>NC_080399.1:49115000-49472500 GCF_030265065.1 Corythoichthys intestinalis
GCGCGCAAAGTCAGGACCTGGGGCGAGAAGAGAAAAGTCGTGATCAGATAAATAATTAAGTGCGCGAGATGCAACTGACGTGGTAAACAGACTAGTTGATCGGGCGACGAGGTGGTGATGTCCACTGGCTTATGAAGATGGCTGATTGACATTGCCAGCAGCTGTGGCCGCTCCACCCGTCTGGCGTCCAACCTGCAAATCAATAAAACACTCACACCTGCCCAAGGTGGGCCAGGGTTCAGGAGGGAGGGGCCGAGGCCCAAACAATTTCTCTTTGGAACCTATATTCTTTTTTAAGAGGCTGGAAAAAAAATAAAAAGGAAAGCAGTTCAAATGATATTTTTTTGTCGCTGAGAAAAAAAACAAACAAACAAAAAAACCCCAAAACCCCAGCACAATGATTACATGTGCTTAACTCTCGTTTTTCACTTCAGTGTAGTGCAGTACATTTTCCTGTCAACATATTTTGCATGTCAAGAACAAATCTCAAGTCATTTTTAACCCCAAGGACTTAAAGTATACCCTCATGACTGAACAGTAGCTTGTTTGTTTTGCTCAATAATGCTTAATCAACAATCCAAACCAAAGTATAGTCTCTCATTATCCCGGGGAGTGTGCCAGTTTGGCACACAGTGAAGCCTGCTGTCTGTTTCAAACAGGGACTTACTGAAACTGCTTCTTACAGGCACATGCACACATGCGGGCACTCAGTCTGCAGTATAGGTCAGAATATGTGCACGTGCAGGCGCACACATGTGATATCACACCAAATAAGCCAAGCGTAGCCATACACATGAACAAATTTACAGCCATGAGCATGCATTTACTGAATGCATCATTTGAATATAATAGTGGAGTCTTGTGGTTAGAGATGAGTAACATAAAAAGTGATTATTCACGACTTGGTGAGAGTGCTGGATACTCTAAAGAGACATCTTTATTTCATTAGGCAGGATCAGAATCGTTCCACAGTGCCTGAAGGCATTCATTACACTAAGACTGGGCTCTGTATGGGTTCTATAGTAGGCATAAAAGTAGCTCCTCATTGTTGGGGCTTTCCTTGAAAGTGGGAATTCTGACCTTGAGCATCCTGTTACCTAATAGCAACATGTGCTGTTAGTTCTTTTCATGTCTCTCCTAATATTTGTTGTCGTATCGCTCGGTGTATTTTTTCTCAAAACAGCACACAGAAAACACCCCGCCCAAACACACACACAGACACACTCTCTAAATTGTATGAGTGACGGGCTTAAGAATTTTGCTTTCCTGCCGATAGTTGACATGAGCTGGAAAGATGTGCAACGATTTTTTTTCTTCCTTTTTATCCTTTAATATTTATATATTATACAGTATATATTTCCCTTTGATATATTCCACATGAGGCAAGAGAAGCTACAGAGAGACACATGCTGTCATGGAGTGATGAACGAGGCTCTTTTATAAGGCTATCATTAAATTAATATGCAACCCAGCGAGCATTGGAAGCAGCAAGCAAAGCAATGATGATCTGCACTTCCCAAACATCTCCAGAACTGTCAGACTGAAAATGTCAGCAATTAGAAAACAAGCGGTTGTGAGGGTGGTAAAGTTTGCTATGCTGTGCCTCGGTGATAGAAAAAGACAGCAGGCAGCAGGGGCTCAGGTCAAAGCCAGGACAAATAGGCTTAGGGCAACATTCAAAAAGGGAAGAATACTTCAGATATTTGAACAGCGTGATGCTTTTAGCTTCAAATCTTGTTGGAGTGAGTGATGGCAAGCTTTTCTACCATACACTGACGACAATTCTCACATATTTCCAACAGATGTGGTTCGACTTTATTGATCAGTAGACCACTGAGACAAAGAGACAGCGTGTTCTCTATTTAATTGGCTTATTTGATTAGGAGATTTTTATTTAGTTCTCCATCTGATGTCAGACCTACGATGTAATGGAGAATGAGTCACAGATAAACATAGAAGTCCAAAAAGAACACTCAGAAAACCAACTCATTTTAGAGAAACCATATAGATCTGCTTTTCATTTACTTCGAGCTCATCATTTTATGTCTTGGCTGCAATTTGCTTAAGTTCGTTTTCCTGAATCAAATTGGATGAATGTGCATGGTTTAGTGTCTGGTTGAGGTTTGTTTTTCCCTCAAAAACAAAATCAAAGAGACCAGCGAGGCATACAGCATACCATGCTAATCATTAATATACTACCAGTAGTCTTACACCACAATTAGCATACATTTATTTATGATGAATAGTCTACTGATTGTTTTTTTTTTTAGACAGATTTTAGTAAGGACCAACAAAAATAGTCATCATATGCTACTGACCTAATTTAAGTAAATGGGGAAACTTGTATTCAGCAAAAAACAAGCTTTTAAATGGTGACATCAGCATGGTAAAACCATAACTCACTGGTTAAGAAAGTATCTCGTTGGATGTTTGTGTGCTCTTTCCATGGTTATTTGAGACCTCTTTCCATGATTACAGTATTTGAGACAAAGGACAGACTTGCTGTTGTGTTGTTGTATGTGTACTTCTGTTGTCACGATACTAAAATTTTCAATTGGATACTGTATTGATACTTAAAAAGATACTTAATACAATTTTCAATACAAAAAAAAAAACTTTTTTTTTTTTTTTTATGAACAAGGAAAATGCAAAAATATCCTCCATTACGCTAAGAGTAGTGCAAAATCAACCCCCCGACAACAAATTTCTGGTGAAAACCAATTAATGAATAAAACAATGTCACCAATTAAAATATATTTAGGGTGAATCAGTGCTTAATTTGTAAATCAGAAGGTGCCGCAACACACAGTACATATGACAGCGCAGAGATGACGGGACGGGCACAGGTTGCGGAACATTTGCATAAAATGGTGCTGAAAACAACAGGCAAATGCCCACTTGCCATGCTGTGGGACAAGCCTCAATTTCAGATAATATCCATGGTATAAATGTTATGACAACAATTTACAATTATTTATGCTGTACCCTGCACAGCACGGGCAATTGCCCACATAACCACAGGTGGGACTGACAGTAACGTACAGTCTTATTAGTAAAACATAAGAATAAGAAAAAATCATTGGTGATGCGTCCCCTCCTGCCATCCCTGAGGGCCGGTTGATGGGTGCGCGGGTGGCCCGGGGGACCACCCTGGGTCCCGGGGGGGGGGACGATGGCTCCTTTGCTGGGCTGCGGGAGGAGGGATGGGCTGCGCATGGCCCCCCGCGCCCGCCCGCCCTCCCTCCCTCCCCGGGCTGGCTGGGTGGGGGCTGTGGCCCTGGGTTGGCGCCCGCGCGCCTTCTCCGCCCGTCTGCGTGGCTGTCGCGCGCCCGGTGGGGCCTGCGTGCTGCTGGATGTGGTAGGGCATTCTCGGGTCGGGGGTCCCGGTGCCGGGATTGGCGATGCGGCGGCGTAGGGTTGGTCGCCAATGGGCTTACTCATAAGAGATTCACACGATTACTGGGTTCTAGATCACAGAACTGATTTGTGTACACTCTACCCCTTTCAATCACTTAGCTTATAGGCTTATAGACACCCCCACCCCCATTCTCCTCTTTCACTGGCCAATAGGCCCCCACATGGTGTAAACCGGAAATACATCTCGCTGACGATAGCACCAGCATATTAGTAACTAGTTTAGATGTTCAATGTATTTCTAGTTGTTGTTTGTGTATGTGTTTCTTTTCCTTCTTCTCTTGTATTTCTTTTCTTCTTTCCCCCCATAATCCCTTCCTGTTCGCTGCTTTGTCATAATAAAAAGGTATTTTGAATGATCACAATGGGAGTATGTCGACTCTCAATGTGAAACATTAAACTGTTCAGAATCTGGGCACTTAGACTTCCATTCTCTGTGTCAAACAGCTGAACAGGACAGGTTTAAAAAAAAAAAAAAAAAAAAAAAAAAAAAAAAAGAATAAAAAAAAATCAGAGATTACAATAAATAACACAAACCCATTCTTTTGCGAGTTTCTTCCCCCCGTCTTCTCTGGCCCCAAAGTTCCCACCGCTTTACAAATTGTGCAGCCCAAAACCAAATTTCCCATAAGGGTACAGGCCTGTTGCTCCGGCTGTTGGTGGTCTACCTGGCTGACTGCTGGCGCTGTAGCTGGCCCCCGCTCCGGGTGGTGCTGAACATGAACAGCTGCTGCCACGGTAGCAGCCTCCTGCCCCGGCTTGGCTGGCTGTCCATGAACCTGGCTAGCTGCTGCGGCGCTAGCCTCCTGCTGCACCCGGTCCTGCCCGTGAGCATGATCGCTGCAGCTCCCCTCACCGCCGGTTTTTAGTTTTCTGACTCGTTTTGATCTATCTTCCTTTTCGAAAAAAGTACATGCAACTGTCTTTTTGGCATGTTGAAATACCGTTTGATCCTGGCCGCTTGCTCCCCAGATGCTGCAAATTTCCCATTTTTTTTTTTTTTTTAATGTCAGAGGTGTGATTTGTTGGTCCAGCTTTTCAGTGCATCAACAAATCTCCGACTCTTTCAAATGACGTTAAATTTTTATAAGCAACATGCAATTCTTGGGATTTGTTCTGTAAATGAATTTATGCATACATTTTTGAAAAGATGTTTTTATATTATTATTATTTTCCATACACGAGAGGTGCCTTATCTACCCAAATAAGTCCCAGAACACACGGAGGCCAAAATCAAGAGGTGGCGGATCTTGTTCCGGCAAGATCGGGCACAAATTAACCCATGGGGCTAATCCTGTGTAAAACACTCAAAGATTTAGCTGGATAAAAAAATAAAAAAATAAATACTGTAAATAAATAGAAATACTGTATCCGGATACAACATTTTAGTATCGATACTTCTAACAACCCTAATGTGCGCACGCACAAAGAGTACTGCAGAGGCTCTTTATTCTTAAAATCTATTGGTTTTGTTTGTATTTGATTCTATGACCAACAGTGTTGTTAATCTTACTTTAAAATAGCAATTACAGTTACAAATTACTTCTCCCAAAAAGTAATTGCGTTAGTAACTCAGTTACTCCATTGTAAGAGAAATTAGTTACTCAGCAAAGTAACTGATGTTACTATTTATGTTCTACACTTTATTACACTTTACATTCTATAACATCTTTCACATCAAATTTTTATATTAACTGATTGAATTGAACTGTTTTTTTTTCATCCCCCCCAGCCCAAAATTTCACCTATATAAGACTGTAACGGTACACAAACTTTAACTTTGAAATGCTGTGAGAAAAAAGCTCAACCCGCACCGAACCGTGACCTCCGTACCGATATACGTACTGAACCGTGACTGGTGTGTATCGTCGCACCCCTGATATAAATGGATCTAATTTTTAATATGCAGGTGAGGCTTTGAATCTTCTGCCTTTTTTGTCTTTGCTCTAGTTGTTTTGAATAAACAACATCACATAAGGTTCATGGATATGTAATTCAAGAAAAGTTAAGGACAAGTCACTATTTTTGGTAATTAAAAAAATATATATATTGTAGCGTCTACAAGGACAACGCCAACTTGGTGATGATAATGCACACTCATTAGGAAAACAGTCCATTGTTTTCAATTAACTGTACCCATCTGGACGCCATGAACTGTATGTAAGAAAAAAAACATTCCCGAGAGTTTAAGATGACGCTCGCCACGCTAAATACTAATAGTAATGAGAACCCAAATCCTATTCTAACGCTCTGAGCCACCTAGCCAAACATCATCATATTTGCAACGACGTCACCACCCCCTTTCCTCCTCCCCCCTCCCGCTCTGGACTTTCCAGGGCAGGCAGGCAGTGGGATGTGTGATCGGACAAATCGGACAACTTATGCTTCATTCAACCAAATTATAGTAACGCGCCCTTTAACATCCCCAGTAATGATAACGGCGTTGTAAAGTATTTGATTAGATTACTCACTACTGAAAAAAACAAATAAGGCTGTTAGAAATGCCATTATAATGTAACGCCATTATTAACAACACTGATGACCACAATTGATGTCTTAAGCCATTCACGAAAAAGATTTTAAAAAATCTGCACCTCAAGCACGGGCAGCACATCAAACAGGAACCACAACCTTTATGATTTAATAGCTCCACAAGGTTGTGGTTCCTCTGTGAGTTATTAAAAAAAAAAAAAACTAGTCTATCACGGTTACACAGGAAGCAAAAAGAAAGTTCAAGAATTGGCAGTTTTTATAACTGTGCTGATAATAGTTGGAAGTCTTCACATCCTAAATCTTCAATCTAAGAATGGAAATGAAAAAGAAGATTTATGTTGGATATTGTTGTGTCTTGAGAGTTTTCTTGACCTGTGACATATTCCATTCAGTGGGAATGTAGGGATTTTCTCTTTTCTTGATTTACATCCACAAAGAACAAAGAAGATAACATGAAGATATTGGAACATGTGACTGACTGTTGTTTTGCTCAGTTTCAGAATTGAGTTTTGCGAGTCATACATTTATGTGAGTAAGAGTAAGAGGAATTGTTAATGAAAAACAAGCAATTTTGAAGTTGAGAGGATACAACTGCAATCTGAGCCATCGCAGAGACACTGGCCATAGCCTGTACTACCATTTGTTGTTAAAATAAACTACCAGTGTACTAAGTGTCACATGTTCAGCAGTTACTGGAAAATTTTAAAATCTGTGACATTAGCAACAACCTCTCGATGGGTTGTAGTGAAAATGTCCCAACATTGTGTAAGTCTTCAGGAGCAAAAAAAGTACTTATTTAAATCAAAGGGTGCAAATAGGACAGGAATTGGCCAAAATGTAAAGAGACAAGCCTCAAAGGTTTTTTGACATTTTATGTAATGATATGACCTTTACTAAGTGATGGAAAAGGTAACATTTTGTGACAGAAAGGATCTATTTTCCCGAGCATTCAAGGTCATCTGTAAAACACAGATGCTTCATGCCAAAGCATAATAGTGACGTAAGTGTTATTATCATGATTCAGAACTGTCAAAAAGACACTATATATTGCAGCAGGATATGGACAGTTTTTGACAGACCACAGAAATCTAAAACGCATTAAAACACGTCACAAAGGAAGAATGTAAAACTTATCATGTACAGTGGGGAGAACAAGTATTTGATACACATTCAATGGGAAAACCCATTGGCAGTGTATCAAATACTTGTTCTCCCCACTGTATATGTCAGAGGCAACTTCAACCGTTCATTCCAAGCAGTATATTATACAGTATGCATTGATCTCTATTCTAACGTTACTCTTTTGATGTCGAGGCCACATTTTACAGTAGCTCACTGCTCCGATTTTAGAGGGATTTGTGGCATCTCACAAATATGTTAGTTCAAATTTCCAAATTCTTGTCTTTCATACTTGCTGTACTGTACTCCTCTCGCCCCTCTTCAAATGAATTGAACAGCTTAATGCTTAAGATTTAAAAACATAGCTTGCTCATTTACTAGCCCCCTTTTCTCGCTTTATAATTCATGACAGGAACACAATTGGACTTGAACAGCCATTCAATGAAATTACTTCTGAAGTGTGCCATGAAGCAATCCAGACATCTGATCGTTTTTTTTGTTTTGTTTTGTTTTTTTGTGTTCCCCTCAAGTTTGCCTTTCCATCTCAAAAAACTAATGTGATTAGTTAGAAACTCCACTATATGATCACAGTATAGGTTTGACATACTTAAGTAATCGTGTAGCCTTTTGTTTAGAGACTATAAATATAATAATATAAAAGCTACATACTAACTTTTATCATTCAAATTTGAGTCGTCCATTTACTTATCTTGCGCCACACTGAAAACAATTTCTATATGTTGTCTAACAGAAATTCAGAAAAAATGTTTTGTTATTATTATAATTTTATTTACCTTTGGTCCCACAGGACTAAGAAATGTGTCACGTGACACAGCATATGACAGTCATGGACCATCCATCGAAATGTTCACTTTAACAATAATTTAGGCTCATTTATGGTTAACATTTAATCGTGAATAAATTGAGTTACCGTATTTTCGCGATCATAGGGCGCACTGTATTAAAAGGCGCCGGCTAATTTTCGGGTGATATTTTTGTATTTATCACACACACAAGGCGCACCGGAATATTGGGTGCATGTAAAACATACGCTAGCATGCTCTAGCGTTTTTTTTTTTTTTTTTTTAATGCAGAGGGAGCTAAATAAAACTGAGTTTAATTGTATTTTGTTAAATAATTTACCAAATTACTCACATCAACCTTAGTCAATCCACAAATCCATTAAAGTCCTCATCTCGTGCTTGTGAATTGAACAGCTGGGCTAGGTCTCCATCAAACACGGCAGGTTTACTTTTGAACAGCATGAACTGCATTGCAAGAGGCACCTTAGCCATTCTCAAATTTTGGCATAACACTTGCAACGGTATATTTACAGGTCTTGATAAAAAATCAGTCAGGAAGCTGCAGCTAGCACAGAATGCTACAGCCATAGTCCTCACAAATACAAGGAAACTGGACCACATTACACCGGTTTTGAAATCGTTATACTGGCTTTCAGTGAGTCAAAGAATAGACTATAAAATACTACTGCTCGTCTACAAAAAAATTAATGGCCTTGGACCAAAATACATGCTTTATTTGTTAGATTCCTATGAAACATCTCGACCCCTAAGGTCGTCTGGAACCGGTCTCCTGTATGTTCCAAGAACAAGAACCATGCACAGTGAGGCAGCATTTAGTTATTATGCTCCTCACCTCTGGAACAAGTTACCTGAAGGTCTGAAGTATGCTCAAACTATTAGCTCCTTTAAATCAGGGCTAAAAACGCTTTTATTTAGCACAGCATATCCATAACTGTCTATATATTTCAAGCTATTTGCTTTCTATTCCTCTTGTGGTCTATCTCCATTGCTGATTTCAATTATTATTATCATTAGTATTAGTGTATATATACATATATATATATATATATATATATATATATATATATATATATATATATATTTTTTTTTTTTTATCGTAGTCGTGATTAAATGCGATTTTTATGTATAATTTTATTTCTTGTTTCGATTGTCTTTGTTTTTACGTTCTATTGATTTAATGTGATTTTAGGATCTTCATGTGATGTAAAGCACTTTGAATTACCTTGTGTTGAATTGTGCTATATAAATTGCCTTGCCTTGCCCAACTCGCCCGGCGCTGCCTCCCAGTCTTCGTAAAGCTGTGTTAGCCATTTGTTATCCATTGCTCCCACGCCCCTCGCAACTTGACTTTGAACGCCTGATTTACCCCGATGTCCAGTGGTTGGAGTTCTTACATCAAGCCTCCCAGAATGATGCCAAGCTCCGAGCTCATCAGATACACTTGATTTTTCACAGTGGGTGTGAGATGGGCGCGCATGGAGTCACAGATGGAATGGTGACGTGTGGAAAAAAACCACTTGGTCGCTTGATGGACAATTGCCTCAGCCACTCTCTCATCTTCTCCTTGTCCATCCAGCCCTTTTGATTGGCCTTCACGATGACTCCGGCGGGAAACTTCTCTTTTGGGGGCGTCTTCCTCTTAAAAATCAGGTGGCAGTTTCTGTCCATTGCCATGGCATGGGTAACGCTACCGTGCTCGTCTTCTTCTTTTCTACAGTGTGGCTCACCGGGATGTCGAAAGTGAGCATCACCTCGTCCATGTTGGTAATGTGGTTTGGGCGGATGTTTTTTTGGCAATCTTTTTCCTCTAGTAGGAGCGGTAGATGACCAGTTTTTCCTTGTAATCCCCTGGAAGTTGCTGCGCCATAGTGGTCTTTGCCCGGATGGATAAATGTCGCCGTTTCATGAAACAGAAGCAACACGCCGGACCTCCTCATCTCTTCTGCAAGTGTGTTTGCCTTCAGTTGAATGGTGACTGTAGAAACGCTTCCCCTGGCTTTTCTCTGATCGTGAATCTACCGCTCGAGTTCGTCTTCCAGCTCGGGCTACCTCGCTTTATTTTTGCGGAAACTCAGCTTAGTTTTCTTAACTTGGCGAAGCTCGTTTTCCTTCATTCTCCACTTGCAAACCATGGACTTATTTATATTCAGTTCTCTTGCAGCAGCTCGATTTCAATGTTGTTTCGCATAGGTGATAGCCTTGAGTTTGAACTGGGCTTCTTAAGCTCTTCACAGTCGATGCCATTTTTCAATGGTACCTAGCGCATACACTCGAACTTTATACCTACTGGGGACACGCCCCCGATCACACGCAAACTTCTTCCTTTAACGTTCTCATGCGGCTCTCACTTACCTTTTCAACAATTGCTCAGTCAGACAGACACATTTGGTACTCAGTCTACACTATACGCGCACCACATTATTAAGCGCAATGTTCATTTTGGAGATTTTTTTATTATTTTTATTTTTAGTTGCGTCTTATGGTCGTGAAAATACGGTATATGAAATATTGCTGCAATGTACATGAATTGGTCATCTTTGTGGAAGTAAAAATATACTACTACATATTTTTCACGGCGTTAATGTTTTAATAATTAGGGCCATAAACTGACAAAGATAAGTTATAAGACACTAAAAGACACTTTTTATTTCGGAAACGAAAACACCAGAGAAAGTTTATGATCCATGGTTGAAGAATAAGATCATAGTTTTTGGCATTAGAATTTGACGCTGCCAGTGACCGCCGCACTCCTCCTGTGTACACATTTTAAAAACAATAGTGGTGATGAGTAGTTTGAAGCGAACAGTGCTGAGATCAGTGACTTTCTATAGACGTGTGCCAGAGCTTGATGTAATGCAGATTTCTTGTTTGAAGAGAAGATTTTGAAGTTTCAATTGAATATTTGCCATAAATCCAGCCAAAGATCAAGTAATAGTGCTTTGAATCAGCAGCAAAAGCATGACACTTCCGTGTAGACCTGCAATGTGTGTTTTTTTCTTGTGGTAATGAATGCAAAACTTTTCGTTCTTCTGGGATCTCGCCCAACTCCGACTGAGAAAGCTGAAGCATTAAAGTGTACAATGGAAACATATCAAGTGAGGCTGGTGGAAAATGGTGGTTTGAATCCCAGTAACCAATGATCCAAAGAATGGTCTTTTCTTAGTTCTTAGCATCATACTTGTAGTCATTATAATGACATGTAATTAATTCTGTTTAGGATATGAGCAGTAGTTGTTGGTCAGATATTGGACAAGTGCTTCGGCCATCCCGAGACTGATCGCTTTGAGGAGTCAATTCCTGCCAGCAGACTACTTAGAGTGACTGATGTGCAGGTTGTCAAAGGACCTGGCAGGCTTCTTCTCTCTTCTGTATTTAAACCATTGATTGGTTGATTTCCCTCATTAGGACACAGAGGTTACGTTACCTGGCATATGTCGGCATTTGGCTGTTTGATTAAAAAAAATGTCAGGCGATAATTTGCAATATTAGCCAAGCATTAATGCAGTGATTAATGATGCAGAATATCATTTAAAGGAGAGATACTGGTCTGTATTTCATATGCATTTTCGTCCTCATTTTGCGGCTTTGCTGAAATCTTTTCATTTGCCGCAAATAAGCCAATGCTCACATCACCCACTTACTGAAGGGTGTGTCAAATTTAGTATGGCTTTGCATTACCTTGATGACTGGTGGCAGAGCTAGGAAGTTGCAAGTGATAACTACTGCTTAGTTAAAAGTTTTGAGTCTAAAAAAAATAGTGACATCACCCAAACCCACACACCACAATTTCAGCGAACATCACTCTTGTTTGCGATGAGAATGCTGCAGTGGAAATACAAACACATAACTCAACACTGATCACCAACATAGTGGTATTACACTTAGTAAAATGTTACTTTTATTTTTCTCATTTTTGGTTTGCTCAGGCTCATTACAGATGGTTTATTTTTTGCTTGCTCACGATACCATACAACTTACTATCTTGTTATCTTTTATGCTCCTTTTATAATGGCAGTATGTTAAAAATAGTGTCACAAATGGGTGCAGGGAAATGTTTTATTTTTGAGAGCAGAAATGTTTCTTTTCTGACACAGGGATTGTTTGCTCCAACTGCAAGTTGTGTCACATTTTTTTTGCTGAATCAAACGAGTTGCTTTGAATTGATTGCCTGGCTCTTGATAAATTGGACTGGAAAATTATGGACGTGCTGGAAATGGTCCCTTAAAATTTTTTTCCTTAAATAATTTGATTAGTGCTTGTTTTAAGAAGTAATTCAGAGGTTCGTCTCCTATTCATAATTCGTTGCCTTTTGGCTATACTGTGTATTGCTGTCTCAGGTCTTCTTATCCTCTGATTGTTCTGAGCTGTGATTATTCTCATCATCAAACGGAATTTGGATCTTTCACGGTCATAGCATATCATTGTAACAGTCGGCATCCTTGATTGATGAGTCTTGCTTCCCAGATGTGGACGAAAAGTGTGTATACAGTATGTGTTACAGCAGAAAAATGAAGAATGTATTTGCCATGCTGTGGCAGTGTGTGTTTGTATCTTTGAGTGTAAACACATGGTTCAGTAGATGTGAGTGTCCGGGTCTTGGCCCTAGGCTGTTTTAAAGGGGACATGATTGATCACTTATGTTTCATGAACCTTTTTCAAATTAAGGCAAAATGTGTTTTCAAATATATGACTTCATCAGACATGTTCAGCTTACTGTGACGTTAATGAAAAATGTCTCTTCACCTCAGACCATGCATTTTATTCCACTAGAAGATCTTTGCTGCACTGTGTCATTGTCCTCTGCTTTCTGAGTGATTAGATGTTGGATAGTCTCCTTCAAGTGAGCTCATTGTGGTCACAATACAAAATTGTGGTCTTGCTTTTTCTCCATGCTTAACAAGGATATCAGCCACAAAGATTTGCATGCATCTCAATGCATAGTCTTGTCAATGCGCTACAGTGCTGCACCTGCATGGTTTCCATGTGAACTATTAATTAGTTATTTTTTCATTCTAGTGGAAAAAAGTAACAATGGTAGCTTATTTTAAAGAAAACCCACACCTTATTTTTATAACATTGTAGCAATATTACATATTTAACAACAAGGAAACTATAATGACACAAATATGTTGGTACTAATGACACACAGATGAGTTACCCCCAAAAGACTATCTTGCCTTTCTGAAAAAACAAAGAGGCTGCTTCTATTTGTTTTCTTGTCAGTTCATTTCTTAAATTCTCCATGTAATGAGTGCATCTCCCCGCAAACCCTAACATCATTTACCATATATATTTTTTTAGTATCGCACATGTTTTGTTGCTTGCTAAGCCTTCTTAGTTATTTGTTGTTTGTTTAAAGTGCATGTGACACCATAAAAAAATAGTGAATAGCATTGTTATTGGAATTAAAATCATATTTTGAGACGATTCGACTATGTACAACAATTTGGTAAAGCGCAGTTGATGAGGAATGAGTCTTTTAAATCTGCTGTTTAGCTCCTCCTGTCATTATAGCGCTCTGGCACCACCATCTGGGTGATGACGTCAGCGAATGAGCGTATGTAAGAACTTTTACCCCAATTGCTAAATAAATAATATGAAATATTAGAAATGCATTTATTCAGTACAACAGGGCTAAATTTCTGCATAATGGTCAAAACTGCAGACTTTTTCTTCTTCAGTATTTTATGCAACCGGAGTTAATTCAGCTCTTGTCATTTCCCTGGGCCTGTGGGGGACTCTGAGACTAAGAGTGAGGCTACATGCTAACCCGATCGGAGCGGCTCTTTCAAGTCTCTTTCTCGCCTTTTGAACACAAAAATGCACACAAAACTACCCCAAATCATGTTACACACAGCGGCGGGGTGATTGCCTTCACCGATCGGCCAGACCCCGGCAGCGAGCAAGTTTCGGCTCGTCGTTCTCCTGCTGCGGCCCCGGCAGGCTGGCAGTGCTTGTCGCCAGGGACGCAGCAGGGAAATGAACGCCGAAAATGGCGCATTCTAAGTGGACGAACTGGCCGACGTCGGACTGCGTGGCTGCCTTAGCCCAAGCTGAGGATAGCGCTGTCTCGGCGGGCACGCAAAGAAGCCCGAGGGGGTGGAAGTTTCGACACAATCGGGAACCGGAAATAAAAGCGGGGTGCTCCCCAAGCCCAAGCCGAGCATAGCGCTCTCTCGACGGGCATGCGAGGTGGGCTGAGCGGTGTGGAAGTTTCGATACAATCGAGAACCGGAGACGAGAGCGGGGGACTGACCGAGCACGGCCGCTCCCACCTTCATCGGCTGGCGACCATGGTGTGCGACAAACTGCTGAGGGAGGCGGCCACTCCCGCCTTGTCGGTGGCCAGGGAGCATTGTCGCCCACAAAATGCAACCTCCTTATTGACACATGTGCCATGATCCCAGTAGTATATGACATAATATAAAACACGTAGGTTACTCACGTCCTCGTCCGTCCAATGGTCCCCCGGTTTTCGGACTTGTTTTGCCCATTCTTCGCGGTGAACAGGATCTTTTCGAAATCCAAAAAACCTCACACTACTCTCCCTGGCGTAGCAACAAAAGCCTGCAGCGCATTGGGCTGGAGTGACATTAAAAATAAATGAATTAATCCGTAAAATCAGATGAATCCGCAGTCCTTCTCATACAACAAACAGTATGGCTGTATAGTAAAGATGATGTCACTCGTTGACGTTACATCTGCTTTCTTCCTCAATCCGAGACTGTGGCCGGAAGTCTCTCATTTTCGTAGCGCGGGATTCATAAAATTGAAGAAATATATCGATCGCTTCTCCACACATCCAAGTGATCCATTTTATTTAGGAGCATAAAATACTGTGTGAAATATGAAATACACATGCTTTCTTGTGTCATAGGCACTTAAATGTGCTCAATGTAGGATTGATGGACAAAAATGGTACTGAACTACATCAAAATATTGACAAGCACAAAATGCCTTCCCCTTCAGGTTGCCAGTATATCGCTTCACATTGGAGAACCGGCAGGAAAAGAACTTATATGTGACAAGCGATGAGTCCTCTGCATAAGGTATACTCCTATTTTTAATTTTCTTGCAAGATGTTTTCAATGTAATAATGCCAACATTTAGTAATGATGATTAAAGGAGCTGTGATACGAGATCCAAGTTAGTGTATGTAAACATGACCAAAGTGAGGGAGAGCTACTTTTCCCAATGTATAAGCACAAAGCCGTTGAATTATACAATTTAGTAATGCATTGACAGCATCCACAAAGACAATTTCATTGCTCCATCCATTTTAATGTAATCACCGTTTAAACATATACCTAAATACTGTATATACACTAAGTCGTGTAGAAAACCATAGATTTGAACTCTGGAACGCCCCCCAACCAACAACAAAAAAGCATCTCCCTGCTCTCCTGCAAAGACTTTTGAATGAATGAATGAATGAATGAATGAATGAATGAAATATTGTCATCATCATCGGTATCAATGACAGTTACAAAAATGTGGGATAGTTTGGCCAAAGAAAGAGAATCATTTACAGTCACAAAATATGGAATAATTTACCCGAAAAGACCGATGACAGACAAAGGAAGACGGGAAAAAGCATATGCTTATCAATACCCGTCCCCCTACGGCCCGGGATGCACAGTCTAGCATGGTAGAGTTGCATAGTCACATTACATGAGCTTTTATTTTCCGTTCTTTTGTTTTTGTTTTTCTTTTTTTTTGTTGCTTTTGTCCGTTTTTTCACTTATATATCTTCCTAAAAGTCATTGATTGCCATGGCACTACGCAATATTGTAAATTCGAGTAGGTTCATTGGATAGGTTGATTTCAAGTTGGTGTAGGGAGGGGTGGCCGGGGGTGTCATGGAAGCCCACGTCCGCTGTAATCCACTCCTGAAGATTAGTCGTCATCCGCCCTTGCCCGGTTCCCGCGAGCGAGCCTTTCTTGATCCCGGATCTCCGTGATGATTTTCGTGACCATTTGAGCGGCGGCATCACTTAATGCTGCTTGTTCCTTCCTCACCTGGGACAATTCGTCGCCGATGTTACGAGCAATCTCCATTGCCTCTTTGTGTTGTCGCATCATTCTCACTGAAAATCGGTGTATCCAGAGGGCACCAATAAGCAGCTTAAGCTTTTAAAACGAAAGAATGGCTTTGGGGTCAACACAGGTTATCCACTGTCAATGAGATGTCAGCATAGCCAGCTTGATGGTTCGTGCATAGGATGTTGACTACACAGTAGAGCAACAGCAAGCACAAACCCACATCTAAAAAGTGCAGGCATGCCTTTTCTGTCCCCCAAGGAACAAATAAATCTAACTATCATTTATATGTGTTTTACACCCTCCTCCCTCACAGTCCCTTCTTTTCAAAACTTGCTGAGACAGAGTCATGTATATACTTCATCATCTGTTGCACCCCAGGGGTTTCAAATGGGTATCTGTGTCTTTTTGATTTGCCTCTGGTTAAAAAAAACTCTATTTGAATAAGTGACTCTGTCACCACTGGATTTAATCCAACAGCTTCTGTGTGTACTGTTTTAGTACAGTTATCTTATTTGGTGAGTGATGAGTGAGTTGTTGCATCTTCAGGTGCTGTGTGCAACAGTGGCGTGCGGTTAGGTTGATGACGAGTTAGGCACTGATTTTCATAAATATTTACAAACACACGCACAATATATATATATAATTTCAATTTAACTGATTTCAAGTCAATAAGATTAACTTTATGGTTTTACCTTTACTTGTACATGAAGTCCATGCAATGATTCTTCTGGGCAAAAACATCTCATTTTTGAACAGGTGCACCGTGTCCTTTAGTTTTAAAAGTCTTTGTCTCAATGAAGGTCATTGCCTGGGATGAAAGCCTAGTCCTCTTCTGACTATGTTTTGAATTTTTTTTTTTTTTTTTTTGAAAAGGAACTAAGTTTATCTTTTAAGGTGAGTGGCTGATTATTCTTGCTAATTATAATAAATTCTTCATATCGCAATATCCATTTTTTGTCCAGACACTGCTAGTTGTTGAAAACAGAAGACGAAAAGTAAAGACGATTTCTCGTAGGACATCCACACAGTCGGTTTTCAAAAATTTAAACTGGTATTGGTCGATGGATACCCAAGGTTTTAGTAAAAAAAAAAAAAAAAAAAAAAAAAAAATTATAATAATAAAAAAGGTTTCCAACAATTTCGAATGAACATCGACAGTGAATCGACAGTAAACACTAATTTTCACAACACTAGCTTTATTTTGGTTAAATTTACACAATGAATGCAGTAAAACAAAATTCCTGCTGTGCAGAGAGATACAAATCATATGTAGATTAAAATTTATAAGGAACTCAAGGAAGCATACATAACATGTTTGGAAATTAAAAATAGGCCAAACCCTGATAATTGTAAAACAACACAAAACTAATAACTAGGGCTGTCAAACGATTAAAAATTTTAATCGAGTTAATCGCAACTTAAAAATTAAATTATCGTAATTAATTGCAATTCAAACCATCCCTAAAATATGCTGTATTTTTCTGTAAATTATTGTTGGAATGGAAAGACAAGACACAAAACGGATATATACATTCAACATACTGTACATAAGTACTGCATTTGTTTATTATAACAAGAAATCCACGAGATGGCATTAACATTATTAACATTCTTTCTGTTAAAGGGATCCACGGATAGAGTAGTTCTTAAAAGATAAATGTTAGTACAAGTTATACTAATTTTATATTAAAACCCCTCTTAATGTTTTCGTTTTAATAAAATTTGTAACATTTTCAATCAAAAAATCATTGCTGTTCTTCCACAGTGTCTTTAACTAAGTAGGGTAGTGATTGAAATACACCACAAGGTGTATGGCGAGTTTTAAATTACTTGGAAATCAAGCCAATGAGTGTGTTTTGGCCCTCGACTGACGCCGTGGTTCCCTGTTTCCATTGTACTTCACGGTCACTTGAGTGCTGGCTTCACAATGTACAAGACCTCTGATAGTTTGTATATTGTGATTAAATATTGCCATCCAGTGTGTTTGTTGAGCTAAACGAAATGTTTGAATAGAGTTTTACCAAAGTCTGAGTAAGTTTTATGTGTATTTTGCGTAGCTATTTTGATTGGAAATGAACATAATTATTTTTGAGAGGGATAGGAATATTATTTTTGTTGTGCTTTCATTAAATGATACTTATGTTTGTTGTGAAGGAGTTGCCGAAGCTTATGCCAATAAACTGCGCGGTCCAATGAACGTCTGTGTCCACTCACCTTTCTCTGCCTCTTAGCTCTCAATGTGCAAAAAATGGCGTCATCGTCATCTGTTTGAAGCAATGCATGAGCGGGTCATTCCGCACATGCATTAAATGCGTCAAATATTTTAACGTGATTAATTAGAAAAATTAATTACTGCTTGTTGACGCAATAAGTTTGACAGCACTACTAATAACCATTCCTGGCCCACCCGGAACAAGTCCAAATTGAATTGCACTGCAGTAACTCACCTGTGGAAGCAGGTGGCCCGGTATACCCAATCCAAAGAGCAAGCACATTTTCTTTGGCACATTGTTCCAACGAGTCTTGCTTGTATTTGGACACTGTGGCAAAAACTGCTGTACAAGACGACTGTATCCTGTTTTTCTTTTTGTTCTCTTTAGGTATTTCGACCTCAGGGATCTGGATGAGGGTAGAGGGATACATTTACAAATCCAATTAAAGCATTCAGCATCATATACACGACAAGAGTATCTGAATATTTATTTACAGTAATATGCATGTTGTAATTCAACACTTATTGGCTAGACCATGAAAAGGACTAAAGAGTCTGTAACTGGCCTGTTTAGTGTTTTATATAAACTCATTGGATGCTATTGACGACGCTAGCGGTCAAATTCATTAAAAGTGGGAGGGATGGCAAAGAATGTTAATATTTGCTGCCCACCTACAAACTGTCTACAAACTGACAACTTCACAAAAGAAGGATGAAAAGAGTCAAATGTTTGGACATCTATTACCGTCAATGACACTGAATGAGTTAACTATCAATAACTATCAATAACCATCCATCCATCCATCCATCCATCCATCCATCCATCCATCCATCCATCCATCCATCCATCCATCCATCCATCCATCCATCCATCCATCCATCCATCCATCCATCCATCCATCCATCCATCCATCCATCCATCCATCCATCCATCCATCCATCCATCTCTTTTAGCCAATGCTAACCAGCTATGTGGCCAAATGTTCTCCCCATGACATAATGTCAGCAGGCTGCACATGGTTTGCTTTCAAAGGGTTATTAACTCATTTGCTCCCAAAAATGTTTAAATACATTTTATCTTTCATTGTTTTTTAATTGTTTCAGTGTCCCAAAGACGTATTTATATATCTTTCACGTTTTTTTTTTTTTTCCCAAAAAATTTTGATTCAATTTAGCCTCAAAGCACAAAACTGAAAATCCTTTTTAAAAAATAAAACTGGCCTCTGGAGGGCAGTAGCACATTTGGTGAGACCCGCAACCTGATTCAATGGAACAAACAGCCGGGCCGCACGGCTGGGGCGCCGGCGGAAGACGACCGAATAGACGACCAGGAGGACGCCAGGACACCAGGTGCGGGAAGTCCGAGCAGGGCAACCGGGAGGACGTCCGGGACGCCAGGTGATGAACGACCAAGTGCGACGACCAGGAGGACGTCCAGGATGCCAGGTGGTGAACGACCAAGCAGAACAACCAGTAGGACACCAGGGATGCCAAGCGCTGGACGACCTAGCAGAACGACCGGGACCACTAGTCCATGCTGCTCTCAAGCAGAGCCCGCAGAGACTCCAAAAAAGTCATCTTCATGAGACAGACGGCGATGAGGGAAAAGTTTAACCGGCTGTCGCGGCCAGAACAGCGTCATCTTTCAGTTAGTTATGTGTAAATAAATTGTTACTTTGCTATCAAAAGCTCTATTTGTCTTGTTGTTTATCTTATTTTGTAAAAGGAAAACATTATTTAGATGTTTGGGATGTAACTAAAGCAAAAAAATAGCTGTGTATAAGTCAAAGATATGTTTGAAACATATGCTTTCAAAAAAACCCCAATATCTCCGATTTTTTCATCAGAAATTGGAAAATTGCTCAAACTAAGCTATTTTCTAATGCTGATTTCTGAAGAATGGAAAAAGATAACTTTTTTTCTGCTGAAAGAAGATAGTCTAATCTTTCTTTTGGTGGTTTCCATGTTTATATAGCAATGGAACAGAATTTTCTGTGGGCCTTGCAAAATCAGTCAAAATCCAGTAAAACGGCCGGGAGCGAAGGGCCTTGCTCCGGTGAAAATGGCTTGGAGTGAATGAGTTAATAATAATAGCGCAACTAAACTAAAATATTAGCCTAAACCCGGCACTCCATTTACACCAAAAATGTGGAAAATACATATTAAAACAATAACGGACCATTTGCTGATTAAAACTATAGGTCTATGAGATCTTAAAATGACTTGTGACAATTTACCTTCGCATAAATATCAGCGTGTGGAACTTTGAGACGCCCCTTCAGATTCGTAGTACAGGTATTTTCTCCACCAAGTATGTGGCCACAGCCGCCACACTTGTCTCCCACGGGGATTGTGCATTGCATACTTCTTTCGGTCCAATTATAGCTAAAATGCGACCATGAATCCTCGCACCTGCAGCCGCGATTGTTGATGTTGATGAGGCGGCCGTGGCGCAGTTGATAGCGTGAGTTGTCCTGGGACTAAAGGTTCGGAGCCGGTTTGATTCCCTGCAACGACTGCCCACTGTCGAAGTGCCCTTGGGCAAAACACTAAACTGTAATTTGACCCCAATCGGTTGGCAGCGCCATGAATGGAAGCAGCACCATTGGTGTGTGAATGTGTGTGTGAAAGGGTAAATGTGTGCTAATGTAAAGCGCTTTGGGCATTGTAACAATGTAGATAACTGCACTATATTCATGATATGGTATATCCATTTACCATGTTAGATCACTGCTCATCTGCACTGCCTTGGGGGAGGGTTGGGGCATACGCAAGGCAGGTGAATGGCGGTTCGGAAGCAGGCTGACTAACTACAGCAGAAAAAAACAAAACAAAACTGCGTGCACAACTATCAAATGTCACTCATTGTGTTATGGTGGCACATTTTCATGTCGTTGTCGTCTCGTCAGACGTAAATTGGCAGTCTTTTCGTCACGTTATGTTCATTCAAAACTTTTTCAGCTCGTCATCGTCATGAAAAAAAATTTCGTCAACGAAATATTTTCGTTGTCGTCGTCGTTGACGAAAAAAACACTGGAACGAATAACACAGCGCATTAATTCACAGGCTCATAGACCGCCTAGGATAGGCCCCCTATACAGTTAGGCTGGCGTATTTTTTGCTGCACAGAGTGAATTATTTACAGACATTTTATAATTAATCCACGAGTTTTAAAAACGTTTCAGAAAAACATTTCATACATTACCCAGATTATGGAAATACAGGGCCTATTATCAGAGTGTTTTATTTATATATAGTGGAAGAGAGACACACTATTTCCTATGCATACCAACTGGGTTACTGAGAGATTACACCGCGTGCGAAGCGGCACAGCAAGGACCTGCCTCACAGGTTATCTCCTTCCTGTTTTGAACAGGAGTTATGGAGCATGCTGAAATTCTATTCTAAATTGGGGAGGGGGGGGATCCTTTTGGATTTGAATGGAAAACTGTTTATAAATACATACCAAATGACAAAAATTGAAATGTATATTTTATAATTACATTTTTATTTTTGCCATGACTGACAGGTGAGGCCCTGCCTCCCCTGAATACACATCACTGGTGTGCAATGTGTACGCTAAACATGGGAATATAGAATCCACAATGATGCTCCATGACAGAAAAGAGGGAAAAAGAGTGTCCCTGCAGTAAATTCTCACCTAACTGTTTCATGTACATATAGAGGCATCATACTTCTGTGGTTTTCAATGGTGTCACTGTATTACCAATGGCTATTTGGAACATAAAAGCCATGGCCTGATAGGAAAATCCCACAGTGGCCAGTGTGTGTTATTTCAAGGATTATCAATGGGTGCTGCTGTGTTGAGAGTCACAACTCACAAGTGTATTGCCGCCACAGTTCGTGCTATATACTATGTGAGTCTGCCTTTGGTATACTATGTACAGTATGTAGGGTATAAAGCACTCTGTATGTGCTTATGTGTTGTAGTGGGCATTTGCCCAGAGTTAAGGAAACAGTTGGTGCTCTCTCAGCTATCCATTTCACGCCAAACCGTAGAAGCTTGCTTTCATTTTGACTGCAAAAATTATCCTGCATACAACAATATCATTTTGTATTATTAAGCCTTTATCTGGCTATTTTGTCATTGCTCCTAACAGCTGTATTTGTGCATTTAGATATGAACAGCATTCCTAATGAATCCAAAAATGGAAAGGAATGGAACAACAAACAGAATTGGACAAGCATTATGTTCTTTACCTGTGGCCATGTATTGCAAGAAGACAAACCTTATTCATGTCCAGTTGCCTCTGAAGAGCTGCGGCAATCACACGTAACACCGGCCATGCCCACCACTTCTTTGACTCATTGCCCTCTGGCATGTGCTACCAGTCCATCAGGACCAGAAAAAATAGACCTATAAGAAAATTTTCTACAAGCAGCCACTGCACTGTACTCATAAAAACACCAATGCTGGTTATTTGTATTATTTCTTCCCCGTTTTTGTATTCGTATGATGACAGGCTTTCTATTTCATTGTACTGTGTAGCAAATGGAACCGGGTCAAAGGGGACAGGGCACCTAGGGATTCGATTACTATTACGATTCAGAGGCTGCAATTCGATTACCGTATTTTTTGGACTATACGTCGCACCTGAGTATAAGTCGCACCAGCCAAAAAATGCACAATGAAAAGGAAAAAAACATATATAAGTCGCACCGGAGTATAAGTCGCATTTTTTGGGGGAAATTTATTTGATAGAATCCAGCACCAAGTACAGACATGCCATCTTAAAAAGGCAATTTAAAATACAATAGAGAACAACAGGCTGAATAGGTGTAGGACATGCTAACATTACATGACGCTAGAAGTTAGATTGGGCCTAAAAAAATCCAGCACGAGCTGACCGGCCCGCGGTTATTAAAGCCCGACGCGGCCCGATAAATTCACTTGATTTGCTTGGCCGAGCCCGAAAACCCCCCAAAATTTTCTGTTTCATTTGTAGGCAAGAGCCTGAAAAAAAAAAAAAAAAAAAATCTATGTTTTATTTGTGAGGACCCAGGAGAAGGAGGAAATGCAGGGATGCAATGCGTGGTTGCGTTTTGTGTGATCTCGTTTGTGACGATGCCGGTGCACATATGCATAATGATAAATTAAAGCCTGTCTTTTGTAACGAATTCTCCCAGTTAAACAAGACTGTAAGATGGATATTCAATAAACATTTATATCTTTTATATTTGCATGTCTGTTCTAACAGGCAGATAGTGGATTTGACATTTATTTCGATCTCCTCGCGCAAAGTGCAAGTTTTCTCAATGTTTAAATAGTCTACATATACAATGACATAACGCTGTAAAAGTTTGTTAAATATATTTCTCGTATAAGTACGGTGGCCCTGAAGTGCAGAACACAACGGCAAATTAAAAAACACAACGGCAAATCAAAAAACACAACGGCAAATCAAAAAACACAACGGCAAATTAAAAAACAAAACGCCAAATTAAAAAACACAACTGCAAATCACATAACAAAATAACAAATTAAAAAACAAAACGCCAAATCACATAAAAAAACAAATTAAAAAACACAACTGCAAATCACATAACAAAAAAACAAATTAAAAAACATAACTGCAAATCATATAACAATAAAACAAATTAAAAAACACAACGCCAAATTAAAAAACACAATTGCAAATCACATAACAAAATAACATTAAGAAAAACACAACGCCAAATAAAAAAACACAACTGCAAATCACCTAACAAAAAAACAAATTAAAAAACACAACGCCAAATTAAAAAACACAATTGCAAATCACAAAACAAAAAAACAAATTAAAAAACACAACGGCAAATCACATAAAAAAATAACATTAAGAAAAACACAACGACAAATCCGAAATGAAATTACATTTTATGCAACCGGAAAAGGTAGGGACCAGTCAAAATGTTAACTCATCGCTGATTGGACGAATCCACCGGAAACAGTACACTCATCGTTGATTGGATGAGACGGAAGACTCGACTGCAAGAGGGCGCCTACCAGCTGAGATAGTTACTGCTCGCTTTTGGTTGAAGTTCAACATTTGGCCAAAAATACGTAAAACACAACTGAATTCTTGAAGTATAATGCATTGCCAGACCTGTGGAAAGCAGTTGGTGGAACCTTCACCTAATTTTTGCAGCGGCTGTGGCAAGAGGCTTCGAGAAGTTTCTCATGTCAATGACGCAGAACGTCCTTCGAGTAAGTAAAACAGTGCAGTATGACTTTCTTTCCCTCTGTAAAACGATACATACGTTTACCGGAGAAAGCTAACATTATTCATTCGGTTACCAGGCCTTAATAAGATTTCCTTGACATGTCCTAATTATGCACTTTCATTTTGGGAATAAAAGCATTGCGTAATGCATGCCAATCAAATGATCTACTGCATTGTTGCCATTCTTATTTCAGAGAAAGTTGCAGCCGTTTCCCTGGAAGAAGTTCTGATGTTCACTACAGGGTTTGCAGCATTTCCACCAGCCCCTTCCACGCATCGAGTTCTTGACACTCACGGTTCCACTCGCCAACACTTGTGCCAATACACTGTCAGCTTTATTTTAGACACATATGGTGTCTTCAAGCAAAACGTGGACTTTTGAATCCAGAATTCACCTGGATTTGGGTGTTTTTAATGTACTGTATTTACAATGTTTTTTGTATGACGTTTTGAGAAACATCCTATGAAATTTTAAAGTAACAATTGCCATTGACGACGCTAGATGTCAAATCTATTGAAATAGGAGGTTTAGCAAAGGAATGGATGTTCATTCTGTCACCCCACCTATTTTAAATGGATTATATGTCAGCTGGTGATATTAAAATTCACAGCAGAAGTATGAAAAGAGCCACGTGGTTCTACGGCTGTCATTGTCAATGGCACTCAGAGTTTAGGATTTGTCTAAGTCTTTTTGCACTACTGCATGTTAGCCAAGTAGTAACCCCCTGCACCTTAAGAGTTCTGAGGTTGTGGACTCAAATGTGGCCTTGTCTGTTTAGTGTATGTTATTCTGTTTATTATTAAGCTAGTTCTCACCAGGTACTGTTGACTGGTGTTCTGCCAAAATCTGCTACATCGGCGAAACATGCTACATTAGTCGAATTTGACACCCAAAGTACTACCGTGCGCTCTAAACTTGTTTTGTTTAGATGCATACAGGAATAACCTGCAGAAAATACTTAAATGTAGTTATATCAAATAAGGACGGTTTAAATACGCTACGTGACTAATGTGGTCAACTGCTTCAAAGCTAACACAAAAAAACAATGGTTAAAAGTATGAGAGGGTAATACATGCAAAAAGTATTTTTGAGGCAATGAAAAGGTACTAAAAAAGAAAAATAGTGTTTACTCGTCACTTCTAATCGATGTGTGCATACGTGTCAATGCTTGCGCAATATAATTGCGCGCGATTACAGACGGATTGTTGTTTGTTGCACCACAAGCCAGCCACATTATTCTTCTCGAGAATCCATACACCCAGAGCCAGGCCAAAGGGTTTAAGTTTATCGTAGCCATCCACGTGCCTGATGTAATTTGGCCCCATGGAGTGGTACGTGCGTCTCACAAACCTTTTGCGAGTATGTCCAATAGGACTTCATACGTATGCCCCGAAAAAAATTATTCTTTTATGGCGGCAGCCATGTTCGCATCTTCAGTAAGGCTCATTTTGAAATTCCACGCCAGAAGCGGAGAAACTTCCTTCTTCATCAGTACTACGCTTTCCGGTGGATTCGTCCAATCAGCGATGAGTTAACATTTTGACTGGTCCCTACATTTTCCGGTTGCATAAAATGTAATTTCATTTCGGATTTGTCGTTGTGTTTTTCTTAATGTTATTTTGTCATGTGATTTGTCGTTGTGTTTTTGAATTTGTTTTTTTGTTTTGTGATTTGCAATTGTGTTTTTTAATTTGGCGTTGTGTTTTTTAATTTGTTTTTTTGTTATGTGATTTGCAGTTGTGTTTTTTAATTCGTTATTTTGTTATATGATTGGCAGCTGTGTTTTTTAATTTGGCGTTTTGTTTTTTAATTTGCCGTTGTGTTTTTTGATTTGCCGTTGTGTTTTTTGATTTGCCGATGTGTTTTTTAATTTGCCGTTGTGTTTTGCACTTCAGGGCCACCGTATATAAGACCAAAGCGCCACATTCGTTTACATTCAGCGAAGCCGACACAGGTTTCCATATCTTCAACAATCAATTTGAATCCTTTCCATATCCCACTCCTACCACAGTTGTTTGCTTTTCAATTCCCTTGTCTTTAGTTTATTTTTCACTCCTATAGCTGCTCCATATCGAAAAGGAAATACCAGGATGCTTGCGGAGGGGAAGATTGAAAAGAGAGCGGGGCCACTCCGTTTACGTGCGCAGGCATGCACGGCGCCTTCTCTGTTTTATCCAAATTATTTATTTTATTTAACATCCATACATCGTTTTAGTATATATATATATATATATATATTTTTTTTAAACTTAGCGAGAGATAAGTCGGCCCGACCCGACCGTAAATAATCACACATAAGTCGCTCCAGAGTATAAGACGAAACAATGAAACAATGAAAAGAACTGCGACTTATAGTCCGAACAATACGGTATAAATCGATTACTGATAACCCCCCTCCCAAAGCTATTAGCTGCTTTTAATGTTTCGTACATTAGTTACAAATATTGTACAAAAAGCCTCTCAGGCTTAAATAAACCACTATTTGAGTATCAAGTTAACAGTTCAAAACAGTAAATAAAATACTCAAGTCCCCATTCTGTATCAGGAGCTTTAAACTGCATTCAATTAATTTAATGTTGTAAATCAAACGTTAAAGTTGTCAAAATTGCTCCCATTATTCCATAATTTCCCTTTTGTCTACTTTCGACATGTGAAAGTTTTAAAACTGTTTTGAAGATAGATTTAAGTCAAGATTTTGCCGATTTAGGTGTATTTTAGATAAAAAGTAGGGAAGGGTACTGCTTTAAGATGGCAGCTGTTTACTAATTCCTTCCGCATCTATTTTTCTATACATGTGCTGCTAACGCTGCCGAGTTTGTCATTTCGCATCTAGTTGTTTATACATGTGATATCTATCGTAGCATTATGTGGGCGTAGTTTGTAGCGGCTGTCGGCAGCAGTCAGGTATTATTGTTTTTTTTTTTGTTTTTTTTTTTTTTGTTTAGTGGCATGAGTTGAGCCAGAGCTGTGAGTTGAGCACTATCATTACAAGCATGATGTTTACTCACGGTCCATTCCTCATTGTGTCCCGTAGACCGTGCTGACTGTGTTTTAGTTCTGCTTTATTTCACATATTTCAATAATCAGAATGTTTGTGAATTGTTCTCAAATCTTCCACGGCCGAATCGCAAATAATCTAAGAATCGGAAGTTTCGCACACCTCTAGACAGGACAGGGGTAATGGCGAGCTGTGAGTTGCTCCTTGTGTATGGTGGGCGTAGGTCTCTAGTGTTAAAATTCCTCTAATGTGTCTAACTGCAAATAAGAGGACAGTCCAGGAAGTTAACATATTAATCACAGGGTATGTGTATGGCAATTAGAGAGTGGCCCCACGCCAAACAAGTGAATCCCGAAGGCGTGTGCCCCTGGAGACATGCTTGCAAATCAAAGCCATTGGAGTTGCTTTGCAGACTAAAGGAGGATGAGTAAAAGGCTATAGGCTGGAAATAGGCCCAGGGAGTCACAGAAGAGTACGCTGTCCACAAAGCTAAAGTTTGGAACAAGGTGCATCCTGGTTTATTCCAATATATGTTTTACTGGAATTTTCTGTACCCGTATTTTTCGGACTATAATTCACAATTTATTTAATACTTTTGCCGGGGATGCAACTTATGTACTGGAGCGACAAATGTGTGAAATTATTTATATATTATTATATCATTTCACATGTTATTTTCACACTAAACAGCCCAAACCCCCCAAAATGCGACATATACTCTGGTGCAATTTGTTTTTTCCCTCTTCATTGTGCATTTTTTGGCTGGTGCGACTTATACTCAGGTGTGACTTGAGGTGATATTCCGAAAAATACGGTATTAATATCCTTTCTGTGGTAAGATTTCTCGATATTGAGACCCTTACACCCTTTAGGCTGAAACGCAATGGATGGGTGCGAATCAAGTTTAACCTATTGAACTTGACTGAACTGTACTGCTTAATGGAAAAAGCTTCAGAGACAGAAACACACTGTCTTAGCAGGTGGGCCTGTTTTATCTAGCCTCAACTACTGTGTGTACCTCAAACCCCAAACAGATTATCAGAATGAAAGCTTGCACAATGGGAATACTGTATGTGTCCAAAAGGGTGTGAAAACATTCCTGTTATCACTATGGAAAACTCTCTCAGCTGTCATCAGAAGGAGGAAATATTATGAGTCTGTCTGCCTGCAAGTGTGCGTTATCCTGGGACAATCCCGCTGTGTTTGTTTTCTGAAACGGAAGACATTTAGCTTTCACATCACACATACCAGAGTCTCATGCTGCGCATGTGACAGAGAGACAGGGACGTGCTCATCCACAAGGATATTAATGAAGATGATTCATATTATTTCTAACCAATTGTTATGCAATGTACAAATAATACTAGTGCAATTAGCCACGCACACGCACACCAACACGTGCACGAACACACCCACACACAGACAAAGGCAATGAATTTTTCTGAGACAGAGAGAAAGATAAACACAATTTCCAGATGACTTTGGGATCTCAGATTACAGGACAACTATTCCAAAGCAACATTCTCATCTTCAATTTTCCGCTCTATGATTTTGTTGCAATTTGGAGAGTCCTCACATGTTTCCATTGGGCAACAGAGTTTTTGAATTATGACCCTTCTTTTTGAATGAATGATCCTTACAAAACATTTTTTTTTAAAGCTGTTTCTAAAGCCCGGCATTATTTTGAGATGGTCCTGACTTTATACAGTACATTTTCCTTGCAATGCTACAATTTTGTCCACTTTGATGAAATGAGTCAATGACACGATCCTCACCATTGAACTTTCAATGACCCTTTAGTTGTAGGTCATTTTGGAAAATAAGCAAACAAAACCACCAACAAACACACTTTAGCTGCTGGACATTATGCAAAATTATTAAACAAACCACAAAAAATATGAATAAAAGATTTTTTTTTAGTTAAAATATTATAATACTCCCTTCACATGGTTCACATACTGGAGTAGTAATCTTGCAATACATGGTGTATGAGGTTACTCTCGTTGGTTGCGGCAGCTTAAGTTGGACTGTTAACAAACTGCAGTTTTGTGAAATAATTTATCTGTTGGTAAGGAGATAACATAAATTGTTATGTTTTATTGTTGTTGAGTTTTGAAAGTCATAACACTATTACCAGTCCTAGTGTTGGCAGCTAGAGGGTTACAATAATAGCCTAGAGGAAGAAGAAAGTGAGCAGACAGAAGTTGGGGTCAAAGATCACAGCAGATGAAGAGAAGTTTGGAGAGGGGCCCACCTTTCAGCAGCAGCTACTGTGACATGTGCAATGATGATTATATGATTCTCCACCAAAGCAAATGATTATTTACAAGGTAAGCCATAGAGAGCAAAGGTCTTTATTCACACTTTTAAAAATATACTAACACATTTAAACATAATGTATTAAGAGACAGACAGAGTAATGGATAAAATTATTATAAATATATTGTTTCAGAGTCCAGTCCATCCAACCGGACATTTTTCATCACACTGCCTTGGAATAATAAAGCTTGCTGTTTCATGCTATGATTTTGGGAACTATAATTTCTCAGGATGCACTTACCTTAACCCTACTTGACAAAAATGTGTCACTGTAAAAATTACCTGAAGCGAAGTTTCTAAAACAGCCGAGTTCATCTGGGTTGCCCTAGTCAAAGAATGACGACTTGCTGCTTGCTTGTGGTTTTACCTATACATCACGTTGCCTAATGTGATGCCCCAGGGTAGGAACAAAAGGATGAGGCCCTGACAAACCTCTTAAAAGCATGATTTTTTTCCTTTCAAGCTTTTAACACCCAGCATTTTAATGTTTTCCCCTTTTCTACTTCAAAACAAATGCTTTTCTTTGTCAGGAAACAACTCAATTCATGGGTCTGGCGTAGGGATAAGCATTGATATATACATATTTCGTATGTCCCTGACAACTATTGTGGAAATCTTTAATGTTTAATCCTTGGCATTTTTAAATTGAATCGGAGAAAATGCCTAATAGAGTAATGCTGCCTGGAGGAGTTGGGCTGTTGTGGAGTTTTGTGTCTGTTTTATTCAATTTCCTGTTATGACTTTTATGTTGGCTTCCTTATACATCAAGTTTACTGACTCAACACTAGTGAATCAACAGTGATTTTTAACCCTTTAAGGTCTGGGCCTATTTTGTCTTATTTTGCATGCCTTTGAAGTTGCCTTTATATTTCAAAGAAAGAATTGTTTACGATGGCCTGGTTTGGTCCCTTTTTTTGTGACACCTTGAACTTCATGTCCAAACTGTTGTTTCCTTCACTGACCAATTATAAATCATCATTTTGGGCCCAAAAAGACCAAAAATTCCAAAATCGTTTTGTCAAAATTTTTAATATTGATGTCCAATTGACAACCAAACATGCGTAACGAACCGTTTTGAAACTTTGTAATATTTATTCAACATGTTAGGATGAACATTCAACCAAAAAAAAAACAAAAAAATAGTCTTATATTTGACAATTCAACATAAACAACAGGTATAGCCATAGGCGTTTTTTGCCTTTATACATGCTCTAGTCAAAACAGGTTATATACAGCAGACCAAACAGTGAAGAACAGTGAAAAAATATACCATCTAACACAAAAAGTGTTTAGAGGCCATCTCTATATGAGTTTAGGTATTGCGGCCCATCACCTGATGAAAACTATGTACACACAATCAAGCTTCTTGAACACACATTTATATACACAAATTGAGAAGACTGATTGTGGGAAAAAAAATATATATATAACATTGGGAAAAAAAGTATTTTCAAAAATATTTACAATAAATAAGTTACATTTTTTTCAGGCATGCCACTCCGAAAAGCAGTTTCGTCCTGGAATTAGACACAGGGCTACATCACACAGCCCACACTTCCATGGGGTGTCGGTCCTCTTTCCACCCTTCCATTTTCATTTCACTTTACTTTCATTGTCACTATAAATGCACATGAAAAAAAGTCAGTATTTATGAAAATAATAAAGTATAAAATAAATATATATACAGAAATAAATAATAATGGAAATCTATATGTATGACAATAGAAAGAATACCATAGCTGAATATGTGCTACATCCCTAATCTTCATATAGAAGGAAGACCACAAATTATACTTTGATCCGATATGCACATTTTATTATTATATACACAAACACACACTTATATTGCATCAAAATTAACTTTGTCTTGCAATATCAAAAGAAACTTTCAAAAGAAACTTTTTTGCATAAAAAAAAAAAAAAAGTGGGTTGGCTTACCTCTGCTCGTCGATGGCGTCACCCACGTGTTCAAATCCGTCACTATCTTCACTCGAGGACTCTTCCGAAGAAGACGATGATGACGAATTTGGACCATCCTCTTCCTCACGTTGATCAAAAAGCACAATTGCTTGCGCTAAATTTAGTTATCCGTTCATTCTCAAAGTCACACAAAGTAGCTCGCTCGCTCGATTCAAACGGCCGTCGGTCGCCACCTCGCTGCTTCAGAACACTCCTCCCTCTCGTTCGGTGGAACCTCGCACGGCAGTTATATTTATTTAAAAAAAAAAAAAAAAGACCAACCAACGGCATGTGGGTGACGTAATTAAAACGCGAGGGCGCTTCAAAGACAACGTGCGCTGAGGACGCGCCGGCGCGTCCTTCGACTCTCAAGGGTTAAACAGTAAAGTGTGTTTTAATGTATAGTTTCAAGATGAATTGCATTTGTAAGATTGCAATCTGGTTATAGAGTTGTATCCGGTGGCATCAGCTTCTCACGCTACACTTTAACTGTTATGCAGTCGCCCTAGGCATGATGGAACTGTCAGATACAGACACCAATGAGACTTAAGTTTTAAACAAGAAGTGCATGTGTGGTAGGGATGCACGATATTGGGAAAAAAATGACATTGTGACTTTTTGGGGATTTGCGATATATATTGCGATATTAAATCTAGAAGAAATTTTCAGCAGATGACTTGAATCGCTCTGTTTGGGAAGACATTGGTTGACTCAACATGACCATTTTGTGCTGGTAGTTACCAGGTTACGAATGAGTTCCTTTCCTACACTGGTGACGTAACCCGAATTTCTGCGTAAATTGGAATTACATCATTAAGTACCCCTACAAAATATCCATCCAAAAAGTCCAAAAGTATTTTATTTGGTTTAATGATGGATACACTGCACTCTGGTGGCAGTGTTGGGTCCGGCTGGACTGTATGACTTACGAGCAGACTCGTCTGACATGGATAAAGGACAGCTGCACTCTGGTTTGACCCACATAAAGGCTTTATAAATTGTCAAAGGTGAAAGTAGTCAAAAGCTTCGAAAACCACAATTTCCCTGTGAAGATGAACTTCACGTTCATTGAAGGTAGAACACGTTATATTAATAAAGTAAAAAATAAGTTACTTTGAGGTACAGTACGGTACTGTTTCTAGTCAAGTCCATGCACGGACTTTACTGGATGTCGACTCCGCTTCTGGGAACTCGGTATATTGCAATCCGGCTCGAAGGACCATTAAAATATCAAGTTTAAATACGAATCTTTAGGAGGGCATGTATAAAGGCAACACAAAAAAAGGAGAGAAGGCACTCAACTTTTTGAATAACTCGCCGTCCGAACTAAAAAAAACAAAACAAAACAAAACAAAAAAAAAAAAAAAAAAAAAAAAAAACAATGGGACTCACAAGAGGAGTCGGTGCCAGAGGAGAAGCACCTGCAGCAGCATGAGGACAAGGAAGTGGGACCTGACGCAGTCAAGAACTGCAGGAAGGCGGCAACACTGCTGGAAGAGGAGGAGATCCTGACATGAAGAATAGCAACGGGAACTATGTACTGTTTATGCAATCCACAAAAAAAAAAAAAAAAAGAGAAGCACCTGCAGCAGCATGAGGACAAGGAAGTGGGACCCGACACAGTCACGAAGTGCAGGAAGGGGGCAACACTGCTGGAGGAGGAGGACATCCTGACATGAAGAATAGCAACGGGAACTACGCACTGTTTATGCAATCCAAAAAAAAGAAAAAAAGGAGAAGCACCTGCAGCAGCATGAGGACAAGGAAGTGGGACCTGACGCAGTCAAGGACTGCAGGAAGGTGGCAACACTGCTGGGGGAGGAGGAGATCCTGACATTAAGAATAGCAACGGGAACTACGTACTGTTCATGCAATCCAAAAAAAAAACACAAAAAAAACAACTGGAGACAAAATGGCGGACGGGACTCTTGAGTTGTAAAGTTGCGCAAGTTGAGTCCGTCATAACCCGGTGACTACCTGTATTCAAATGATACCATTTAATCCAGGCTATGGGATCTAATATATACTGTATATGTATACACACACACACACACACACACACACACACACACACACACACACATATATATATATATATATATATACACATATATACAGTGAGCAAATAAGTATTTCGTCAACCACCAATTGTGCAAGTTCTCCCACTTGAAAAGATTAGAGAGGCCTGTAATTGTCAACATGGGTAAACCTCAACCATGAGAGACAATGTGGAAAAAAAACAAAAAAATCACTGTTTCATTTTTAAAGAATTTATTTAAAAATTAGAGTGGAAAATAAGTATTTGGTCACCTACAAACAAGCAAGATTTCTGGCTGTCAAAGAGGTCTAACTTCTGCTAACGAGGTCTAACAAGGTCTAACGAGGCTCCACTCATTACCTGTATTAATGGCACCTGTTTTAACTCATTATCGGTATAAAAAACAACTGTCCACAACCTAAGTCTGTCACACTCCAAACTCCACCATGGCCAAGACCAAAGAGCTGTTGAAGGACACCAGAGACAAAATTGTTGACCTGCACCAGGCTGGGAAGACTGAATCTGCAATAGGTAAAACGCTTGGTGTATAGAAATCAACTGTGGGAGCAATTATTAGAAAATGGAAGACATACAAGACCACTGATAATCTCCATCGATCTAGGGCTCCATGCAAGATCTCACCCCGTGGCGTCAAAATGATAAAAAGAACGGTGAGCAAAAATCCCAGAACCACACGGGGGGACCTGGTGGATGACCTACAGAGAGCTGGGACCAGAGTAACAAAGGCTATTATCAGTAATGCAATGCGCCGCCAGGGACTCAAATCCTGCACTGCCAGACGTGTCCCCCTGCTGAAGCCAGTACACGTCCAGGCCCGTCTGCGGTTCGCTAGAGAGCATTTGGATGATCCAGAAAAGGACTGGGAGAATGTGTTATGGTCAGATGAAACCAAAATAGAACTTTTTGGTAGAAACACAGGTTCTCGTGTTTGGAGGAGAAAGAATACTGAATTGCATCCGAAGAGCACCATACCAACTGTGAAGCATGGGGATGGAAACCTCATGCTTTGGGGCTGTTTTCTGCAAAGGGACCTTGATGACTGATCCGTGTAAAGGAAAGAATGAATGGGGCCATGTATCGAGAGCTTTTGAGTGAAAATCTCCTTCCATCAGCAAGGGCATTGAAGATGAGATGTGGCTGGGTCTTTCAGCATGACAATGATCCCAAACACACAGCCAGGGCAATAAAGGAGCGGCTTCGTAAGAAGCATTTCAAGGTCCTGGAGTGGCCTAGCCAGTCTACAGATCTCAACCCCGTTGAAAATCTGTGGAGGGAGTTGAAAGTCCGTGTTGCCCAACAACCGCTCCAAAACATAACTGCTCTAGAGGAGAACTGCATTGAGGAATGGGCCAAAATACCAGCAACAGTGTGTGAAAAGCTTGTGAAGAGTTACAGAAAACGTTTGGCCTCCGTTATTGCCAACAAAGGGTACATAACAAAGTATTGAGATGAACTTTTGGTATTGACCAAATACTTATTTTCCACCATGATTTGCAAATAAATTCTTTAAAAATCAAACAATGTGATTTTTTTTTTTTTTTCCCACATTCTGTCTGTGATGGTTGAGGTTTACCCAGGTTGACAATTACAGGCCTCTCTAATATTTTCAAATGGGAGAACTTGCACAATTAGTGGTTGACTTATTTTTAATATTATATAATTTGTTTATTATTTATCAAATTGTAATTCTTTCAAGATGCTATTTTTATACATGTTTTACCCTTTTGGGGTTCCATACTCTACTGGGTAATAATTCCACAATTATTAATCAGCTCTGGAACAAGAAATCAAATATCGGGCTCTGAGGATCAATAGGTACTGGCCCATACTACAGAGCCATCAAGTTTCAAGAGGATCGACTTACACATGACAGAGGAATAGGACTTCAAAAGTTGATTCAAAAAGAAGATGAACAGCAAGTAGGCTATTGCCGTTTAGCCTGTAAGAATAGAAAAAATATCTCTGAGAATCATCATTCACTTTCAGTGACACAAATTAAAGCAGTTACTAATATTGTATGTAAATTATGGGAAACCAAACTTGTATCACTGCGTTGTCACAAGGGTATATGTCAAGTAGTGACATGTTAAGTGGCTCTTTGCATTGAGCTAGAATCCCACAAGCGTTCATTCTGACCACGAATAGCTGTTTGAAAGACACCTCCACTAGGACAACATGTGGATGTTTATTTTGTTGGTGCTTTGAAATGATTGCTATTTGCTGCTGCTGCTACTACACTTTTTAACTTATTTCAAAATAGCTGAAGAGTGCACACTAAAGACACTTCTGATATAGTCTGTGTGGCGCCTAGATGATTTATTCTGGACAGCCACAATTGGTAAAAATCAAAGTTTCCTATTGGATTATGTAGAAAATGCTTGTGGGTACTTTTTGACCCATTTATTGAAATTTTAGGTTTGCAGGGGTCCCTCTACTTACGAACGTCTCTATATACAGAATTTTCAGGTTACAGCACACCTGAACTGGAAAATATTGCCTCTTGTTGCAAAAGAAATTTCTGGATACCAAAGGCAAAAATACAGTATGTGCTGCTACTCGCAGCTCCCAGACTTTACTGAATGTAACATACTGTAATTATAAGTTCTATGTCATTGGCTATTGCCTAGCATCTTCCTGGCATCCAATTGGCTAACAGGGACCTCTACTGTACGTGTATGTGTTGTTCCCAGTGTCCTCTTCATTCGCCCCTCGTGATCCGACAGCTTTACATGAGTGTATTAACTTTTATTCTTTATTATTTGTATTTTTAACTATGGAATAATAACTCTCATCTTTTGTCTTTTATAAAGCATAAAAATACATCAAAACATGTTGTTTTGATGCAATTTTATGCTCTTCATAACATTTATGTCTGAATTTTGGGTGGTTTGGAATGAGTCAAGGCATATACATGGAAAACGCATCTGTACTTATGGAATTTTCAGTTTACTAAACTACTTTCAGAACCATTAATTTCTTAAGTAGAGGTACCACTGTACTACAAAAACTATAATTTCTTAAAGGGATCCACGGAAAGGCCTGTAGTTTTTAAAAGATAAAGTTTATTATGAGTTAAAGAATTTGATATTGAAACCCCTCTTAATATTTTCGTTTTTATACAATTTGTAAAATTAGTTTAACTAGTAGGTCACCATTGTCGTTGACCTCGCAGAGCGGTGACGTCCCTGGGTTACGCTGCCGGGCTTCCAGAGTATGACTCTAGCGACATAAACATGTCATCTGTTCAACCCTTTCCATTTGAACCCGAGAGGAACATTAATGAGCATGACAACACTGTCGATATTTCACAATACGAGCAGCAAAAGCAAAATGAACAGGAAAGACGGAATGAGACGAGACGAGAGTATGACAAAACTGGTGTTCTGCCAAAATGTTCTACAATGGCGAAACGTCCTACAAGAGGCGAATTCGACACCTAAACTACTACCGTGCGCTTTTATCTTGTTTTGTTTAGATGCATCCCAAAAGAACATACTAAAGATGCTTTAAGAATTTACTTAAACGTAGTAATATCAAATGAGGGTTCTTTAAATACGTTACGTGAGTAATGTGGTCAACAGAACAACAATCTTTTTTAAAGCTACCACAAGAAAACACAATGCTTAAAAATATGAGAGGGAAACATATGCAAAAAGTATTTTGAAGCAATGAAAATGTAATAGAAGACTCAATAAAAACACAAATAGTAAGTACTTGCCGCTTTTAACCGATGTGCGCATGTGTTGAATGTCTCTCTGCGTAAAAGGAATTGCAGAATACTGGTGGTGTTCATCGAGTGACAATGACAAACTACGTCATCACGCCTTCTGTAGGTCAAAACATGTACTAAATATTATAGATTTTTAAATCAACGGCTATATTTTATGTGTTTCTAATAACATATTTTAGTGAAAGACAACAATTGTGGCTTAGTAGAGCCTACAAGTCTTGAAAGGGCAGCTGAAGAGCTTTTTGGATGAGTTGTATCCGGTTAGATTGGACTGAATGCATCATTCACTGTCTCAAAACTCAAATTACCAAATTTTTTTTTAAATTGACCGCATAGTTTTTGAGTTACTTCCATAGCAACACCTTAGCAACGAGGGACGCGCTTCACTGCCGGCCGCTACCTGACTACGTCAACTCCTGAAGACCTCGCCAGCACTTCAGGATACAACATAAGTAGACCCTTTCCTCACAATTTGATAAGTTTATTACTTGATCGCGACCTGTTTTTTGTTGTTGTTGTTGTTGCTTGCCTGTCATAAGACAGCTGACAGGTTGTCTATTCATGTCAATATGATACATTTATTACGAAGTCTATATAACTACTCATCTGTTTTTGCAATTACTGATAATTATATCACACATTGACTGGGGAAAGAAAGGTTGAGATAAATCACAATGCTAGATGCCTACCACTCTTTCTTTTGTGAGTGTCGAGCTCCCAACCGGCATCATCACCAACATCTGCTGTGCCGAGTAAATCGTTGTCATCTGACGCCTCAGGTTCAAACATGGAGGGATTAATTTAAGATCATCTTTCCTGGGAGCCCTTGCCATCCTTAGCGTCATGAAAGAGTGATCCTAAATGGTTACTTTCGTTGGAAATATCACTGATATCATTTCTGCTGCTATGCTCGCTGTGGATAGTCTTCTGTTGCGTTCAGGAATTTACGTTCACACTGTAGGAAAGGACTATTAACTGAGTGCACAAAACTAAAAAAAATGCAAATTATCCTTGCAGTTACGCGTTAAAAATGACATGGTTGTTTTGATGAACTTGTCAAAGTTTATACTCGTAAAATAACATCGAAATCCGAAAAGCTCTTCAGTTGCTCTTTAAGTCCGAGTTTCCCTTTAAAAGCGAATTAAAAAAATGTCAATTAAATCAATAACATGTTTTGTTGATATGAAACTACGACAAAACTTTTCATAAGATACCATAGCCTGGTTGCAGTTGACCCACTTATGCATATGAGGGCCAATGTTATTGTTGCATGCTGAAAACATAAACATTCCATTTATAATTAGTTAAATGTTTATAACTAATTTATAATTATTTATTAGTTAATATAGTTATAATTGTGCAACCGTATTAGTTTAGTTATTTGGATTAACTGTTTTGAAAAGATTGGGGAAAAAATGCATTCAGTTGAGGTGTACACCTTATGGTTGAACAATTTGATTTATCTTGGCATCATTTTTTGATAGCATAAAAAGATGGCATTTGAACAAGCGGGTGTGGACTATTTATATTGAGCATTTACAGTAACTTACGCTATACGTACAATTTATGGCATAAGATGTTTTCATGAACATACTTAATAAGGTTGCTGCGAAAGTGGGAATAAGATTGAGGCAGACACACTGAAGAATCTGTCAGAAGAAAAAGTGACAATACAAATAATATACTAAAATTGTCTCAGGGTTACAACACTGTAAACAGTTTTATTTTTAATTCTGTTTATGTCAGCTGTGGCTTTTGCAAGGCTTTGTTTACTATGTGGGGAACAGTGTTTTCTGTCAGAGGACATTATGGGGTATGAGGACACATGAATCCTAACCAAAATTATTTGACGCTCCCTTTATTTTTTTTCTCTACTATTTATCCACTCTCACTTAAAATATTACTACTTACAGTCTGAAATAGTTTTCAAGGTCAGGGGAGATTTTTTGGGGGGGGGGTTGAAAGAGCTACTATTAATTGCTGAACCAAATTACTTATATGACCAGAAAGTTTATGCGTTTTTTCCACTGTCCTTTGCACTTATTATGTCCATATGTTTGTGATTAGACTCCTGCAGGTAGAGGAGATGGGAAGACACCACAGGAGCAGTTACCTGACTTTAACAACATCTTTTACGTGTTTGCCTTAAGATATGGTTTACCTAATCTATAGTAATTATGGTTTTGCTTTTAGTGCTAAAGGTTGGCAAGGCTTCTGTATGTAATAAATCTGTATTGCTCTAAGGCTCCTGTATGGCTACACAATCGAAAGGACTCTATAAAAAGCAACACGGCTCATAAAGTACATATATACATTTTTAGCCCTTTTTTTCCACGACAAGAACAAAATTATACAGTATAAAAACCGGTTGCATACTGTAGCATTGCATGTAATTTAAAAAAGAGAAAGCTTTGGCACACTATGCTGATAAAACTAATTACACATGTAAAATATGAGATGCTCATATACTTTATTCATCTTTAATTCATGAAAGACAACACAGGTATGAACTGGTGGTAAATTTAATTTGTATCTATATACTTTTATGCAACACAATCAAGTATATTGTCATGTAAATGTGAATGCTTTTTATTCTTTTGTATTTGATCCATTGAACCTCACTTTTTGCAGTTAACACTTGTTGATGTGAATGTGCTTTTTATCACTTTGCGGAAAAAGACATGCAAGCCTCAGCGCTCAGGGTTGTGCGGAAGCATAGCAACTTGGAAAATGACACTTTGTGCCACAAAAAACACTGAGTATCAAATGGAAACACAGACGTTCTTATTTTTCCTTTCCGTGTATCTTTATCTTTTCTCTTTAACTGCATTGCATTTGGGCTATTTAGTTTTTTAAACACGTTTCTGGCAGTGGCTTTCTCTCTGACTGGAACAGATGTTGTGCTTGGATTGTATTGCCTTTGTTCTGGTGTGACTGCATCAGTGTATTTGGGCATATTTAGTGGTTGTGGTGTAAGGGAGTCTTCATCCCTGAATGCTTTCTCCTCCATGTGATTCCGACTTTAAGGCCAGAGGTGGTATCGAGCTCAGCCCATCTCTCTCCAAGATCCATCGTGCCACGAGTGGGTGTGGATATGCTTGCCCGAAATAACACCTTCTTGTCAAATCACACTATATTGTATATCTAAGAGGTAATCGGCTATTGACTTTTTGATCTGTAACACACGTGTTCCCAATTGTAGAAATTAATTCCAGATTTCTACAAAAACACCAAAAGAAAACTCACTATTACAGTCAATCACCAAATGAGACTATTGATGATTCCTTACTGATAAAATCAGTTATTTCCACATTCGCTGACTTGACTGAAATTCAAATTATGTCAGACTATTCCAATTCTTTCATCATAAGTAATTTGGATATGAGCACCCTGGTCTTAACTTTACAAGACGGATGTGTAGTTTGGCGCCTACTGTTGGCGTTGTGAAAAGTGCAGTATGTTCATTCATCTGCAGCCTACGTCGATCTTGCTAAGTTCCAAGCGGGCGCACTTCTTCTAACTGGCAGCGCTTAGAAATGAGAAAGAAGACATGCAAATCGTGACCCCCAAAGAGAATAAGATAGATAGAAACAGCATGCTTAGTGCCTAAAGACCAGTTATTCTCAAACTGTAGTGCTAGTACCACAAAGAACCACATGCAAAGAAATCACTGAATTATTAAAAGTAATTATAACTATAAGTAATTATATATATATATATATATATATATATATATATAATTACTTTTTTTTTTTTTTACTAAGTTCACATATGAGTATTAGCGTAGTACAGGGGCATCAGTAGACCTAATAAAATATTGGGCACTGGCAAGAACTTAAGTATCATAAGTCATAAATAGCGCTTAAAACCATATATAATCAAACAAATATACTGTACATGTTGCTGAAAAAAAGTGACTATTTTTTGTTTTCAAGTCACCTCTGCTCATGCTCAGCAACTTCCATCTCTCCTTAGCCTCATCCTGCACTCTGTTCTTGTACCCTGTCTGGACAGAAACGCGAATGCATCGCTAACTTTTATGCAATTAATGAGTATTTCTCAACTGGTAGGTTGTGACCTAAAAGTTGTTTATGTTGCTTAGGTGGGTTACCTAGCTTACCTCTCTTCTTTGCTGATTTATCCTTGCTGTGAGCAAATAACTTTCTCATATCCATTTGCGAGAGTAATGCTGTTTCAGTCGAATAGAAATAAAAACACATATTGTTAAAGATTGCAGGTACTGCAGTAATATATAAAATGCTTGTAAAACAGCTGGAAATTATGTTGTGAACACATACAAAATTGTTAGAGGTTATATCCCAAAGATAGGCAATTAATTCACATGGATTGATTCTATTCATTTTGGTCATGAAAAGAAATAGCAATAAATACCATCAGTATTGATGCAGTTCAAATCCCACATATTATGTTAACACAATATTAGGCAAAGCTCTTGAGTGAGAGCCTCGCACTGAAATCGCGTTTAATTGACATTGTATTCATAGTCAGTAAACTGAAAGACGGCAGCTAATCTACTACTTCAATTTGCGACCAAAGTAGTTTACCGCAGTTAATTGACTGATACGTAAAGTGTAAAGTTGAACCATTTAAATTCACAATTCAATGGGAGTAGGCGACCAAACAAACATCACCACAGAGGTAAAAACAAACAACAAGGATTGGCAGTTTATCTGGAACATACCTATAAATCAGGTGAGAAGGTGTAATTTGCACCTTTGACTGTATGATTGGCAGTTTGGCACACGCACCGTAATATTAATGCTGCATTCATGTGTTTTTGGAATAATCGAAACAATAATTTTCATTTCATGGGGCCTATAAAAAGCGCCAAACAGTCACTGATCTTGTGATGTATCGTTGGAACATGAAAATATACTACTCTTTGAAGCAACCATGTTTTTATCCCACATTACGACTTTAAAACACATCAGAATGATTTTCCAACTTGGGAACTCAGATATCCTGACACTGAAGAATGCAATGTCTCTCTTCGCAGAAGTGTAAACTCATATGCCTATCACAGCCAAAGTTACGTGCATAAATTACCATATTAAGGAGCCATGTGCACATTGTGTATCCATCCATCCATCCATCCATCCATCCATCCATCCATCCATCCATCCATCCATCCATCCATCCATCCATCCATCCATCCATCCATCCATCCATCCATCCATCCATCCATCCATCCATCCATCCATCCATCCATCCATCCATCCATCCATTATCTTCTCCTTGCTCCGGGGTCGGGTCACGGTAGCATAACTTTAACAGGGAAGCCCAGACTTCCCTCTCCCCAGCCACTTCAACCAGCACATCTGGCGGGATCCCAAGGCGTTCCATGGCCAGCCGACATAGGGAGACATAGTCTCTCCAGCGTGTCCTGGATCGTCCACGGGGCCTCCTGCTGGTGGGACATGCCCGGAACACCTCTCCGGGGAGGCGTCCAGGAGGCATCCGAACCAGATGCCTGAGCCACCTCAGCTAGCTCCTCTCAACGCGGAGGAGTAGTCCCTCCCGGATGACCGAGCTTCTCACCCTATTTCTAAGGGAGAGCCCGAACACCCTGCGGAGGAAACTAATTTTGGCCGCTTGTATCCGGGATATTGTTCTTTCGGTCACGACCCTCAGCTCGTGACCATAGGTGAGGGTAGGAACGTAGATCGACTGGTAAATCGAAAGCTTTGCCTTTTGGCTCAGCTCCTTCTTCACCACTATGGACAGGTGCCACATTACTGCAGATGCTGCACCGATCCGCCTGTCGATCTCCCCCTCCCTCCTACCCTCACTCGTGAACAAGACCCCGAGATACTTGAACTCCTCCACTTGGGGCAGGATCTCATTCCCGACCCGGAGAGGGCACGCCACCCTTTTCCGACTGAGGACCATGGTCTCGGATTTGGAGGTGCTAATCTTCATCCCAACCCCATCACACTCGGCTGTGAACCGATCCAGTGAGAGTTGGAGGTCACGGCTTGATGAAGCCAACAGCACCACATCATCTGCAAAAAGCAGAGATGCAATGCTGAGGTCGCCAAACTGGACGCCCTCAACGCTTCGGCTGCGCCTAGAAATTCTGTCCATAAAAATTATGATCAGAATCGGTGACAAAGGGCAGCCTTGGTGGAGTCCAACCCTCACTGGGAATGAATTCGACTTACTGCCGGCAATGCGGACCAAACTCTGAGAACTGTTGTACGGGGACCGGACAGCCCTTACCAAGGGGCTCGGTACCTCGTACTGCCGGAGCACCCACCCCACAGGACTTCGTGAGGCACACAGTCAAATTACTTCTCCAAATCCACAAAACACATTTAGACTGGTTGGGCAAACTCCCATGCACCCTCAAGGACCCTGCTGAGGGTGTAGAGCTGGTCCAATGTTCCACGGCCAGGACGAAAACCACACTGCTCCTCCTGAGTCCGAGATTCGACTTCCCGACGGAATGTCCTCTCCAGCACCCATGAATGACTTTTCCCGGGAGGCTGAGGAGTGTGATCCCTCTATTATTGGAACACACCCTCCGGTCCCCCCCTCTTAAAAACAGAAATGGAGCACACTCCATATGTATATCGAGAGAAGAGTAATATGTCCATATTAAATAGGCACATTCCGTAGATAATGTTATGTAAACTTAAAACTCAAAAGTACATATATATATATATAAATATACAGGGGTGCACATAATTTTTGCCCAGGTTCTCAGAGGAGGACCTGGAGATGTGACTTGGTCCTCAATGAGCTTGAGAGCCGACCCGCCTGATGCGATAAATTTATGACAAGCTTTATTTAGAGCCAATTAACTTATATTAATTACATTAACAATTAATGCTTGATTAACATCAACTGGCACAACAAAATTGGCATTACTTTGAAGTGAAATGTAAAGAAATAAACATAAAAGCACCAATTCAAAATAAAGGGCATTATGCGGCTCCCACATTAACTCCAAGCCTTTTTAAAAGTGGGATGTCCTCCTCATAAGACCTCATTGAATGTGCATGTTTAGCTTTGTAAAATGCGAGCAAAAACACGTTTCTCAGTGCATGTCGCTGTTCATTACCTTTATTCCGCGACTTGTCCATAGGCCAAGTGGGGTCATGTCTGACATCGATAGTTTGCTTAATTGCCACACGCTCTGTTTTTTTTTCGTGCTTTTCAAAGTTTGGATGGCTGAAATTCTTTGACGCTATATAAAATGCGCTGCTCTTATCGGCAACATTGGGATTATCACGCCATGGTACCTCCTGTAGCCACTTTACAGCAAAAGTCCTTTTTTTCGGTAGCTCCGGTGACGTCTCTGTCTTCTGTCTGTCTTTTGACGGGGGTGGGGGAACACGGAAGTAATTACTCAGTGGGGCCTGCCTCTTCCACATTTTGAGAAGTTATTTTCTCGTGTCCGCCGCAAATACAGTGGTCAGCCATCGGTACGCAAAAGCGTATGGAAGCCGTTGAGGGCCAGCGCGTTTGTCTACGTCCAGTACGTATGCGCGCATGCGGATCACTTATGTGCACCCCTGTATATATATATATATATATATATATATATATATATATATATATATATATATATATATATATATATATATATATATACAGTGATACCTCAGCTCACGAACATAATTGGTTCCCAGAAAGTGTGTGTAAGGCGAAAAGTTCTTCCGAACATTTATTTCCCATAAGAAACCATTAAAATGAGAATAATCCATTCCCAGGTCCCCATAAAACATAATTTTCTACTAAATAAGCCTTAAAACTACACAAAAATATACCTTATTTTATGTATAATAAATGTGCTATTGTATTGTAATTAAAGAAATAAACTGTACTGTATAATAAAGTCGTTTTATTTACCTTTGTGATGGTAGTTGATGGCTTGATGGAATGGAGTGGCAGGAGGAGGGAGGGAGGGAGTTACTGTTTGGAAGGAGAGTCACCTTCCAAAGGGTTTGTAGGAAACTGAACCTCCGGTGTGGCTTGTCTTCTTTGCTTCTTAGAAGGAGACTCTTTATCCTTTTTGCTGACTAAAAACCTCTTAATTGACACCTGTTGCTTTCTGAGTTGTAAGGTCTTACGAAACTGAAGCATCACATTATCATTCATCATGTTGATGATTCTCATAGCCACAGTCTTTTCTGAATGGTACTGTTCGATAAAAGCCTGCACATCACTCCATTTTGCTAACATGGTCTTGATGCTCTCACTTGATGCTGCAGCCATCTCCTCCTCCTCGTCCTCAGATGACAACTCCTGAATGGCTTCCTTCTGCTTCTCCTCTTGAAGGCGAATCAAATCCTCTGTGTTGAGGACCTCATTATGGTCAGCAACAAGCTCCTCGACGTCATCTGCATCCACTTGGAGTCCCATGTTCTGTCCCATGGAAACAATGTCGTTCACAACAACATAGTCTTGAGGATCAAATCCTTCTACGTCCCTCTCAAGGATGCATGCGGGCCACAACTTCTTCCATGCTGCTTTCAAGGTTCGAAAGGTAACATCATGCCAAGCCTTTTCTATCAGTTGAATACAATGATACACATTGAAATGGTCCTTCCAATAATCCCTAAGGGATAGGTCGGTGTCATTGGTCACGGGAAAGCACCGAGTAAATAAAGCCTTAGTGTAAAGCTTCTTAAAGCTTGCGATCACTTGCTGGTCCATGGGCTGCAGGAGGGGGGTTGTGTTGGGAGGGAGGAATTTGACCTTGATGAATTCAAGATCACCTTGAAGTTCCTCCTCCAAACTTGGTGGATGCGCTGGGGCATTGTCAAGGAGAAGAAGACACTTGACAGTTGACAGGGAGTCCTTTCTCCTCAAGATATTTCCTCACTGAAGGAGCGAAAACATCATGCATCCAGTCCATAAACAGGAGACGAGTAACCCAAGCTTTGGTGTTGGACTTCCACATTACAGGAAGCTTGGATTTAACCACCTGGTTTTTCTTGAAGGCCCTTGGGTTTTCTGAGTGATAAACCAACATTGGTTTTATCTCACAGTCGCCACTGGCATTGGCGCACATCAGGAGGGTTAGCCTATCTTTCATAGGCTTATGCCCAGGGACGGACTTCTCTTCCTGTGTAATGAAAGTCCGGTTAGGCATCTTTTTCCAAAAAAGGCCGGTTTCATCAGCATTAAACACTTGATGAGGAACGTAGCCTTCTTCTTCCACCATCTTGAGGAATAATTCCTTGTAAGCTTCGGCAGCTTTATCGTCAGAACTGGCTGCCTCACCATGACGAATGACACTATGAATCCCTGTACGACGCTTAAACTTCTCGAACCATCCGTGGCTAGCCTTGAAATCATCAATGGATGACGAATTTCCAGGTTGCCTCTTGATGATATCCGAGTGAAGTTGCCGTGCTTTCTCGCCGATAATACCCTCACTCACACTGTCCCCTGCTAGCTGCTTTTCATTAATCCAAATCAACAGAAGTTTTTCAACGTCTTCTATTGCCTGAGACCGTTGCTTAGACAACACAGAAACACCTTTAGCCACACACGCACCCTTAATAGCTTCCTTGTTCTTAAGGATGGTAGCAATGGTAGACTTAGCGTACTGGTACTGGGATGCTAAGTCACACAAACGCACACCTCGTTCGTGTTTTCCAATTATCTCCTTCTTCTGCTCGATCGTAATTTTCTTTAACGTCTTCTTAGGCTTAACACTAGCCTGTGGTGGGGTCTTTTTCGGTCCCATAATAGCAAAAGTACTGTACTTACACTCAATATGGTCCAAAATGTCTAACCACGTCCGCACTCAACGAAAGGGAGGGGAACGAAGGGAGGCGCTGTTCGACCGCGCGGTTTTGTTCGTCCGCCGAAAACTAGTTCGTCAGCAGAGACTAAATGCTCGCGAATTTAATGTTCTTGAGGCGAAAAGTTCGTGAGCTTAAGCGTTCGTGAGCCAAGGTATCACTGTATATGTATACAGTGCCTTGCAAAAGTATTCGGCCCCCTTGAATCTTGCAACCTTTCGCCACATTTCAGGCTTCAAACATAAAGATATGAAATTTAATTTTTTTGTCAAGAATCAACAACAAGTGGGACACAATCGTGAAGTGGAACAACATTTATTGGATAATTTAAACTTTTTTAACAAATAAAAAACTGAAAAGTGGGGCGTGCAATATTATTCGGCCCCTTTACTTTCAGTGCAGCAAACTCACTCCAGAAGTTCAGTGAGGATCTCTGAATGATCCAATGTTGTCCTAAATGACCGATGATGATAAATGGAATCCACCTGTGTGTAATCAAGTCTCCGTATAAATGCACCTGCTCTGTGATAGTCTCAGGGTTCTGTTTAAAGTGCAGAGAGCATTATGAAAACCAAGGAACACACCAGGCAGGTCCGAGATACTGTTGTGGAGAAGTTTAAAGCCGGATTTGGATACAAAAAGAATTCCCAAGCTTTAAACATCTCAAGGAGCACTGTGCAAGCCATCATATTGAAATGGAAGGTGCATCAGACCACTGCAAATCTACCAAGACCCGGCCGTCCTTCCAAACTTTCTTCTCAAACAAGGAGAAAACTGATCAGAGATGCAGCCAAGAGGCCCATGATCACTCTGGATGAACTGCAGAGATCTACAGCTGAGGTGGGAGAGTCTGTCCATAGGACAACAATCAGTCGTACACTGCACAAATCTGGCCTTTATGGAAGAGTGGCAAGAAGAAAGCCATTTCTCAAAGATATACATAAAAAGTCTCGTTTAAAGTTTGCCACAAGCCACCTGGGAGAAACACCAAACATGTGGAAGAAGGTGCTCTGGTCAGATGAAACCAAAATTGAACTTTTTGGCCACAATGCAAAACGATATGTTTGGCGTAAAAGCAACACAGCTCATCACCCTGAACACACCATCCCCACTGTCAAACATGGTGGTGGCAGCATCATGGTTTGGGCCTGCTTTTCTTCAGCAGGGACAGGGAAGATGGTGAAAATTGACGGGAAGATGGATGCAGCCAAATACAGGAACATTCTGGAAGAAAACCTGTTGGTATCTGCACAAGACCTGAGACTGGGACGGAGATTTATCTTCCAACAGGACAATGATCCAAAACATAAAGCCAAATCTACAATGGAATGGTTCAAAAATAAACGTATCCAGGTGTTAGAATGGCCAAGACAAAGTCCTGACCTGAATCCAATCGAGAATCTGTGGAAAGAGCTGAAGACTGCTGTTCACAAACACTCTCCATCCAACCTCACTGAGCTCGAGCTGTTTTGCAAGGAAGAATGGGCAAGAATGTCAGTCCCTCGATGTGCAAAACTGATAGAAACATACCCCAAGCGACTTGCAGCTGTAATTGGAGCAAAAGGTGGCGCTACAAAGTATTAACGCAAGGGGGCCGAATGATATTGCACGCCCCACTTTTCAGTTTTTTATTTGTTAAAAAAGTTTAAATTATCCAATAAATTTTGTTCCACTTCACGATTGTGTCCCACTTGTTGTTGATTCTTGACAAAAAATTAAAATTTCATATCTTTATGTTTGAAGCCTGAAATGTGGCGAAAGGTTGCAAGGTTCAAGTAATTGAATGTTGGTCACTCTGGTGGTACTTGAAGATCTGTTTTTGGAGGCCCTACTTGGGTTAAAAGTTATTGATTAACTATTATATTGTACATGGCATATACAGTATAATATAACCATAAAAGGATATTAGTTCATTGAAGTTTTTTAGAATTTGAAAATATACTTTGTCAAAAGGTAATGTTAAGTGTTTTTGTCATAAAACTTGAATTACTATACATATACAGTTTGTATGTTTTCATTACAACTGTTCATACATTTCAACAGACAGCTAAAACAGGAATATTATCTTTCTACTTTTGAATATGTAAAATAATGAAATGATAAAAGGTGAAGAAAAAAAGCAAAAACATTGTCTTTTGGGACTCTTTCGATTTGTGTGTGTCATCTTCTCACTAAAAATGCTCATCAAATATCAAATTGAATGTCACTTGTAGAACACGAGTTTAGAAATTTGTCGAAAAAGCTTTTTCATCATCAACATATCATACACCTACCTTCTATAACAGGACAATATGAAAAATATGAATGAAAAAAAATAGTTTGAATTCAAATGCAAATCAAATCAACATCAAGCCAATATTTACATTGTATGCAAAGGTGAAGAATTTTACTCCCAATTGCTGTTGAGGTTGTCAGCCTTGGGCAAAAACAGTTATATTGGGTCGTAAACTTAAAAAGAAAGGAAAAAGAATATATCCCATCTTGATTGCGGAAAATGCTGAACTAGGTATGCTATTTTCTTCTTCTCTGGGTGGTAACGTAAGTTTAAATGGTAAAAAGGTTACTTTCTCTTTATCCTTCAGGGGTCTCTTTTTGAACATTACTGTCAAGAGATAACGCCACTGTTTTGCCACACTCACACTAACAGTGGGTTTACTGCCAACGCACATTCCTTCATGTGTCTCCACAAGCAACTCTTTTCATTGCATTTGAAAATTTTATGTGTATTTCTCATGTTCTCACACCTTTTGGGAATTTCCTTTTGGACAACTTAGTACAAGAAAAAAACTGACATACAGTATTTTTCAACCTACAAAGTACACCTAAAATCCTGAATTTCCCCCCAAAAATGATAGTGTGCCTTAATATCCAGTGCATCTTATGTACAGTGGGGCAAATAAGTATTTAGTCAAACACTAATTGTGCAAGTTTTCCCACTTGAAAATATTAGAGAGGCCTGTAATTGTCAACATGGGTAAACCTCAACCATGAGAGAGAGAATGTGGAGAAAAAAAACAACAACAACAACAAAAAAACAGAAAATCACATTGTTTGATTTTTAAAGAATTTATTTGCAAATCATGGTGGAAAATAAGTATTAAGTCAATACCAAAAGTTCATCTCAATACTTTGTTATGTACCCTTTGTTGGCAATAACAGAGGCCAAACGTTTTCTGTAACTTTTCACAAGCTCTTCACACACTGTTGCTGGTATTTGGGCCCATTCCTCTATGCAGATCTCCTCTAGAGCAGTGATGTTTTGGGGCTGTCGTTGGGCAACACGGACTTTCAACTCCCGCCACAGATTTTCTATGGGGTTGAGATCTGGAGACTGGCTAGGCTACTCCAGGAACTTGAAATGCTTCTTACGAAGCCACTCCTTTGTTGCCCTGGCTTTGTGTTTGGGATCATTGTCATGCTGAAAGACCCAGCCGTGTCTCATCTTCAATGCCCTTGCTGATGGAAGGAGATTTTCACTCAAAATCTCTCGATTCATGGCTCCATTCATTCTTTCCTTTACACAGATCAGTCGTCCTGGTCATTTAGCAGAAAAACCGCCCCAAAGCATGATGTTTCCACCCCCATGTTTCACAGTGGGTATGGTGTTTTTCGGATGCAATTCAGTATTCTTTCTCCTCCAAACACGAGAACCTGTGTTTCTACCAAAAAGTTCTATTTTGGTTTCATCTGACCACAACAAATTCTCGCAATCCTCTTCTGGATCATCCAAATGCTCTCTAGCGAACCGCAGGCGGTCCTGGACGTGTACCTTCTTCAGCAGGGGGACTGGCAGTGCAGGATTTAAGTCCCTGGCGGCACATTGTGTTAGTGATAGTAGCCTTTGTTACTGTGGTCCCAGCTATCTATAGGTCATTCACTAGGTCCCCCCGTGTTGTTCTGGGATTTTTGCTCACCGGTCTTGTTATCATTTCGACACCACGGGGTGAGATCTTGCATAGAGCCTCAGATCGAGGGAGATTATCAGTGGTCTTGTATGTCTTCCATTTTCTAATAATTTTGCTCCCACAGTTGATATCGTTACATCAAGCGTTTTACCTATTGCAGATTCAGTCTTCTCAGCCTGGTGCAGGTCTACAATTTTGTCTCTGGTGTCCTTCGACAGCTCTTTGGTCTTGGCCGTAGTGGAGTCTGGAGTGAGACTGACTGAGGTTGTGGACAGGTGTCTTTTATACCGATAATGAGTTAAAACAGGTGACATTAATACAGGTAACGAGTGGAGCCTCGTTAGACCTCGTTAGAAGAAGTTATACCTCTTTGACAGCCAGAAATCATGCTTGTTTGTAGGTGACCAAATACTTATTTTCCATTCTAATTTGGAAATAAATTATTTAAAAATCAAACAATGTGATTTTCTGTTTTTTCCCCCCACATTCTGTCTCTCATGGTTGAGGTTTAACCATGTTGAAAACTACAGGCCTCTCTAATCTTTTCAAATCGGAAAACTTGCACAATTGGTGGTGGACTAAATCCTTATTTGGCCCACTGTATGGGTTATGTGTCTACCTAATGACTTTCTTATAATGCACCAGTAAAGTGCACATTCATCAAACCCATAAATAAAAAAAATATAACAAACAATACAAAAAAATAATAATTACAACCTTCATAAAGTTGCAGAACAAATGACAAATGCAGTGTATAGGTAACTAATACAGTGGTACCTCTAAATACAAGTTTTAATGTGTTCCAGGAGCTGGTAAGTTGTAAGTTGAAAGGTTGTATGTGGAGCGGGATTTTCCCATAAGAATACATTATATAATTTGATTTATTGATCTGAATTTGTTCCCCAGCCCAAAAACCTACACTAGATCCTTAATAAATACTGGAGGTACAATTACAAAATGCAAAACAAATAAATTATGAATACAAATTGGAATGAATAATATATGTCAAGCCAGTTCACTGACACGCACACCACGCTCATATTTTTCAGTCGTCTCCTTTTTAATTTCAATGGTAAGCATCACCTTTTTCCTTTTTTCACCACCTGCCCTAACTTTCTGGGGACCCATGTTGATTTCTCTCAAAAGAAAATCCGCCGTGCTGCCGTGCTGAGGGAAAACAATGAAATTGCTACGCCGTCGTAAATTGTCATATTTCAAGCATGGCGCCATATGTCAAGACAAATGAGTCAAATTTTACATCGGTCGATGAAAGGATCGTATGACGATGCGTTCCTATGCCGAGGTTCCTATGTTGAGGTACCACTCTACTGTATATGAAAAATAAACTCTGATGATTCCTTGCAAACGTTTTATAAAAGAAAAAAAGCACGAATGCAAACTGCCACAACACCATCCCCGATTTCCAAAGCACTATTGCAAATTGGCAAAAGCACCAATCCAAATGGCTCACAATACGATCGCAAGAAGATGCTGATTATGGTGTCTATAATGACTGCTAGACTTCTATGAAAGAGATCTATATTTAAAAAAATTTTTTAAATTTATTTTATGTATATCTTGTTTAGTTAATGTTCTTTAATATTTTTGTGTATGTGATATTTATAGCTGTTCTATTTTCTGTGATTTTATGTGCCTTAAAGCAATACTAGGTAACTTTTCAACTTTCATAACATTTGTGATACGCTGACTGAAAACTAGTTGAATGACACCTCTTTTTATATCTTGAGGGGGTCTGTGTCGCTTTCACTGGCACTAATTAACTTTGAGGATGGTGGCAGGAACATTGCCAAACAAAAAAACTACAAATATGCAGACTGCCTCACAGCACACGTCACTTCTCCCTTTGCCCATTTGTTATAAAGATGGAAGTCGATAAGAACGCCTTTGTGCGAATTCCGCAAAGATGGCAGAACAACAAAAGAGACAAAAAGTTTTGCCCGAGGAGACAAACAAAAAAACAAAGAAAAAGGGAGGCTACCAGGATAAAATTACACTCAAGAAAAAACATTGGCCTGGCTTTCACTCGCTACCCTCACCCCATTGACTAATTTCAGGGGGTCGGCCGGGGAATACGTTACAAAATCAAACGTTTCAAATTGTGCAATGCTTTTGTTTAGCCACAACTGGATTCATTACATTATTACTATTCATCCTTCACACAGCCGCTGGAAACAGATCAGGATTTTACGACAATGTTCGCTGGTCCTCATGGAAAACGCAGTCTTCCTCAAGGCAAAACACTACTGCTTTTCTCCACCTGCATCGCTATAAACGACCAAAACTGAAAAGTTACCTAGTGTTGCTTTAAGCTTTACATAAGTATGTTGTTTGAATGTCACACCAAATTGCCTTTCGATGTGTATATAATTAATCATTATTAATAAACAAATTAAAAAAAGAATAAGAAAAAAGAAGCCACAGCACTGATGCAAGTTGACGAACCAGAAGTAGACTAAATTTCATGGAAGTAGACATGAGGACTACAACTCCTACTGCCGCGTAATCACAAATTATCACGTCACATCCACACATGTGCAGAGCTTGAAAACGTAAGTTACAGAAATTGCTTTGTAACTACCTCTACAGTGGCAGCAGCAGTGCGGGAGTTGTCATCCTCATGTCTAGTTCCGGGTCATATTTTTGCATTCGTGCTGTGGCTGTTTGCAGTTGTGTTGCGATCCATTCACATTCGTGTTACGAACCATTTGCATATGTGTTTCGGTCAACCTGGGTCCGTCCGCCTGCTCCGGGGTTGGGTCGCAGGGACAGCAGCTTTAGCAGAGAAGCCCAGACTTCCTCTCCCTAGCCACTCCAACCAGCTCCTCCGGCGGGATCCCAAGGTGTTTCCAGGCCAGCCGAGAGGCATAGTCTCTCCAGCGTGTCCTGAGAGACGTCCAGGAGGAATCTGAACCAGATGCCGAACCACCTCAGCTGGCTCCTCTCAACGCGGAGGAGTAGCGGCTCGACGCAGAGTCCCTGCAGGATGAGCGAGCTTCTCACCCTTTTTCTAAGGGAGAGCCCGGACACCCTGCAGAGGAAACTCATTTCGGCCGCTTGTATCCGGGACCTCCGGTCACGACTCCACTGCTTGTGACCATAGGTGAGGGTAGGAACGTAGATCGACTTGTAAATCGAAAGGTTTGACTTTCGGCTCAGCTCCTTCATCACCACTCTGGACCGGTACAGAGTCCGCATTACTGCAGATGCTGCACCGATCCGCCTGCCGATCTCTCGCTCCTTCCTACCCTCACTCGTGAAGAAGACCCCAAGATACTTGAACTTGGGGCAGGATCTCATCCTCGACCTGGAGAGGTCCCTTGCCAGGACGCGGGTTACCGGGGCCCCCCTCTGGAGCCAGGCTTGGAGGTGGGGCTCGAAGGCGAGCGTCAGGTGGCCAGGCCTGTCCCATGGGGCCCGTCCAGATACAGCCCGTAAAGGCAACGTCGGTTCCTCTTCACATGGGCTCACCACTTGTGGGATGGGCCAAAGGGGTCGGGTGCTTAGGGAGTTGGGCGGCAGCCAAAGGCAGGGGCCTTGGCAGTCCGACCCGCAGCAGCAGAAGCAATCTGGGTTCGTGTCGTGGCAATTTGCATTTGTGCTGTGGCTATTTGCAATTGTGCTTTTTTCTTTTGCAGTCTTTGCAATTAGCGTTTGTGTTGTGGCAATTTGCATTGGTGTTTTTTTTCTTTTTGTAAAGTGTAAAAGGACTTTGCATTTTGCCTGACACTTCTCAGCCACCGTATTTTTTTATGAGTCTCGTACATACACAATTTTTAATTTATTTCAAGTTGTGAGATGACAATATTTACTCTGTCCTAAGACATACAGTGCCTTGCAAAAGTATTCGGCCCCCTTGAACCTTGCAACCTTTCGCCACATTTCAGGCTTCAAACATAAAGATATAAAATTTCAATTTTTTGTCAAGAATCAACAACAAGTGGGACACAATCGTGAAGTGGAACAAAATTTATTGGATAATTTGAACTTTTTTAACAAATAAAAAACTGAAAAGTGGGGTGTGCAATATTATTCGGCCCCCTTGCGTTAATACTTTGTAGCGCCACCTTTTGCTCCAATTACAGCTGCAAGTCGCTTGGGGTATGTTTCTATCAGTTTTGCACATCGAGAGACTGACATTCTTGCCCATTCTTCCTTGCAAAACAGCTCGAGCTCAGTGAGGTTGGATGGAGAGTGTTTGTGAACAGCAGTCTTCAGCTCTTTCCACAGATTCTCGATTGGATTCAGGTCTGGACTTTGACTTGGCCATTCTAACACCTGGATACGTTTATTTTTGAACCATTCCATTGTAGATTTGGCTTTATGTGTTGGATCATTGTCCTGTTGGAAGATAAATCTCCGTCCCAGTCTCAGGTCTTGTGCAGATACCAACAGGTTTTCTTCCAGAATGTTCCTGTATTTGGCTGCATCCATCTTCCCGTCAATTTTAACCATCTTCCCTGTCCCTGCTGAAGAAAAGCAGGCCCAAACCATGATGCTGCCACCACCATGTTTGACAGTGGGGATGTTGTGTTCAGGGTGATGAGCTGTGTTGCTTTTACGCCAAACATATCGTTTTGCATTGTGGCCAAAAAGTTCAATTTTGGTTTCATCTGACCAGAGCACCTTCTTCCACATGTTTGGTGTTTCTCCCAGGTGGCTTGTGGGAAACTTTAAACGAGACTTTTTATGTATATCTTTGAGAAATGGCTTTCTTCTTGCCACTCTTCCATAAAGGCCAGATTTGTGCAGTGTACGACTGATTGTTGTCCTATGGACAGACTCTCCCACCTCAGCTGTAGATCTCTGCAGTTCATCCAGAGTGATCATGGGTCTCTTGGCTGCATCTCTGATCAGTTTTCTCCTTGTTTGAGAAGAAAGTTTGGAAGGACGGCCGGGTCTTGGTAGATTTGCAGTGGTCTGATGCTCCTTCCATTTCAATATGATGGCTTGCACAGTGCTCTTTGAGATGTTTAAAGCTTGGGAAATCTTTTTGTATCCAAATCCGGCTTTAAACTTCTCCACAACAGTATCTCGGACCTGCCTGGTGTGTTCTTTGGTTTTCATAATGCTCTCTGCACTTTAAACAGAACCCTGAGACTATCACAGAGCAGATGCATTTATACGGAGACTTGATTACACACGGGTGGATTCTATTTATCATCATCGGTCATTTAGGACAACATTGGATCATTCAGAGATCCTCACTGAACTTCTGGAGTGAGTTTGCTGCACTGAAAGTAAAGGGGCCGAATAATATTGCACGCCCCACTTTTCAGTTTTTTATTTGTTAAAAAAGTTTAAATTATCCAATAAATGTTGTTCCACTTCACGATTGTGTCCCACTTGTTGTTGATTCTTGACAAAAAAATTAAATTTCATATCATTATGTGTGAAGCCTGAAATGTGGCGAAAGGTTGCAAGATTCAAGGGGGCCGAATACTTTTGCAAGGCACTGTACATTCAAGCTGACTATAGCTCTCAGAGTTCATCCACCTTTTTTTATGGTTACACGCACCGTCATGTCCCGTTGCCTTACTCATGCTTCAAAGGGGCCACACAAGCAAAGCACACCATATAGAACCATATATAGTTGTACAAAATAGTTACAATTGTGCCTACCGCTTGAAATCTTAGCATTTCTATTGGTAAGTAGAAAAACGTTTCATCACTACATTCACTTTTGAATATAGAAAATACCATTACGATATAAAACCTGAGACCTTCCAGCAGAAGTCCACAAACCAATAGGTGATGTCACATGATCATTTTTATTAAAAAAATATCATCTACTCAAATGTTTTCCATCACACCATGCTATGTTTGCGGCAAAGTTAAGAGTGTGAATCCATGTATTATATTGGAAAGCTAGATTTTTTCGAAGGATATTGTTGGCAGGAGGTCAAAGCACATATTGAAAGGCTTTTACTGCGGATATTTAGCAGCACTGCGTTTGACTTGCTCGCCACTCTGGAAAAAGCTTTTCATTTGTCTGCTTTGGAAAATTTATGACAAATTTTGCTTTGTCAGATGTTTATATTGAAGGTCAATCTTCTGGAAAGAATTTCCTATTAGGTTAAGATTTTATATATATATACAATAGGTATATAAAAATATTTCTTGGCTATTTTAAGCAAATAAAGTATGCAAAAGTATGAAGCATCATGTTGTTCACTGATTAATCCATGTATAGGGAGTTTACATTTTAAAAATGGCTATTGATATGAAATTGTTTAAAGGAGACATATTCTACCTCCCATCCACACACACATTTTCCATATTTCTTAATAAAAAAGCTGTGATAAGTGTGTGTCCAAATGAAAGGAGGAAGGATCATAGCATGCTTTGCACCCTCAATTTTGAGGCTTAATCCACTCAACCGGTTTGGGGGGGCGGGGTTCTGAGGCAAGTAAGCCACACTCCTCCAGACTCTTTATTGCAGGGCCAATCCCAAATCCATGAAACTATGCCAATTTATTTGTCTAGTGCTTTCCCAAAAGCTCCAGCCTGGTCTTCCTCTTCTTTACAGTAGTGGTTTGCTTCTTTTTGTGTAGCAGCTTTATTTTTGCACATACTGGAGACCCTCACTTCTGCCCTCTGGAGTCATGATCTGCCTAATAGTTGTTGGGTATTTATTTACAGCTCTAAAAATATTTTGATCATCACACAGTTGCTGTTTTTCTTGGCATCTGGCACTTAGTATACAAGTGGTTTCATTCTTCAGGACATTAAAAAACATTGTTATACTTTTTCTAATCTCTCTGTGCATCACATCTCATGTTAAGCTTTTTCAAAGTGTCATCTATGAGATAAAGAATAAAGCACACGTAGCCCGTGTTGCAATACTACAACCCCTAGCAAAAAGTATGGAATCACCAGTCTCGGACGAACACTCACTTAGACATTTTATCATGTAGAACAAACTCAGATAAAAAGTTTGGAAAAATAATGATTTAGTTCAAAAGTGCAACTCTTTAGCGTTCAGAAACAATGAAAGAAATTAATTCAAAACATTGTGGTGGTCAGTAAATGTTAATTTTATAGAGCAAATGCAGAGAAATATATATGGAATCAGTCCATTCTGAGGAAAAAAAAATATGGAATCATGAGAAACAAATAAATAACAATCAAAATACATCTATAGTATTTAGTAGCATCACCTCTGGCTTTTATGACAGCTTGCAGTTTCTGAGGCATGAACTTGATGAGTATTCTTCATCAATTTGGTGCCAACTCTCTTTGATTGCAGTTGCCAAATCATCCTTGCAGGTCGGAGCCTTGCTGTGAACCATTTTTTTCAATTTCGACCACAGGTTATCAATAGGTTTGATATCTGGGCTATTTGCAGGCCATGACATTGACTGGATAACTCTTTCTCCAAGGAATGGTTTAACAGTTTTAGCTCTGTGGCATGATGCATTGTCATCTTGGAGAATGACAAACATATTTTCAATTGAGGAACAAGAAAGCTGTCTAAAATTTCAATGTAAACGTGTGCATTTATTGAAGATTTGACCACAGCCATCTCCCCAGTGCCTTTGCCTGACAGTCAGCCCCATATAATCAAGGACTGAGGGAATTTTGATGTCTTCTTCAAGCAGTCATCTTTGTAAATCTCACTGGAACAGCACCAAGCAAAAGTTCCAGCATCATCACTTTGTCCAAGGCAGATTCTTGACTCTTGACACTGTGTCCACTGCAGATTCTTGACTCTTGACAAGGTGATGATGATAAAAATGAGGGTTCAAACAAAAAAAGAGCTATCTTAAGATTTGGGTATCAGATGCAGACATAAAATACGTACGGAAAAATCATGATCACATTCATCTCAGAATGACAAACTCCAAAAGTTATATAAACTTATATAGTTCGACGTGCGAGAGAAGCCAGCTCAGGTGGATTGGACATCTGGTTCGGATGCCTCCTAGACACTTCCCTGGAGAGGTGTTCCAGGCATGTCCCCCGGGGATGACCCAGGACACGCTGCAGAGACAGTGTCTCGGCTGGCTTGGGAATGCCTTGGGATCTCACCGAAGGAGCTTGATGAAACGGCTGTGGAGAGGGAAGTCTGGGTTTCCTTGCTAAAGCTGCTGCCGCAGCGACCTGACCCCGCATTCAGCGGTAGATAATGGATGGATATATATATATATATATATATATATATATATATATATATATATATATATATATATATATATATATATATATATATATATATATACTGTACGTAGTTATATTTTCACATTTTAAAATCAGTTTCACAATAAAATCAAGAAATGTGTTATGAATAAAAAAAAATATATATATATCTAGAATAATAGTAGTAGTAGAATAAGTACAACAAGATGCCATCCATTAAACATTGATTATTTACCTTTCAGTTACACTGGATTGATGCCAAATAGTAAAATGAAGGCATTCAAGAATACTTTGGCATGACACATTCATCTCATTTTGAGATTAATGATTTTCATTTCATTTCATATATTTAGAATCTTATTTAATGATTCTTTTGCAAAAATAATCGGTACTACCACACTCTACATGTTAAAGACAAATTAGAAAAGAAGGAAAAAAGGTTTAAGCGTAAGACACCGAGATGGAAAATACTGCTAAGGTACTTTCTGTATGGGACTGAGCGTCATCTGTAAGAGATTTAACACTCCCCCTAAAAATTAATGTCCCCTACACATCGTTCATCATCTATATCACTAATACTGTATACATTCTTCATATAACACAGGCTGTAGTCCTGGCTGGGGATGTGTAGGGGAGAACGGACTCGAGAATCAATTAGGAAAAACCTGAAGATAAGCGTTAGCAAATCAGTAGCACAGAAAGGTTTTGTTAGTTTTGGCTGATAAATTGTCGACATAAAATAAATGCTTCATGTACCGGTTCCCAACTTTCTGTCAACCTCCTTCAGTTTTCTTTAATCACTCAATGCCTCTGCTTTCCTGTCACTCGGTGGCTGTCACTAAATGATTGATCATTTTGGTAGTTCAGCCAAGCATCTTCTTTTCCCTCTAGTGTTCTTGTTAGCACTTGTTTCTGTTCAATGATTGTTAGTTCCTTTATGCCAGCATTGCTTCTAACCACATGGAATTTAGGAAAAATGATCAAGCCTTTCACTTGATTATTAGGGCCATGGGCGAGGGAAAGCCTATCGAAACTGACTTTTGGCGAGAAGTATATTTAAACTCATATTCACACCATGGATGATTTAGAATCTTCTGTTAAACTAACATGCCTGTGTTTGATATGAAGGAAAAATCTGGAGTATCTAGTAAATGAAAATTAATTTCTGGGAATTGGGCTGGATTTTCCTTTGGTCATAAAATTCACAATAGATTTGTTGGCGATGCCATGTAATTATTCACAGTGCAGTGTGGCAAAAGAATTTTAATCAGTCAAAATGTGTACTCCATTCAGATGACTTCAAGATGGAGAGCCCTGTGAAGTTATTAGCAACTACAAAATAGAGACTACATTTCTTAATATGTGGCCTGAATATACTTTCTTATTTCTTTATTTCTTTCTTATTTCTTATCCCTTCTTCTCATAAAAAAAAAAAAAAAAAAAAAAACTGTTGAATGCCCCCAACGCATTCGAAGATTTTTTTTTTTTAAAGATAACAAATTCAAATGTATGCTGTTGATTTCACATTTTAGTAAAACAAAATTGACCCCCTTTCTTAAATATGTACAAATAAATTTCAGGTTAGGTTATCATTTTAATATTGCAGATGAAAAATGAAAGATAACAATTTGGGGATTAAAAAAATGTTTTTGTGAAATAATTTATCTACTCAAGTCTAGGCACGCATGCGAGTGAGTGGTCATGTTAGTACCTAGCATGCCCTGAGTTGGACCCAAGCCAGAGGGCAGAGAAGAATTCAGGTCATCAGAGAACGGCACTCCACTTAGTACACAGGTGGACCGGTAGTAACAGAAAGCTCATTGTCTGTGACTTACTGAGGCAGACAGGTGTGCCCCTCAGTCCTCACCCCATCCCTGCAACGTGACCAGCCTTTTGATTCCTTGCCTCCTCATCACCATCTCGGCACATGCACACTGACACCCCCTCTCACACACACAAATATGGACTTTTTCCATTCTATTGCTGCAATCCTATATAACATGCAAATCCTGTTTTCCTGTTACATAAGGGTAAGACAAAATTTTGAAACTGCAATATGCAGTGTATTCACAACAAAACACAGATTTGCATAACGAATCGACCAATCAAAATCTGATTATGGCAAGATTGCCTACAGTAAGCCATTTCTTTGTATTTCTTTTTTTAGATAGTCAAAACTATTTGCATAATACTCTAATGGACACATCACTGTTGACTTAGATTATTATTATGGATTTAAAGGAAAATAATATTTTCTTAAATTTTAATATTATATACTTGTATTATTGTATAGTTTCCTTCTTTAATGTCTGATTTATTCAAATCTATTATTGAATAATCATATTGTTTAATTTCTCTTGCTTGATACAAGACTACATATTAGGACTACTGCCAGGTAACACATTAATCAAATTGACTGCTTCACCTTGACTGAATTGGACCCAATCCAAAACTTCATACTACGTTCTGGACCAGTTCCAAGAGTTTACGCTATCCCTGTTGAACCTCATCAGTCATTCTTGCCTCCACACGCCAGACATCTTCTCAACTGTGCACTTACTTGCTTTTAAAGGATGAATAGGAATATTATTTATTGTTGTAACATTATTTTGTGGTGTTGGATTGCTTGTACAAACTTTGCTGTAAATGATAAACGGATTGCATTTATATACGTAGCGCTTTATCTCCACCATCATTGTCCCCTTACTATTTTACAGAGGCTGACAAATGTGCAAATGATGGGGAGATTAGTCAAGCTATGTAAAGAAACCAGTATTGTGATGATACTGATCAACAACACTTGTAAAAACTGATGAAACTTGGGTAATAATGTCACTGCAGAGATATGCAAAATTGGCAGTGTCACGATTGAATTATATGTCAACAGTTTGGAACATCTGCTGCTTTTAGCCCTGCATTGTTCAATCGGGCCTACACCAGAGGCAAGGAACTGGAAAAGGCAGGGTCCAGGGTTGTGAGTCGAAGGGAATTTTGCTTGCCCATAGTTTATGTTGCGTTCAAGCCCCCAAGAGTGGGGAAACGGAGTAGCCGTTGTAGTCGGATTTTACCCTTCTTTTTAGCAGCACCAAACCAAGCTGTGATGGATGAAAGAGAACGGATTTAATGCGATGTGTAGAACTGCCTTAACATTTCCACAGCAGCCACAGGATGTATGTACATCCTCTGCTGGGTGTGTTTCTGCCGTCCAACTTCAGGTCCTGAGAAACTGTAATTCCAAGGAACTTGGAGGTCTTAATGTTTGAAAGATGGCAGTTGTGGGACCTGTGGTTAAGGGTGTTTCCCAAAGTCCACAATCATCTCAACTGTCTTGAGCTTGTTTAGATCCAGATTGTGTTGCCCACACCAGTGCCCTAGCCACTCTACTTCCTGTCCATGTACAGGCTCATCGCCTTGGTTGATACAGTCAATGACTAAGGTGTTGTCTTCAGGAATTTCACACATCCTTAGGTGCCTTGGAGATGATAAAGTATGTAGAAGTTTCCGTCATTTTCACCTGCTATATCATGACTGGCATTCAACCTGTTTAGTGAAACAATCATGAGAAATGTCTATGTATTTTCTACACTGACTATAGTTTATACAAACTATGCCAAATAATATATGAGTTGGCATATCGCAGTTTACCGAGATGAGCAACTCAAATCAAAATATAGTTGAGAAACCACTGGTGTATTTTGTTCTAGATCAGAATAATAAACATAACACTGCGAGCAGAGAAATAGATACTGATCTGCAAATGTTAGTCTAATACTGGGAATTACCTCTGAATATACAGTATTAGAATATCAAGGAAGTTTTAAATAAACATGGAGTGTCGATCATTTTTGACCCCAATGCATTGTCTCTTTCCATGATATATATTTGAGATATTTGTCCACTATACAACATTACTGTTTTTGTTTTTGAATGGAGAGATTTAAGTTGTGTGAAAAAGTGAAGAGCATTTCAAAATGTCATCTTTGATTTTCTAATACTTACTAAATCTGAATGGGTTATATAATTCACTGTAGAAGACAGAACCTGTTTTTGAAGACACCCAATTTTTATGAGAGCAGAAGCAATAGCAAACTACATATATTTTTTCCTACATTCATTATTCATGTAATAAATACTGCTGAATGCTGTGTAATTAGTCCCCCCCAAGAATCCGCGATCGCAGAGTTTACCACAGATTTCACCGTCATCCACAGAAATCAAAACAGTTCCCGTAATACAGGGCGCGAGGTGTAGAATATTACATTTTACTTGTAGTTTTCATTACGTCTGCTAGATATCACGTTTAAATTGCGCAAGCCACACACGCACACAAAACAAACCGCATTTATTTGTCTGACTCGGGGGTTGGCAACCCGTGTTTTGAGAGCCGTGTGCGGCTCTTTAGCGCTGCCCTAGTGGCTCCCTGGAGCATTTCAAAAATGTTTGGAAATGAAAAAAAAGATGGGGGAGGGAAATATATTTTTCGTTTGAACATGGTTTCTGTAGGAGGACAAACATTACACAAACAATCTTAACGTTTTCTAATGCTGTAAAAATGTTTAGCATAAATATTACATTTTAACATTTCTGTCAACGAGATCTGCGTCATAGCCTGCGACGCACGTTCCTATCAGTAGGGCGGCTGTGAACCTCTTGGATGAAACAAACCGGTGGCTATATGATGGGACATGGATTCCAAAGAAGAAAAAAGGAAAAAAAAAACTGAGGGGAATAGAGGATTCAACCTTTCTTGGGCCGAATCAATTGCATTCATTGCCAATGCGGAAGGATTTTCTGAATATTTGCTCTGTAGCGAGAAGTTGTCAAATCACAAAAGGAGTAATGTGGAAAGACATTTGCAGGTAAGGCATACTACGTTTGCAGCCGAGTACCGAGTAAGTCCGATTATATACTTGAGGAGAAATTATAGGAGTGCAAAAATAGATTTAAAAAGTTGATTGCATCTCCAAACTCCACTGCTGCTTAAAGTTTTGTTGCAACTCGGGATGAATATAGAGTGGAAAACCGTTCACAGATGGTGACTGGTAAATGAAGGAGTCATTCATCAACATATCAGAACACCTATTTGCAGACTTAAGAAACAAAACCGAGATAATACTGAAAATCAAATGCATGCCTCTTGCACTAAGACAGTGAAGGAAAGGGGCATAAAAATGGCAGGCAACTTCACCAATCAGCAAATCAAGGACATTAATTCAGCGGCAGCATACCCTGCTATGGGTCGTGTGATGTGATTGATATTAAACACCCATCGCTTTTATGCAGGTACGTGAACTCCGATTATATACTTTACCTGTTTAAAAGGGTGCCGTTTTATTATGCAAAACTGCAGGCTGCATTTTGTTGCACACTGTTTGTTGTCCAGATAAGGGGCACATTATGCACATTCTATTTTTTTGTTGTTTTTTTTCAAGTCTTCAAAATACAAATGACATCAAAATTCAGATTTCTTCATTGCATTCCTTAATCTTATCAAAGCCATTAAACATACCTGTAATTCATTATTATTGTAATGAAGTTAAACTTCAGGCAGTATTGGACCACAACAAGTAGTCACGTGGTGCGCCATTCAGTATAGAATGCACTGCAAGGAAAATAAATATCTAATCATGAAGACTCATTATGTATTTATAGCCAACTTAGTCATTTTTACAGTTGGCTAATATAGATACATACAATATGTGTTGCCTTCATTATAATGCTTCTATAAGGCTTTTAATTTTTTGCGGCTCCAGACATATTTGTTTTTTGTTATTTTGACCGAATATGGCTCTTTCAACATTTTGGGTTGCCGACCCCTGGTCTGACTGAAGGTTTACATTTTTTTCTAGCAGTCAGCAGCTTTTTCATCAATTCCAGTTGGGAACTATTTAATCAAAAGGAATCACACAGCTGTCAGTGGATGAAAAATAAATACAAACATGAGGTAATTTCGCTAAATTTATCAGCGCCATTACACAACCATTTTCCAAAGCCAATGTAACTATTTGAAAAGAATACAGAAACTGGGAGCGTACAAAGTAAAAGATCTTGAATGGTTACATCAAGAAAAGAAAATTGCAAGCATTATGAGACTGACGAGAAAGACCTTGAATCAACTATTGCTGAGATCATGCACATCAGCTAAAGCATACGAGCACAAAATATGTATAAAATAAAAAATTGAAAAATAAATAAAAGACGTAACACCTCTCACCCGAGCAGGCTTACATCAGTCATGTGACAAGGCTTTGTCGGAATAGTATGAGCCCTACTGATGGAGTACAGATGAACATTTACGAAATCATTATCATTCCTCTTTAAGAAAGTACAGCCAGTTTGCTTACGTGTGAAGTCACATGGCTATCAGAAAATCAAACAACAGAAGTACGTTGCTATCAACCGGTACGCTAACATTATAAGTGAACGTGATGGAGTCTGGATAATAGTGAAATGGCTATCGGTAGCCAGGCCACAGGCAGTACTAGTATAGCTTTAGTCGATGCTTATTGTGTGTTGTTGGTGCCAAGAAAGAACTCAACGTTGGTTGTCTAGAAGTATTTTGGATTCGAGAAGGACGACGAACCATGGAGCCCTACATCATTTTGAAGGTCCATTTCATAATCATAATAATACATTTTAATAGACAACAAATGGGAGCTGAGCCTACAAGTGCTGGATAAAGCCTATATCACGGAAGACCACTAGGGTGAAATGATCGTTCAGGCCCTGAAACAAGTGCTCTCTGCATGGGTCCTGAAGGTGGAGAACCTTGTCGCCATCACCACCGACAGCGGCTCTAACACAGTCAAATCTTAATGAGTGGATGCAGGAGCAGTGCTTTGGGCACAGACTGCACTAGGCAATCAGTACGTCGCATTATTTTTGTGTCTGTATGTGTGTGTATGTATGTGACTTCTCTAATAGCTTTTATGATGGTACAATCTACAATGGATCAGCTCAGTATTTAGCAAAAAGTATAATCCAACAGTGTAGCTTATAATATGACCATTTAATCGCTACAGCTATTTTTCTGTATGTACTTGCTTTATTCCATGTCGTTACTGCCATCATGAAATCTTAAATGTGTCATTGGCACTAGAGCTAGTCTTTCTCAGTAGGAACTTAAAGTAAACACTATTGTGTTGAGTGATTGTGTCACAGCAGCCATTAACAGTAAGTTGTCTGATACCCGGTCCTTTTAAATGTTATACGTGAATACTTATTGTTTACAGGATAATTTTACATACTTAATGTTTACACTGAATGTATAATTGTTAAATATGTTAAATTGGAAGCTGGTAAATAATTCAACATGAAGTTGTTAATTTGTATTTCATGCATTTATTCATATTTTTAAATTATATAACAGTCCGCTTTGGTGAATTTATCATCATTCATCGTTATTAAAGTATATCTGCTCAATTCACTAGTAACTAAGGCCATATTGCCCAGCCCTCAGAGCTTATTTATTTTTATTGGGGTACAAAATTATGACATCAGTAAAATGAACTCCAAAGTGTTTTATAACATTTTGCCTGCCCATTTGAAAATGTCACAGCAAAAATAAAAAATATTCATCATGCCGCAAGATAATGATCCACAACACATTAGTCTTATTCCTTTGCTTTCATTGTAGTTTCTGTTCTGTTACTGTTGCGCACCAAAACGTTGCATTTATTAAAAAAAGTGCTATATTCTCAAGTTGTGTGTGAGAATAGATGTGTATCCCTAGGCATGTGAATATACATTTTCATGTCATACACACGTTTTGGGTCTGCAGCCAGAGTGAAGGAATTTTTAAACTTATTATATATTTACCAGTATACTCTAACAGTCAAAGCATTGTCATAAATCCATCAGAAATAACCTGCTTGAAAAGCATTTTCCAGCATTTGAAATCAAAATTTCGAGTACATGCCTTTCCTAGGCTTGTCTGTGATTGACCCAGAGTGGATCAAAAGTGCTAAAACCTTCAAAAGCTCTGACGTTCTTTACCCTACAAAGAGTTGTTTGGTTCCATTTTGGACTGGAATTATGCTGTTACCTATGTCCACTTGCAGGTTTGTTTTTATTTGTGCATCCATGTAAAAGTTGAAAGGACTGATCATGCACAGCACATAGCCTTCCTTTTCTTTATAATTCTTCCTTTGATTTAAATTCTGTGTGACGTACGTTTTTGTGTGCAATTTAATATTTCCCTCAGGGTAAAACGGATGGCTGGCATTAAAGAAACTAAATGAATGAGGGCTGAAAACTGATTTGGAAAATATGCCTATGTTACTGAATCTGTTAAACAATACCATTCCGCTATCTCATTGAATAGTCATGTAACATCAGATTAACAGATCTTTATCAGACTAAGCATGTTCATGCTCCAAGCCAAACCTTTGTCTCTCAATTTGTCTGTGCACTGTATATGATCAAAACTGTGTATGTGTCAAAGTAATTTTTTTATGGTAACTGTTAATGATGTGTCAAAGTAGTGTTCTAAGACCTATTTAGAATGTGCTTGTTCCCTCAAAATTGGGGGGGGGGGTATTTTCACGAAACCTAATGGTTCAATGTGAAATCATTCACAGAATACACAAATTGTCCCTCTTTGGCTTTGTTTACACTTTGAACAAGTTTTGGTACTTTTGATTTCTGCACTTAACAGCATGGGCATATATATATATATATATATATGTATATATATATATATATACATACATACATATATATATATATATATATATATATATATATATATATATATATATATACATACATATATATGTATGTATATATATTTATATATATATATATATATATATACATACATATATATGTATGTATATATATTTATATATATGGCGGAAAAGCTGTAGATAATGGATGGATATCGCGGAAAACACTCAGCACGCGAGAGCAGAATTACAAACGCCATGAGTTTAACGAGATATTATCGCGTACTTACCTTGTTTCGATCCAAAAACTCTGTGTAGCATGTATCACCCAGTTTCAAGACACAGCTGTGAATGGCCACAGCTGGATTTTTTGGGTGAAACATGGTCATATAACAAGGGTCACGATGCAGAAATCGCAGACATCAAGGAGTGGTCGAGATTTAGTTTTTCATACATTTACCCTTTTAAATGGTTTTTTTTTTTTTTTCAATTTTTTGTATGTTCGGATCAATTATTTATCATCTAACATATGGGAGAAAATGTGACAGTAACAAAAAAAATAAAATAGAGCGATAGGTACAGTATGAGGTAGATATCTGACTTTTTTACAGACGCCATTTTTTTCATTGTGACATAATTTGTTTAAAAAGTTGAAATATGTGAGTGAATAATTTTTTAAAGTGGTTTTTTTTATTTTAAATGAAATATGAGACATCAATTAATGATTCTAAGCTAAAAACGACAGACATTTTGAATAATAAATATAATTTATTAACTTCGTTTTATGGCTGGGTTGAAACGAAAGCGGTTGCGCAACGTCTGTAAACGGGGGTTTTCAGGGTAAAACGGACAAATTAAAAATAGTTCGGGCGTTAATGAGCCATTAATCTGCTATGGCAGCATGTAGACATATTGTTCTATCAAACACAACAGTAGTTTTGGCTTAAAATACAGCAGTTTCTTTTAAAGAGGAGTGCAAGAGCAGAAACGTCTTTTTCAGTCTTGTCTGTGTTTTCCGCCATATGTATTATGTATATATTTTCTGAAACATGTCAGTTGGAGAGAGGAAATGTGAGCATGTAGGAGAACAGACTGATGCCATGAATGTAAGAAGACATTGTGGTGAGAGGTGGAAGTCCGACCGGTGCTTAAATGCTAATGGAGTTGAATGATGGGAGACAGCTGCGTGTGAGAAGCTCAACAGACCTGACCATGTCCAGCCCTGAAACAAAAACAAGAAAATACAACAGCAGTCATTGGAAAATAAGATGGAACAATTTCCACGGCATTGTTTTCTGTCAACAACTAATTCACTAAAAAAGATGAGCTAGTATAAATGACCGTGTAAAACATAGTTGCTCAAAGAATCTATGCAAATCATTAATTTCTTAGAACTATGATCATGGAGAAAATGTTAAAACACAAAACAAGTGCAGCTATTTTGTGACAATTTTGATATCAGTCATACCACGGGTGTACAGCACATAAACGCTGATACTGATGAAATGGGGAATAAGTAGCTAATAATACACTGTATAGTTTGTATAGTTTATAGTTTCTGTACTGTGTAATAGAGCTGGGTGATATGGCCTTATGTACTTATCGGGGTAAATTGAGCAGATTTATCTTGACAACAATAAATTGCGACTATTATATCATTTGAAAATCTGAACAAATGCATGAAATACAAATTAACCATTTCTCGTTGATTTATTTACCAGCTTTCAATTTTACATATTTAACAATTCTGTCTAAACATTAAGTACCGGTATATAAACATATCTTTTAGACAATATACATTCAAGTATAAATATTTAAAATGGCTTGTATGACCTGAGCAATGTACAGCATTGTAGATATTTCTATGGTCACTGTGTTAAAATGTCTCCAATGCAAATGACTTACAGAAACAGGGGCTTGAACAGTGCACTTCAAACAGTGGACTGAATGTCAGACAACTTTTTATTATTAGCTGTTGTGACACGATCACTCCACATGATAGTGTTTACTTCAAGTTCCGACTGACAAAGACCCTTTCAATAGATACTACAGTGTGAGGACTAAGCGGAACAAGGTGAAATACTTGCATTTGGTTGGCTAAAATAATTCTGGCATTTAAAAATGTCTGATAATGACTTTTTCCCTACTTCCAGGAAATATTGATCTTTTATTATGTATTAATAATTAACTTTTAATATTTATATTTTCTCCACTATTACGCAGAATAAATCATCATCATTTTCTTTCTTTCTTTTTTTTTTTTTTTAACGACATCCTTTCCACAGGGATTCACCTGATAAAACCTTGTCTTGCGCTTTAAACACAGTCATTGGCAGCAAGTGGAAGATAGCTGGGAATATGCTTTATATCCCACGACAGACTGCTGTTTTGTAATGCCCTTTTACCTACTGTCAGAGTTGCATCAATGTTTTTTTATTAGTCTTTTTTTTTTTTTTGTTCAGTTGCACCTTGACTGTCATGGCAGACGTTTTTACAATTTTAATAGCCATCCTCGGGATTCACAGTTTGCCACAAATTGTCTGTCGCACCACGTTGTTTTCACAATCATCCTGGTTCATTTATAGTGGACTGAATCTTGTCTGCTGTTGCCACCGGTAACAGCATAAGTGTATCTTAAAGTTCTAAGCAATAACCAAGCTTTATTTGTGCAGTAAATACTATGTATGATGTCATAAGCAACATCAGTTACATTCATTTGTTGTGTTTTAATGAAGTCATTATTATATTAAATTCTTAATATGAACAGGATCTTATTAGTCAGAATGAATAACCTTAATATCTTTGACCGCTTAGCAACTGGTTAACTACACGGCATCTATACGGCTGATAGCGATTTCTGTAAATGACAGCTGTATTCAATCTAATTTGCGGTCATTTGTTGAAGTTAAACTTTGGGAATGTTTAAAGAAAATATTTAAAGTGATAACAGGTAACCTGCGCCTTCTGCTCATTTTTCATCTCAGTTTCACTGGGTGCATGGCCAAGACACACACATGAACAACACTGCCTCCGCCAGACTGACTGAATAAGAGCAAAACTTAAGTCCAAATGCATTACTGGCCAGGCCTGGAAAAGTTATGAGAAAAACCATGCATTTTTATTCCATCCTCCATTTTCTAAAGCAGTCCAGAACTCACAAAGTTAAAAAATGGAGTATTTTGCATTTTCAATCTGATCGGTATTCATTTTCTGACCCATTACTAATAACTACTAACTGCATTGCTCAACTCTGCAAAACAAAACATAAAACATAATTTTCATCTTTTTAATCAGATTTAAAAAAAAAAAAAAAAAACCCTAACCCTAACCCTTAAGTATCAGTCTCCACTGTGTATGGCTAGAATCAGCTATCATCTTTATTCTCGTGACACCTTTTTTTTTATTATTGGGTGTAGCGTTGTCTTAATTATGGGGTTCACTTAATGATTAAGGAAATGTTATGGTTTGAAGAGGGATGGGCATTGATTGATCAATCTTGAGCATTGCCCAGGTGACTTTGGGTGATGGGTAAGATACACCCTGGAAATATGGGCTTGTGCGCTGAGATGGGTAGAGTAGCCAAAACTTTACTCAAGTAAGAGTGGCGTTAATTCAAAATAATATTACTCTGGTAAGAGTGAAAGTAGTCATCCAAAAATATACTCAAGTACAGTACAAGGAAAAAAGCATTTGGTGAAAAGAATACTCAAGTAATGAGTAACATTGTGAGTTACTGTTTACGACGTTTGCTTTTTTTTTTTTTCCTCAGCAGTTATCTACTGTATATGAACTGCTATTATTTTCTGTACTACAACCTATTATATAGTCCCCTTAAGCCAAATAAATACAAAATAAAATCATTGAATTTTGGAAAGAAATATACAGAGCTGAATTATCATTCGTCCAAAGAGCATGTGTGCCCTCCAGTGGGGAAGATAGTTCTTAGTTTTAACAGTTGAATATTGAATAGTTCATTCATAGTTCCTATGATGAAATTAAAAGTATCATACCTCAGGTTTTTGTGGTCAAACGGTGCCATATAAAAACTGAGAGGTTAAAATCCACACTTTCGAGTCATGTTGAGGGCAGCGCTCTTTGTCAAATACTTAATTTTTAATGGTGCTTTAAAGACCTCATGTGATTGAACAGGCCGGTGTGATCATAGAATGGCAAGTTTGAGTCTGGATGGTACAGTGGTATGAAAAAGTATCTGAACCTTTTGTGATTTCTCATATTTCTTCATAACATCACCATCAAATGTGATCTGATCTTTGACAAAATCACACAGATGTAAAACAGTATCTGCTTTTACTGAACCCACCCAAAAATTTATAGGTTTTCATATTTTAATTAGGATAGCATGCAAACAAATACAGACAAATAAGTAAGTGAACCCTTTGTCTAAGGAGACTTAAAGAGGAATTGAAACCAATTTTTCAAACAACTTAAGTCAGGTAAGTGCCCAATCACTGATGAGTGGTTTAAAGCTGCCCTGCCCACTATAAAACACACACCTGATGAGAATTGTCTTGATGAGAAGCATTGTCTGATGTGCATCATGGCTCACTCAAAAGAGCTGTCTGAAGACCTGCGAACAAGCATTGTTGATTTGTATAAATCGGGGAAAGGATACAAAACCATCTCTAAAAGTCTGGATGATCATCAATCGACAGTCAGAGAAGTTGTCTTCAAATGGAGAGAGTTTGACACTGTTGCTTCTCTCCCAAGGAGTGGCTTTCCACCAAAGATGACACCAAGAGTTCAGCGCAGTATACTCAGAGAGGTAAAAACGAACCCTAGAGTGTCTGCTGAAGACTACGATAAAACACTGGCATAGTCCAATATCTCTGTGCACGCATCAACTATATGTAAAACTATGGCTAAGAATGGTGTTCACGGGAGTACTCCACGGAGGAAGTCACTGCTGTCTAAAAAAAAAACATTGTTGCCCGTTTAATGTTCCCAAAAAGGCACTTAGACTCTCCACAGAGGTTTTTGGCAAAATATTTTGTGGACTGATGAAACTGACGTTGAATTGTTTGGGAGTAACACACAACGTCATGTGTGGTGGAAAAAATGGAACAGCTCACCAACATTAACACCTTATCCCCAGCGTGAAGCATGGTGGAGGGAGCATCATGATTTGGGGCTGTTTTGGTACCTCAGGGCCTGGACAACTTACAATCATTAATGGGAGAATGAATTCAAAAGTTTTGCAGGAAAACAAAAGGTTCAGATACTTTTTTATACCACTACGTATATAATGGAGCCAGGTGATTATTATTGCGATGTCTCATTGGTAAAACTGGTGCAGCTACTGTTGGCACCGCTCGCAAAAAAACAAAAACAAAAAACCTAAAGAAATCTAATATGTTGAATAAAAAGGAAAAATGTAACGACTAGTGTAGCAGAGTAAGAGTAGCGCTTTTCACAAATCTACTCAAGGAAAACTAAAAAGTATGGCTTAGAAAAACTACTCTTTGATGTACATTTTTCTCAAAAAGTGACTGTAACGGAATAAATGTAATGCGTTACTACCCACCACTGCTTGGGTGTTGGAATGATTACAGAGGAATTTTGTGTGTAGTCGATTTTAAAGTGTAAGTAATGTCCTGCAGAATAGTGAGTCAGTGGTGAAATCCAATGCAAGGAAGCAGAGGGTCTTGCTTATTATTTTAGAGGGGATCAGCCCCAGTCTTACGGCGGCCTTAAGGATGTCTTTTATATCTTGCAGACAGGTCCCCTCGGTTTTACAAGAGATTTAAGCACCATGACTGCACCAATCATTTTAATTCTTTAAATGCCTCACATGGGCACTAGAGGCAGCAATAGTAATATTGCACGTGGTGCAGAATTAAATGATAGTTTGGCTCTTTTTAAATAATCTTTTTTCCCTTTGTATAGAGCTTAATTATATGGCGGGCAGAAGAAGATGTATAAACAAAGACATATATACATCTAGAGTGTGTAAAGAATTTAAACAACTTCCAGATTCACATTTGGGGTTTGGGTGGCATGGCTATTTAACACAGGTTTAACAAGAACAAATTATGACACCCTCACATTTTAAATTCCATGCACTGAACTCCTAAAGACATCTGTGATATCTGCTTTAAATTAAAGGAGACTTAAACAATTCTCTTTCCTAATAATGTCTGTGACATTCTTTCATCAAAATGCACCAATGATATAGAATTATGGTACACTTTACAAATGATCAGTGTAGTGGTTGTTTTGAGGGGTGATTTATCTGTTTGCAGTGTAGACTAATTTTAGTGAGGCAAATAGGTGCTCATAATATGCCTTAACTCTTGATCAATTGGGTGCATTAATCAAAAATGTATTTTGGAACCATTTTAAAGTGTTCAAATGTAAAATATAATATGTAATATAGTATTATATAGTATTATAGTATATAGTATTATATATTATGTAATGTAAAATATCTGTATATTTGAGTAAAAAAAAGTATATACATATATATATATATAAAATACAGGCAGTCCCCGGGTAACGAATGAGTTCCGTTCCTACATAACCCGAATATCCGCGTAAATCGGAATTAACCCTTTAAGTACGGCTAAATATCCCCCAAATCTCAAAATAACTATCCAAAAACATGCATTATACGTCATTGTACTGTCTGTTGGAGCTAAATCCTAGCTAGACAGCGAGCTAAGCGTGAAGATGACGATGACAGACATCTGTGCGGTTTGATGACTTTATTCAGCTGCTCATGACATCAACACTTGCAGAATGAAACTAAGAAAAAAATGAAAATAGGGCAGTTTCATCTTTAATAACAGTGATTCAAAATTTGCGTTTAAAACTAGCTACTGATACACAAATAACAATCAACACAAACGATTAGCATCTACCAGCTAACGTCCTCACATCATCAAAAACAATCACATAAACTCGCCCCAAGTAAAACGCACAGTAAACAGTTGAAAAGGTGTTATATACTGATGTTTCCTCTGTGGATGCTTCACAAGCAACAAATGTGAGCGCAGGCTTCCAGCTTTAATCTTTGCCATCCCTCACTCGTCTGCGAGACTCCTTCTTCAAATACGTTGTTCTTCGTGTGTGTATGCGCTCTTACTCGCGTGCAGAACTACTACCTGCTCTACACTTTCTGCGCAAAAATAAAAGCATTTATCACAAAACAAAAGTCAAAGAGTCATATTTTTTTCTAATATTTTTATTAAATTTTCACACATTAATAGGATGGATATAGCCAAATATAGATAGACAAGTGAATAATAGTTTTGATGACGTAGAATTACCTTCTCTCTGAAAAAGTCAAGATAAAGGTACCCTCCCAGTCTCAGCCACAAACAAGACAACAAACATTCTCATTTACAACTTAACCTGTTTTTTAAATTTTTTAATTTTAATTTTTTCATTTTTGCAGCGTGTTACTAATTAGGGGGCAAGATAAAAAAAATAAAATACACGATAGATAAATAGAAATACAAAAATATTGTTAATGAATTTTAAAAAATAAATAAATAAAAAAAAGGAGGGGTAGCCCAATGGTTTTCGGCTTCAATATTTATGGAATCTATGGGGAGTAGAAAAGGCTGTGAAGTCCTATCAAAGGCTTGCAGGGAACCTTTTAGGGAGAAAGTCAACATTATTAAAAAAAACAAACAAAAAAAAAAAGAGACGGATATGGACTCGCAAGAATCGCAAACGAGCTTTGACTTTTACGCTTATGGAAAGCAGTTCACTTTTATTTTTAAAGTAACAATGTCATTGTAGCAGAGCAAAGTTGTGACATCAGTTTTATCTACAGATCAGGTGAACAAGTAGACATTGCTCCAGCTGCATCTACGAGACATGATGAAATCCAAATCACACGTTCTCCATGTCCTGCTACCATTTATTCCTGATATGCTTTTTATTCACTCGAGGTTTCCTATTTATGTGCTAACAAAGGACATGTGTCATGTGATCAAAACGAATGTGACGATTGTTACCTGCAATTGATTTTCCAAGTACCCATGTACGTGTAAATAAAGATCTGAAATTGAATTTTGCGAACTGAATGAGTCGTCAGAACTGAATATGAAAAATTTGTCACATATATATTTTTTTATGCAAGTGAATTAGAATTGCACAGAATGCCATAATAATTACAATCTTTACATTCAGTTATGAGTTTGTTGGAATACAGTTCTAAACAAATATATTCAATTTCAAATTAAATGATTCATTTTCTGTTTTTAATGCAATTATTAAAAGTAAACTATTCTACAATTACTATTATTTTTTTTATTATTACTATTCGTTTCAGTAATTAAAATTCGATTAGAAATTAAGATTCAGTTTAAAAATTAAGATTCAATTTCTGATGGCACAAATATCAGGCAAAGTATGTCGTTTTCTGTAAGTCAAAACGCTCATTTCAGTCTCTGTCCTGTGCACACAAGTTCCATGTGCCAAGAATGTATTTTTTGCAAAAAATGACAATGATATTTTGTGTAAAAGGTTATATTCCACTTGTCCAATCAACACATTTAAAAGAATTTCAATCCTACATGGCAACACAATGACATCATTATAAATTGGCCAATTGTGCATTCCCCTGCGTGTGCGATTCAAAACACACCAATAATGAGTCTGAATGCAGGACAAATTCCGAATAACTGTAAATCATTGTCATTAACATTTACTATGGATGTATTCTGAAATTGAAGTTGGAAGGTCCTTAGCATGGAAAGCAGTCATTTGCATGTTGAATTTCAGCCATATTTGTATGTCTTCCAGGGCTCCGACGTATTATGATTTACAAATTAAGCACTCAAGTGATTAAATAAATGTGTTAAGCACTGTACAAACATATCTTCCTGGAGAATTTCTCACTAAAGACCTATTATAAGTATGAAAACGTCACATTCATGCTAAATACTGTATCGATACACTGTTAATCAGTTAAGACAGGTGAGTTAGTAATAACATAACACTTTGGATGTATTTGCCGTAGCTCCAGCAACCCTCTCTATGACCACAAAACCTCACATTACCTATTACATTTTAGAGAAAGACATGCCCTGAAAAACCTTTTAATTACTTTAATGAAAAGGAAACACGTGCAGTGATTTAGTCCTACATAAGCCATTTCCACAGCAAACAGCACAGGTGTTAATAATAACATCAACCGTTTTCCCCCCCTTACACTTGACCCAGTAAGTGGTGCCAATCTGACAGAGAATTGCTGATTACACCATACCAGGACCTTGAAATGTTCAGCAATCAAGTTAAATAATTACATGTGTTCTTTTCAAACTGGGATACATCCCCCTGTCTTCAGTCGAAAAGCCCGTTGTACATACAGTATATGTCTCCTTTGTCTGAGTGTCATGGCAGTGAATAATTTGTATGCGTTTTTGAATCTTGTCGGGAGCAGTAAATTCTCCATAATTGTACTTAATTTTTTGGCAGTTGTAAAGACTTGAATCCTTTTTCTTTCTTTTTGATGTGTTCAATGCACACAAAAACAACACAGGCACTATGGATAATGTTTTTTTTTTTTTGTTATTTGTTTGTTTGTTTCTTTGTTTTTGACTCGTTACTTTAGTAACCTGAGCTTGACCTGCATATTTTGAATTAGTACACCTCACAAAGTGAGAACTTTAGAACTGCTAGTTTGGTGTTCAAATATTGTAAAAGCTGTTTAATTTGGAGTTTGGCCAAAGTTGGCATGAAAAATGTGCCCCAAAGTCATCATATGACATATACTTGCAGCACATGATTGTATGTAATATTCATCCTTAATGTTTTTCCATGATTTATGCCCAAAATAGGGTTAGAGGTGAGCTGGAGCATGTGACAGCTGACTTTGGGCGAGAGGCGAGGCACATCCTGCACTGGTCACCAGTCAGTTGCATTATATACGTAACTAGGCGAATTCCCCTAGCGACTTGCATTAACACGCGACTTGCATTAACACATTTTTAGAGTTTTCAATGAACCTAATAGACATCTGCTGGTGAATATTGTAATTTATTCAGGTGATATCATTCTCAGGGCAATGAATCGATCTCAATCCGAATTTTCTCTTTGTCTTAGAAAATCTTTCGACACTAATCCTAGCAGGTTTCATGAGATGATGCAACGAGGTTTGGGGCTGAATTATACTTCTGCATTGTGGTGACAGCGGAGCGACGGCGTAGACCCTACGTCGTCATTGAGCATTCGAAGTTCTGCGTCAAGGAAACGTGTTGCTCTGTAATTCACTGCCAAGCCAATAGAAGGGTGTGGCTTTGTCTTTGTACAGGTTTGGCAGACTCATCGAATTCCTTTAGTTTTCCTCCGGTCATGGACAGCAATGGCAACGGAGATGGAACGCGTGTATTTTCAGCTATAGCTAATCAATATTGAACAACAAATATTGTTCAAGCGTAGGTGACACAGACGATTGTTGTGCTGAACCATAAACAATGATGTGAGCGGATCAATCACAGTCCTTTGACATGATGCGTAGTCAGGATTATTTGGAGGCGCACGTCAGGCTACAGCGTAAGGTTATAAATTGAGTCTGCGTTAACTGCGTAGGTCTGAGGTCACCACAAAACAGAAGCATGAATTAGCCTTTAGTAAGGTCAGCTGTAAAGTACAATCTGAATAGCTTTTGCCAGCCACCAGTGCGGCAATGTACACTCCCGAGAGACTCTTTTATGGCTTTTTCGCCATGAATTATTATTTTCTTTTTATCACTCTATGAGCGTTGAGATTGCACCATAATGACACCCAGCCACTGGCTAGCAGCCTAACAGCTTCACACTCTAATCTCCAGCAAAACAACAACAAAAAAAAGTTATAGATCAATGCACCAACTGCATCCTACACCTTGAGCTAGAGCTAGAGCAGAATAATACGGTAAAACGTAGGGATGACCGGCACTGCTGAGAGAGCGGGATCGCAGAGATTAGCATTGGCTCTAAATGGCCCGCTATTTGCAGCAAGCCTGTTCAGACACATAACAGATCCAGCCCTTTGGACACCCCCACACCATCTCGGTCTACTGGCTCACGCATTTTAGTAATAGGTGACTCCATTACCCTGGACATCAAGTTTAAGAATCCATGTGTATTCCAGGTGCCAGGTCCCGACGTTGAAGCCTTAGAGAGTTGACCCGCAAGAAGGATAACTACAATTGAAAGGCAAGACACTAGCTACTCGGACATAATGATTAAGGGTGTAACTGTACACAAAAATATCGGTTCGTTACGTACCTCGGTTTTGAGGTCACGGCTCGGTTCATTTTCGGTACAGTAAGAAAACAAAGTGCAAAATATAAATGTGCTAGTTGGTTATTACACACCTTTGTGCTTTCAACAATAAGAACATTAGCCTATACAAAGCTAGAATTCAGCTAAAAAAAATAGTGGGTATTTAAAGTTAATACAACAAAATTTTGCCTTTCAGACCCCGCGTATTGGTCAGCTTTTTTTCTAAAAGAAACAAGAAAAAATGAAGTCCTGTGGTAAAGAGAAAAACAATCCCAATGACAAAGATTTTAACATGTGTTTTACAAATGAAATGCCTCAATGAATCATTTTTTTTCTTATGAACAGTTTTCAAAAGCTTTATTGGTGTATTTTCTCAAGTTAAAGCGCCACACAGAAATTAATAAATTTAATTGTATAAGCAGGATCTGTGCATTATTGTTATTATTTAATTGCAGGTGTTCAGCTCATTACAGCTCATTTCAATTTATTTTATTTAAATGGGCTATTATTTATTTTATTATGTGTTTATATTTTACAAATGTGACGTAGTATTCGTTTATATTGTATATTTTATGTTGTATAACTTTAGTTCCTATGTGAATATTAGTTCCTACTTGTTTTGTTGTGGTAGGAGGGTTTTGTATTGAACACGGGGCCATGTTGGTTATTATTATAGCAGAGAAGACAGCAGTAAATCAACAAAGACAAGTCAACTGTGCCCCGATCTACTACTCAAGAGATCTGATGGACTCAAAAAGTGGTTATGATTGCATATTAGTTTGAAAATCGACCGGATCCACCGTATATCTACACGAGTGACTTCTGGTCTGCCCGATCCTAGCTACCGGTAGTAGTATTGACGCAGGAGGGTCACGTCTCGCGTCAAATAATAAACTCTGCTGTTCTTATCGCGTGCGTCGTGTTGAGCTGCTTCTGGGACGCGTCTAACACGCGGCCGCACTGCGACTGGTGTGTATTGGCTGATTGACTTTAACGCTCGCGTTTCACTGCGTTCTTGCGGCGGCCATGTTGTCGCACCGTTGACGTTTCTGGGTTATACTGTCCTACCGTGTTGGTCCTCATTATAGTAGAGAAGACGGAGTAAATATAATCTACACAAAGAAACTGTAGCCCGATCGACTCACAGTCTCGAAAAGTAAGGGTTACATTATGCCAGAAACTCGTTCGGTACGCCTCCGTTCCGAACCGAGCACCATGTACTGAAACGGTTCAATACAAATACATGTACTGTTACACCCTAAATAGTGATACATGTTGACACCAATGGCAGTAGGATGAGCCTATCTGAGATTCCAAGGAAAAACAAAATCAGGGCGGTTTGTAATCTCACCAAGAGATGCGTCTGCATAGTGTAATTGGTGTACTAATAAAATATTTCATGGCTTGGCACCTTCCTACATTGCCGCATAACTTTATGTTCCTTCCCGGAACCTGCGTTCCCAGCATGCATGTCTTTTGGTCATGTTTTGGACATTTTTTTTGCACAGCTTTTACTTTACTTTGTTTTGGCAATTCTTAAATATAAGATTGTTTTGTGCAATATTTAAGCGTTAGCTATCTGCTAGAGTGAGTGACTTCTTTACAGTTTTGGATTTTCAGTGAGTCATACGGATCCTAAAGGTGTAATAAGACGGAAAATCCATGAATGTCCTTCATTGTTGCTGTTGCATGTCTCGTCTCCCGTAATGTCAAAGGCAGACGTGTTTTGTTGTATGAAAGGGCTAGAATTTCATGCCAAGTACAGCCATGGCAGGCCAAATAGGCACTGTGCAGTAGAAAAAGAAAAAAAAAACTCTTTTGTAGTGGAAAAGCGACCATTCCAGCCATAGGTGGGGAATGTTGTGGCAAGACGAGTATGTACCCTGTCGTAGAGAAGTTGTGCAAAATCCTTCTTTGATCCCTTGAATTAATGCTACATTTACCAGAGTGTATTGCCTAGCAACACAACTGTCACTGTTCCCCCAAAATGTCAGTGTTGCGTTTAGTTTGAACTTCGGGTGTCCAGTATGACTCAGAAAATAAACATAGAACTCAATGAACGAATGAATCGTCTGCGGTAATGAAAGTCGACATGTTGAGCTGAATGCCGAGGGAAGAGAATTAAGTTGGAAAGCTGCCTCCCCAGTGTGCCTGGAACAAGCCTGACAATTCTACCTCTATTAGTTAGCAACCTCACATTTACCGCTGCTAAGCTGTTGTCCTTGGATGGTTACACATCGATGGCCATAGTGACGTCACACATGGCAGGACTCATAGTAGTACAATTGTTAGCCATTATCAAGATGACAAACTCGTCCTGGTGTGACTAAGCATTACACCATGACAGACTGATTTATTTAACAGTCTTTAAATCATCTTAATTGTGGTCTGGCATGAAATACAGTGGCAAAACACTACAAATACAGTATTAACCTTGCTATTAATGGCCAAACATTCATGCAAGGAGGAACAAATTATAGGGGCTGAAAATTGCTCAGCTACTCCTTTCAGCTCGGTGCTTCTTACTTGACTCCTGTGGCACCTGTTAAGCTACATTCACAAAAACTTGAAAAATCTGTATATAGTGTGATTGATTTGGAAATAAAAAAAAATTCATATATATTTTCTATGAATTTTGACATTTTGACGAAACACAAACTCCCGGATGGACAGCTTTTCTGAATTTTAAACTGATTGAATGTTTGTCTTTATTTCAAACATGGTATCAAAAAAGTAATAAAAAACTAACAAATAAAGATTTCAAAAGGTCAAAGGTCAAGTAGGGTTGTCGGCATTAGCTAAATTAATTTAATTAACTTGTTATAAATAAAGTAACTACCGTATCTTGCGGACTATAAGTTACACTTTTTTTGTTTGACTGAGCTTATAATTACTTACGGCTTCTACTCAAGTGCAACTTATGTTTTCACACTGCTCCAGTGAGAAGGACGATCCAGATGTGCCCCCTACTTTAAGAGTTGTGAGAGTTGTTCAGAAGTGATACTAATGATGAAGACTTTAATGGGTTTGTTTGTGATTTGGAGTGAGATTGAGCGTTTGGTAAAATTGTTGTCTTGTTTAGGCCGTAGTAATCCTAATAAATGTTAATATGTTATGTTCCCAGACGCCTCTTTAGTATTTAATAGTACTGCGTATGTATAATCTACAATTAAAAATGTTTGTACTTGGTCACTGATAGAATAAAATTCCCTCCAAATAATGTGATTTAAACTTGTGTTTTTTTTTCCTTCTTCATTGCATGTTTTGGCTGGTGCAGGTTGAACTATTCTGTGCGGAAAACAAGCATGTTTAAAGACAATGAAAGCATTTTGACTTAACGACCCAACAGTTACCTCTTAGTATGTGACCTATATCTACACAATGGCAAACAGAAATGATCAAACAAATAGTATTTTTCTCTCTGTAAGGCACAGTTATAGTCCTATATTTATTCCCAAAAATGAACAGCGCACTTTAATTTTGAATTATGGTTGTGCTTAATGATATGAGACCTATTTTGTTGGCGCATACTGTAACTGTATTACACTGCTACACTCAAGTGCTCAAGCACACGTTCATCTTTCATCAAACCCATAAAAGAACAAATCAAAATGTTTAACAATTACTAAATAAGACATTAATTACAATGTTAAAAGCTACATTGATGCATTAATGAGTCTTAAAATCAGGTGTGTCTTATGTGTGAAGATAAATTCACTCATTGATGGTGCGCCTTATAGTCAGAAAATACAGTACACAACAACAGCTTTATTCAGTATACAAACATTAACTGAATTAATCAAACAACACCTGTACAGTTGATGCTGTATTTTCTTGATGATGGAAATGGATTGAGGGAAGAATAAATTAACGTTATACCAAAACAATTTATCCAATTTAACAAAATGTCAAATCAGCAACATGGAACAAATTGTGGTTCACTGGTGATATATTTTTAAATTATTCGCTGTTCATAAAAAATGCCTTTCATTTCTTAGGCCTGTATGTTTGACTGTTGACTGCCATTATACGGAGACGCACCAACATACAGTATGTATACAGTGTCATTGCTTTGGTTTAAAAGTCCTTGGTGATTATAGTTTACTTCCCGTTGGTAGAAGTGGGAGTTGTCAGTCTATGGACTGCCTTTAGGTTGTAGGCATGTCCCATCATCACCAGAGTTGTGGGTGGGCTTGAAAGATTGTCACATTTGGCAGATGGCAATTTGTGGCAGAGTCTGTGGTTAGTATCGAGGTAGGCATGAGCATCGTTATGACTGGGGTTGGTTTGACTTGGCGGAAGTTGGTAAAAGCTAGATTAGAAGGCCTACTATGTGGAGGAAGACTAAAAACTAGATTGACAAGAACAAGTAGATTCTTACAAAAGCAGCTTTAAGTTTATTGTAGTGATATGGACACAACTTCGACAAAACTTACTTTAAAAAAAAATAAATAAAAAAACAGTACCCATTTTTGTATGCAGAAATCTTCAAACTTGTTTTGTTCTCTAAACAGATGATCTATTGACCACGCACACCCAGGATTGTATGGCATTAGGATTGTGCCACAATTATGCAATTGGAAATAACTTGGATGTGTTTTGAGCACACACGATAAAAGCTCAAATGGCAAATGCTGGACATTATATGGTCCATTAATGAAATCCATTTCAATAATTAATTCATTCCACACATATCAAGAAAGGTTTGACCAATCAAAAATTTACTGTACTCATTCTATGTGTTAGGGATTGCAGAACTGGTGGGAGGATTCCAACGCTGGCAACATGAAAAGACACAAGTGGGGGAAATATTAGGTTTTATTTTGGGTCTCAATATCTCTATCCAATGAGGGGCACCATGATAAGGTCCTGGAAGCAAGAAAAAGATATCATGAGCCTGTGGTCAAAAATCATTATATACAGAATAGACGCTAGGTATGCGAGAAACTATTAAAGGAGAAACCAGACAAGTTGATCGGGCGATGTGGTGGTGTGTCTGCTTGGCTTTTAAAGCTGGCAGATGATGATGATCGCTCTCAGCTGTGGCCGCTCCACACGTCTGACGTCCGACCTGTAACCAGGCAACTCCACTCAACTGAGGCAGGGCTCAGGAAGGAGGGGCGGAGGCCTTTGGACCCTCTGACAAATGCGGAAGTGTTCGCCGAAACATGTCAGGTAAATAAACCACCTACTATTGCCTGGGATAAAAGAAAAGTTTTGACCAACTTAAAAGTGTAGGCAAAATGAACTCAATACAACTATGATCGGGGATTGCCACGAGTTAGCTTTCGGCTAACATCGCTAGCTTCTATTTTTCATTCCACAACACAATCGGGGTTTTGCCTCGAGTTACTTTTCGGCCAACGTCGCTACCTTCTACTGTTCATTCCACAACAGTTGTCAGCTCTGCTTTGACAAAGTCATCAGTCATCTATCCAAAAATCACACTTACTTTTTGGCAAATCCTTGATCATAAGCAGACGGGTTGAGGAAGCAGGCATCATCGAAGTGTTTGCAGCAGAGAACACTACTCGATGATGGCGTGAAATTCATTCGCTTCGTGCGAACGAAAGATGTCCATTTACGTGCCCTGCTATCCTTTGGCCACTCATACAAGTTTTCTTTGATTGAGAACAATACATCGCCACACACCGCTGTGGTAGCTTACTGAGAAGCTATGCAACAATACTGTTCTATGGCGGACTTCCCTCGCAGTTCTCTATGTGACGTAATTTCCGAAGATTTCCGAAGATTGTCGAAGACAAGCATTTTCGTTGTCAAGGGCGTTGCTATGGGTTAAACAAAGAATCTGGAAGGGTTGCATAAAAAAAAAAAAAAAAAAAAAAAAAATATGCTTATAATTGTTTAGCCATTGATATTATTCAAAAACATGGTTGGCAAACCTTACTTCACATTTGGTCTTTAATTATGCTCTCTCATGCTCTCACCTCGAGTTAGGGTTTAGGGGTTAATTTTTTTTTCTTTTTTTTATTTTTAGATGCCCTCTTGTTCAAAAATTTTCTTCCCCCAGGAATTATGACATTTTAAGATTTCCAATGATGCATCACACATGCATATAGAACAATTTGGAATTTTGGCAAATTGGTCTCAGAGCGGAAGTGTTTTCCGCCATATTCAATTAGATGCATGAACAGGACACTCCAAGGAAGCTATTCAAAGCTTCTTCCCATATATTACGGCTGAAGCGTTCATGCTGCGACACTGCGACAGAGTGTGACAGCATATTGGATTAATCGCAAAACTCTCATCACCTGTATAGCCTTGGAAGATTAATGATCTAAAATGCAAATGCTGCTACCCTACGGGATACCAATAGCATGTCATTCATGTTCCTGATGTGGAAAATCCCACAACCACACAGACAAAATTCAGTCAGTAAAATTTGTCTCGGCATAACAACCTACAAATTAGATCCAGCTTTAGTGAAGAAATGGTAGACTCTAATAGCAGATGAACCATTGATGCACAAAATGAAAAAGGGGTTAGTATTTAATAGGTGTTTTAAGAATGACAGGCAAAAACAGTACTCCTGACAATGAGCTGAGGTGAATGATCAATGTGAATACTGACTGCATTACGTACGTTTCAAGACCTTGGAATGATTACTGACATCCATGTAGATATTCTAATAGGGTTACATGATGTGAGTTACGAGAATGACAGGATGGGCACCCAACAGTGTGATGACCAAGTATCAGGCTACCGGCCAGTCAGCTCTACCACTCCCCCTCTCTAATGTTCTATGTTGTCTGGGATCTGTCACAGTCTTCATGCATTTTGGAGAACATTCAAACTTAGGAGCTCATACTTGACAGTTTGCACAAGAGGAAAATCCTTTCTCCAAACCACATGTGCTGGTTGGACACACGTCTGTTTAATAGCAACAACATTGCAAAAAGAAATGTGTTTGTGGCACTACATGCATGGCTGTATCGTACTCTCATCGCAATTCTATGTGCCTGTTTAAACAAATCTGCAAGAAAAAGTTACTTTTGTTTTACAGTTTCACGGATCTTGTGACACAGATTGGAGGAATTGTGTTAAGTAATGACAGCTGAGCCAAGCTGCTCATTCACTTATACTTCATCCACACATAAACCTGGATGCTTAACTTTCATTGGTGCATATTTATGGACAAAGACATTTTCTTTGGCAATGGCATGGCTACAAATAATGAGTTTGTCTAGGTTTATGTTTTTGTTTTGTACTTTCATTTGACTTGAGCGATTCAACAGATCCAAGCTCTATGTTGGTTATTGAGGATCAGTGCGAGTAATAAAATATTCCGAAACAGTGTGAACCAGGCACATGCATGTCCATGTATGACTGCTAGAACTGTCAGTGGAGGACCAAACTGTGACAAATTGAAAGCAACTGTATTTTTGTTCTTGTCTGCGCTTTCCGTGAGCAGTAGCGCAGTCTGGTTTTGCTGTATTTATGATTTTGGTTGTGTGGTTTGCCTGTTTGTGTTTGGACAACAGCATGTCTCGAGGCCTGAGGCCTGAGTGTGACAGAGAGGTTAACCAACACATAGCCAGTGGACTCCATTCTTGATTTGTGGACGGGTGTTTGTATTTTTTCATGGTTTGTGTTATCTGGACTGGAAGCTGAGAATTTGCAGCTACAGAACCTTTGGGAGCATGAGCACGTGTGTGCTGTAACACCTGGTTGTCCATGGGGATGACAAGGGGATATGTCATGAATGTTAAAAGGTGTTTAGGAGCTGCAAAAGAGCAATAAAAACAGAAAACATGACCGAATGTCCTTCTGGAACAGTTAAAGCCTACATCTGTTTTCACTTATTGCAATAACCACATATACCTGTACTGTATGTATACATGCATACATGAGTACAGGCATATGCAGATACATACCTATAATTTAATTACCTGCGGTGTTGTCTCTTGACCTATATACATATAAGTACACGTATATATTGGGTTGTCAGATGAATCAACGTACTGATACTGAAATGTGGTATCTGGATACAATATTTGATTGCAAAAGTGTCCATACTCAGCCCCTCTTGCCTCCCCCCTCTACTCACCATGGAGACAGTATACCTCTTCACACGAGACCGCATTAGCGATACCCATGTAACGTTCACGTGGATGTATTGAATCATTTCAATTCTGCATCTTAGGTACTTGCGGACTGTTTCGCTGTGTTTTACACATTTTTTCCTCATAGAATTTATCACTAGCGCGAGCTAAACTCTCCGTGCGGAACCAAAGACCAGGGAGTTTCATCATGGACCTCTTCAGTGCCGGATACGATTGAGTCTGAATAAGAGCAAGCGTCTACTCGCGAATAGCGTACACGCATGAAAAACTGCATCATAAAAAATGCAAGTGATAAATTTGAGCTAGAAAACACTCCTCCTTCACTTCGGTCTCTTGTTGGACCAGCCTGTGTTAGGCAGCCAGTGGCGCAGCTGGCACACGAGTTCGGCCGGCTCCGCCCTTCCGCGGCCAGCAGTGCCAGCCTGGGATACATATGTTGGCTTCCCCAATAAAGTCACCATTGGACGAAGGCAATTAACCTGTCGCAAAGCCACGCCCCCTTTTAAAAGAGTCAACCCAAGGATCTGTCAAATTCTCTCTGACAGTGATTGAGTGGACAAAAGATTGATGGATGATGGCGGGAGTTCACATTTTGGAATTTGCACTACCACAGCTGGCAATAGACATGTTATTTGTTTGTTTATTTGTTTGTTTGTTTTAAATTTTGTCTAGAAGCAGACATAGGGAGTTGCAGTATGCAGTGGATCAGTATGTCAATAGCATTAAGCTTTACAGAGAGTAGACCATTATTAGGCGAGGCAAAATGCTACCACTCGCAACTTAAAAACAGGAAATCCCACAGGTAGAATCCCTGTATTGCTATAACGTTAGCTACTTAGTAACGTTATGTCATGTGTTCTGTCAGATTTTTCTCCCAAAGCTTTTGTGGCGATGAATAAGCAGTCTTTTACATTCAGTTGGATTCTCAATATTATCCAGAGGTGCTAAATAAACAACTTACATCACAAAGATACATGTGCAACATGAATATGACGTAAATAAATGCTGAACGTCGAGAGAGCGGCGTGCATTCGAGTTGACCGCAGGCAAATGTTAGGTGTCTGCGTGAGGAGAACTTTCCTTCGTGTGCGTCTGTGACCAAAATAAGTACATTTCTTTTTTTATAGAAAGTTATTGGTGTTTACTTTGGACTTTCAGTGCTGGAGTCTTGACAGCTTAGTTATATTTTATTCTGTTTGTGTAGTAACAGGCTATTAAGCAAGTAGGCAGTCACATTAATAGTTAAATTTACATTTTTACTACATGCTAATAAATACATCTATATACATACAGTGTATGCATATATATATATATATATATATATATATATACACATTTTTTTTTTTTTTACAAATCAGTTACTAACTTTGAGCAAGCATTGGGTAACTGTCTTGGCAGAGCATTATCCTTAGCATGCATTTGGCGAGCCTTCTTTGTGGGTTTGAAAAAAAGTACACAAAAAATTATTCCCCCTAATCTTTCAGGGGAGCTGGTGTCGGAATTGCAGTTATCCATTGCAGCTATTTAGCTGTTTTAAAGTTAGAAAAAAAGTTTTAAGTCACGACCACACAGTATTCCTATGCAAATATACGGCTAGGTGTCCAACTTTTGTGATTTGGAGGCGTGGTTTTGCGATCGGTCCATTGGATAGATCCGAAATTGGGTGTCAACATTGCTCAACCTTTATTGTTTAAGTTGCAGGAAACACACTTAATATGTTGGCCCACATAGAACAGCATCACCTAACAAGGAATATTGCATCTACAAGAGAGCAAATCAGCTAGATCTGACATGTCCAAAGTCCAGCCCGGGGGCCAAATGTGGCCCGTGGTCAAATTTAATCCGGCCCCCAGCCTCTGTCATAAAATCAATAACGTCTGGTCCGCACACAGACTTAATAAATTGGTCAGCAGTACTGCTACTAGCATATGAAGTAGCTTACACACTAAATGCTGCTCCTCATTCACCCACTAGAAGGCAGCAGCACTCGAAGCAACATTACCTCATGTGACCTTTTACTTCCAATTTTCTAAAATGGCGACAATCAACAAAAAAAAAAGAAAGTTGACTGCGACGGCCGACGCTTCAAGGATAGGTGGAAATTGGACTATTTCTTCAATAAAATACGCAACAACTGTGTCTGCCTCATTTGCAAAGCGACAGTCGCTGTTTTTAAAGAGTTCAGTGTGAGGCGATATTACCAAAACAAGACACGCTGACACGTACGACAAGATTAAAGGAAAGATACGCAGTGAGAAATTGAAGCAACTTGAAGCTAGTTTAATTTCACAGCAGCAGTATTTCCCAAGAGCCCGAGAGTCGAAAGAGAACGCCACAATGGCTAGTTGCGAGATTCTTGAAATTAATAATTCAAAAAAATTATAAAGCAAATGTAACGCACAGGATGGCTTGCTAAAATTGCTTAAATATATTGTTCTACGTAAAAGACGTCAGCCAAGGTCGGCCCCCCACATTTTTACCACACCAAATCTGGCCCCCTTTGCAAAAAGTTTGGACACCCCTGAGCTAGATATTCTCACTGCAAACAGATGTGTGCTTTTTACAGAAAATGTGGATAAATTATTCTTTCCAGCCAAAAACTTTAAGCTTGAATAGTTATAATACATTTGTCATGTTCAAGCTATTGCTGCTTAGGGTTCAAAGTTTACAATTTTGCTTGTTTATTTATAATTAATTAAATCATTATTATTATTAATTTTTGTTTTCTTTTTTTTTTTTAAATTAAGACAGTGGTTTATTTGAAATATCGCTCAAATAAGTTGCTTTTATTGTACTAAAGTTCTATTGTTTACATATTTTTTTTAAAAAATAAAAGCAATTACGTAAAACAGTATATTAACTGATATCTAGTTTTATTGTCAACCATAACAACATTAGAAACATGCTGAAACTGGGTCATTTGTTTATTGTTTTTTGGTCAATGCGTTTATTTTTAAAGGCGAGATAAAACAAACTTCAATTTATGTAAAATACTATAAATTAATCCTGCCAGTTAGCTGAAATGCTGCGTCACACGAAGTTTTAAATGAAGCTCCCTCTGTATATGAAACAGATTGAAACAGCAACGGCAATATTTTATGTGGTGGTAAGCTTCCTTTCAGAAACGGCAGGAGGGTACCTTCACAGCCGCATTGTTTAATCCGGTGGAACTGGACTGTGTGTCAACTCTGCTGTGCTTCAATTTGTTTGGTGAAGTATGATCACAGCAGTCATACTGTAACATGGCCCAAGACTGGAGGAAGTGGTCTTTTTCTGGTCAACAATTAGTCTTAGAACCCGTTGTCAATGGCAGGAACGTGAGCCGACCTATATTTGACCCAGCCACTAAACACACCCTGAAAATGACTATCATAACATATTATTTTGCCAGCTGCAAAACATTTTGTATTTCACATATTTAGATGGCGAGGTCTTTATGAATTTTTTCTCGTCTTAATATCCTAATGCCAAATGTGGAAAATATTCAGTTGGCAAGATTCTAGCATGGCTTTCATTGATATATATCAGTGTTCTTGATTTACCACTGCCGCACAAATTGAACTACGGGGATATTGTTCATATTTTCCAACTCATTCATGTCCTACAAAAAAATACTAGTAAATCATTAGAACACCTTGAGTCTATTAGTCCATATGGGGTGCTAATGCAACTTGCAGTCATCGCGTAGACAGTGATGAGTCATTTGGTGGTTGAGCTGAAGAATAGCAGGAACATTCTACATGAGTCAACCATGTGGCGGTGCTGGGATGAAAAATTCGATTTGGTAATGATTTACTGGTGAAAGAAATAAAAAGCTCGTCTTTCTTTGCTATAGTCAGCAGTATAATTCAACTTTATTCCTGAATAACGGCTACTAAGTTGCAGCTCCGGCTCATATTAACACTAGAAAACCCAGCAGAGGCCGACTCGGCCCTTCCTCAAGACAAATGTTCCTAATATTCCCAAGCAATGGCCGATTTGGCCTCTCTTCCTAAAAAAACCCAGAGGTGGCCCAAATGACCCAAGTGCTTTTGAATTAGCAAGTCGTTGTCCGACAGACAGCAACCATTCATATGTAAATGCAACCACTAGACATACATTGTGTTAGAATGCGGCCCAAATGGAGGAGAACACACCACGGTTGCACACTTAATGTGATAGTTTTTGTCAGTTCAAGTCAAGCTACATTTATTAATTTACATTTATTTATGGAGTTTTACGCCTTTTACAAACTTTTAACTTAATTCTCCTATACTCCACACAGAAAAACAGAAAAAAATGGCCCAAATGTGTACATTGTTTTTGCAAAAAAAACGTTTTAGAACTGCAATTTGAGTTTAAAGCGAGATCATGTATATAGTTTAGAATGACTGGATCTAATGGAGCATGAATTGTGGCCATTTTGTCTGAAGTTAGTACGAGAAAACGTGTAGAAAACCTTTGAGAAAAACAGAAACAGAATTTGTGTCATGAGAAGGTGGAAGGGAGCGGCCCTGAACAGTTTCTTTGACACACTGAAACAATGACTGAATGTCCTAATAATCCTAATTATTATGAAGGGAATATATACTGCACAGTGTTGTCGATCTTACTTAAAAAAGTAACTAGTTACAAGTTACTAACTAAATTACTTTTTGGGAGAAGTAACTCAGTTACCTCATTGTAAAAGTAATTTGTTACTCAGCAAAAGAACTCATGTTACTATTCATGTTCTTCACGTTATTACAAATATACAATAGAAAACATTTCACATCAAAGATGTTTATGTTAACTGATTGAATTGATTTTTTCATTCCTCCCCCAAAAAAACGTAGGTCAGATTTTTTACTTTTTTTTTTTTTTTTTTTTAATTCACCTATATGAGAGTTAGTGGTATACAATCTCATTGGGCTGTCATGATAAATGGTAAAAAAAATCACAGGGACTTTGATTACTTGCCATTGAAAATAAATGGGAAATTTGTTTTTATATGTATTTGTTTAAATTCTGATACAGGACATACCATCTTCATAAGTAGGACTGATAATTCAACATTCAGTCATTGTTTTAGTGTGTTCAAAAGCAACTGCTCAGGGCTGGTCCCTACGCCCTCCTCAATTATTTATTTTGAGTCCTAATTAATAAGTCTCACCAAAAAACAAAGGAACAATATGTATGCCGATCCTTTCCTAAGGTGGTAAAATGATCAGGTGTTTATTTTGTCGTAACATAGCAATTGCATAAAAAAAAATATATATATATATATATATATATATATATATATATATATATATATATATATATATATATATATATATAATCATGTGTGGTGCTCTCCGAATGAAAATATATACTTTGATTGAAGGAAACTTTTTTTTTTTGATTGACTAAGACATACACAAATCTACCAACAAATTTATCAACCTACAGTAGGCAAGTAACAAATAAGTGTCTACTAGTCAGGCTACTTTACCTGAGGAGGGGGTTGGGCGAAAGAGAAAGCAGCCTCACTCAGCAAGGTTTCGCCCAACCCCCTCCTCAGCTAAAGTAGCCTGACTTGAGCCTTTTTCGCCCAACCCCCGCCTCAGCTAAAGTAGCCTGACTTACTCTGACACTTATTTCTTACTTGACACTAAACTGCTAAACTTCTGAGAATATTTTAATAACAGTATTTTAATAATTCTAATTCATTCAGATGTATTTGTTTGAATACCCTCTACATGTTAAAAAAAACAATTTCAAAAAGATCAATTAACAATTTGCTTTGGATATACATTTATGTGCATAGATATTTGGAAATAATACAACTAAGCACACCAAGACACAGTGGTGAAATGAAGAGCACCACACATGAAATTGCTGGGAAAAAAATATGCAAGATTAGTAAATACCACTCTTGGTTCAGAAACAAGCCATCATTCAGGTTTCACACAATGGTGTAAATATTACATTGAATTTGAAACCAAATTAAATTAAACTGAACTAGTGCTCCACATCTATGTGCATGTGTTGTGGACCCTTCCGTTAGTTACCAGTGTTTTTTTGTTTGCTTTGCTTAAATTAAATGAAACAAGCTTGATACATCCAAACAATATTCTAACAGCTGATGACCAGTATTATCTACTCTCAATGCGTTTTCTTCAGTCAGAAAAGTAATAGTTAAAAAAAGATTAATCACGATAAAATTGCACTAATTAGGGGTATAATAAATAAAAAATCGACACCACTAATTGTAATGTTAGTTCATTGTTCATTGTGTTTCTTCATTTGTAATGTTTGTTTTGTTTTTCAGTGCACTTTTTGTCGTTGCTTTAGGTTACGTAACAACTTTCCGAACGGACTTATGACGTACGTGAGTGTAAAGAGGTGTCCCAATTCGTAGGGCTGATGTTTCAAGCCCTACCCCTTATTGCTTCGTTTGAAAGGCCAAGGGGTGGGCCAAGGGGTAGAAATTGGATGCGGCTTGCGGTAGGCGGTAGGGTAGGCTCGGCTTCGGGGCGGTAATATTAGAGAGCACCAAAACCCCATTGACTTCTCGTGATAATCTTAAAAAAAATCCGGAACTCTTATTGTATGATTTTTTTTTCAATAATTTATTCGTAATTTATTGGGGTTCATAAGTATTTGTACCCTTGAGAAAATCATTGCTAATATTTAGTGCAGCAGCCATTGTTTGCAATTACAGAGGTCAGACGCTTTCTGTAGTTCTTCACCAGGTTTTCTCATATGAAAACAGAGATTTCGGCCCATTCCTCCACACAAATCTTCTCTAGAACAGTCAGGTTTCGGGGCTGTCGTTGAGAAACACCAAATTTCAGCTCTATCCAAAGATTTTCTGGATTCTTGGATTGATGTCTGGAGCCCACTCCAGAACCTTGAAATGCATTTTACGCAGCCACTCCTTGGTCAGCTTGGCTGTGTGATTCGGATCATTGTCATGTTGGAAGACCCAGCCACGACTTATCTTCAAGTCCCTGACTGTGGGATGGAGGTCATGGCCCAAAATCTGACGATACATTGCACCATTCATCCTCTGATTTATAGAGTCGTCCTGTTCCCTTTGCCGAAAAGAATGAGGTTTCCACCTACATACTTCACAATGGGGATGGTGTTCTTGGGATTGTACTCTGCCTTTTTTTCCCGTCACAAACGACAGTAAAGTTAGCACCAAAAAGTTCTACTTTGGTCTCATCTGACCACATGATTTTCTCCCATGACCCCTCTGCATCATTCAGATGGTCCCTTGCAAACTTCAGACAGGCCTTTACATGTACTGGCTTCAGCAGCCTTTGAAACCGTGCATCCAGCTCTCTGCAGGTCATTGACCAGCTCCTACCATGTAGTTCTAGGCTGAGCCCTCACTTTTCCCATCATGAGTGATGCCCCACGAGGAGAGATTTTACATGGAGCCCCATTCCAAGGTAGATTATCAGTCATGTTTAGCCTTTTCCATTTTCTAATAATTGCTGCAACTGTTGATTTATTCTCACCAAGCTGCTTTCCAGTTGTCCCGTAGACTTTTCCAGCTTTGTGGAGCTAATCAATTTTTTTTATCTGGTGCCTTTCGAAATCTCTCTGGTATTGCCCATGGTAGCGGGTGGATTATAACTGACTGTGGGGTGCACAGGTGACAATGATGAGCTCAAACGGGTGGGGTAAAGGTGGACTTTTTTTAAGGTAGAATGACAACTCTTTGAGTGTCATAATTATTGCTCATTCTCAGGTGCAGAAATACATGAACTGAACCCTTGTAGATAAAAATATATAGCAAATAAATTTTTAAAATCATACAATGTGATTTCTGGATTTTTTTTTTAGATTGTCTCTATGAGTGGAAATGCATCTATGATTGAAATTTCAGACCTCCACCTCTTTTCAAAGTGGGTGAACTTGCAAAATCACAAGGAGTGCAAATAATTGCTCCTCATTGTATACCAAGTAGTCCCAGGAAAACAAAAAATTCTTGATAACCTTTCAACAAGTCCAGTATAGAGGATAGAGGGTGTATTAGAGGTACATTTATGTGTGTTTTCTATAGTATTTCATCGTTTTGACTTGATAGTTTTGATTTGCTATGATTACTCTTGTTTGAATCCTGTGCATCAATAAATACCAGGAAGAAAAGACAAAAATTAACTTTGTCAGACTCTTATTTCAGTTTTACATTTGATACTGATTCAATGTTCTATTTTCTGCAGGCATCACAAATATACTGTTATAACAAATATTGCTAGCATATAAAGGCCCCACAAATACACTGTCAGAGATATTTTTTCCGACAGTAAAATCGTAAAACAATACACATTATTAAAATGTGCAAAACCCCATAAATGTAGCTTGACTTGAACTGACACATAATATTACATGAATAGTACTACTGTTGTGTGTTCCCCTCCATTTGGGCCGCATACCAACACAAGTGGTTGCATTTCCATATGAACGGCTGTTGTCTGTCCGACAACGACTTGCTAATTCAAAAGCACTTGGGTCATTTAGGCCACCTCTGGGTTTTTTTGGAGGAGAGGCCAAATTGGCCATTGCTTGGGACTGTTAGGAGTAGCAGAATTCTCTGGGACTTCTAGTGTTAACAATTCAATGTTTGTATTGACTGCACTGCATGATAATCGAATGGTTCATCCTAGTTCCTACTGGAAAATGTCAATTATAAATTCAAATTCCAATATGGTCGTGAAAGCACTTATATTTATTGCTATAGGTATATATTACTAGCATACTTTACTGAAAGCCTTTTATAAAGTTTGCATTCATTGGAATTTATTCTGGTATGTTTTAGCAGCTCGTTTTTACCTTTGGAGAATATTTGATTTTGAAAATGGTCCCACGTTACAGGCAATAATCAACCATTATCTTTTCTGTTTTAAAACAAAATTTCTGAAATGCTGATCGGTTTTATTGCCAACTAGAATATCTGTTGGAATCGCCACTGTGCACATGCACAGCCTAAGTATTCACTCACTCTAAAATATTAAGTTCCTATTGAAAAGTGGTATAAAATTGACAGCCCAATGAAAAAGAGGTTTTTGCGCTAAACTTTAATTATTTTCAGCCTGGAACATTTGGGAAAGCACCAAATGACACAAAGTAATGAAGGATTGGCAGTGCTATTCCTGCATTACTTAGAAAAATGAATGCCATAATTCACTTATTGTTTTTTTTTTTTTTTTTTTTTTTTTGCTGTGGGACCACTGATTTTTAAATGATGTCATCATTTTGAGCTGCATTTACGTAAAGCACTTTGTTGCAGCTGGGGATGTTGTTTTAAAGGTACACTCCTGCAGAAATCAACATTAACCCTTTTAAGACCTGCAACATGAAGCAATTTTCGGAGAATCCCGAAATTCAAAAAATAAGGTCCTAATGGAACCCCTTTTTCAAAATTGTAAAAAAAATAAATAAAACAAAACAAAACAAAAAAAAAATAATATGTGTAATAAGCGCTGTTATATCTAACCCTTGCTAAATTCAGATTTTTTTTTTCTAATGGAACCTGCAGATGTATGCGTTGACTTGCATCCATCAATTTGTATGAGAAAAAATGTCAAAATTCTGAATTAGCCTCAAAATCATGAAATTCTAATTGTATCAAATGTGGTACATATGGCAATAAAGGGTTGATACATTGATATGGGTCAAAGAAAAGAGTGATGTTAACAAGCCTGTAAAACTTGAATTAATAAAAACAAATGTTGATTATTGTGGGCTTCAATATGGGGAAAAATAAGGCTGGCTCATTAGGTCTCACGCTGTGTCTACACTAGGACGCGGCTTTCCTGCTCCTCATTTTACAACTGAAAGAGCTTGTAAATTTTACGCTTGAATATGTCCGGAGAAGACATTGAACAACGCCGAAAAATGATAAACCTCTGTTCAGAGGTGACCAGCGTGACGATGACGTCACACATGAGACTTCTTCGTTTTGCGCATGTGTAGTCTGTGCAAATGTAGGCGTCCCTTGCAGTAGGGAGGCGTTTATAAACGGACAATAAACTGTAGTGTGGACAGTGATAAAATATTGTCTGGATGTACAAGGCAAAAAATTATCCGTCCTAGTGTAGACGTAGCCTCAGACTATGGAGGTGTGCCAACTGACTGTCCTCAAACCACACCCTGCTCAAAGGCCAAATGTGTACTTGTTATTAAGGCTGTGCTATACAAATATATAATATCTATCACTGATATTACAGGTGTATTTTTGTTGGTGCCAGCAGCAACCTCAGGAAGAACACAAGCAAGTGGTCATGTGTCCTCGTTGCCGTCAGTAGATTTGTACAGTTGGCTAAAATTTGCTTGAAAGTTAGCGAGCCCTTGGCAGTATTGTCCCGATTGTACGCATCCACTGCCAACCACCCAGCACTTCTGGCTGCAGGGACACTGTGGTGCTTCTCAAGGCCAACTGTTACATCATGCATTATTACGCAAAGGCAACATTAAATAAAACACATATGAACCCGATGGAAATTGAATTTTGGTGACAGACGTTCTAATTTTTTTGCTGTTGCCCCCAGAAGTAATGCTACAGGTTAAGCAGACTAAAAGCAGAACTGGAGCCGACCACAATGCATCAAATGTTGGCTGCTGCTGCACGAGACAATGCTGTTTGTGGGGCTTATTAGCCATACTGCGTCATTGCTCTCAGCCGGCCGTTTGTCTCACCTACTCAAGAGAAAGAAAATAACATAAAGCACATAAAACTGTATGAGCGAATGTATTTGGAGGATAAAGGGCCTAAATGTTGCTGCACAGCTTGACAGCAAAGTAAATGAGGAAGCTGAAGTTGAGCTGGGGCGGAAGGCAGCCATTGATGGTGCGCTTAGCTTTATATATTGCTAAAGGCTGGCCTGAAATCAGAAGTTTTAGGTGACATCACCTGACCCCGTTTTTAAGGGTCACCCAAAAAAAAAAAAGACCTGGCCGATGAGCAGACACACGAGTTTCTTGCTACAGTTGAAATCGAGCACTCAGTTGTTCTCATTGCATGCAAATGTTGTCAGCATTTATCTTCAAACATAGTTCATGCATTTAGGGAAAAAAAAACATAACTGGAGTGTTCCTTTAAGTGGTTTAATAATAGTTAAGCGAAATAGCCGAGACCCATTGCATGATAAATAATAGCCGCGTCGGGTCAAGCTAAGTTCTGCAAGACTTTCAAAGTAGGAGCATTAGTGTGCTGTTATTCTTGATCATTTGGGTATAGTGATGAATGGCCACCACCGAAATTTTATCAAGCCACTAACTGTATTAAATTTACACAATATGTCTCATCTTCAAGTAAATGTATGCTTTTGAGCAGTACTGTACATGCTCATTCATATAGCATCTAATTTCAGCAGTCATTTTTAATACAGTATATTTCCTGTGTTACATGTAGTGACAGCACATATATTTTGAAAAATGATCCTGTCTAGTTGTGGTGGGAAACCGTCATGTTGGAATCATTAACGTGTGAAAGATTCAACAACTGCTATTCATTTCAAGCCAACACTGTGCTTCCTGGCAGGGTATCCAAATCATCTTTGCATTCTGCAAACAAAGTGGAAAACATAAGTATCTGTAGAAAAGTACACTTTTCTTCTTGTTACTTGTTTCTCTTGCATCTTGAACCTGACCTCTTTGAGTCCCCTGGCCCTCACGTTGACTGATTGAGCATAGCACTGTTTGGCCTTCACAATGCAGCCACACTCCAGCAGGGCCTTCCCCTGCCGAATCCATTAAGAAATGTTTATCCTCACACTCATGCCAGGGTGGTCTCGGAGCATGAGGTTAATGGGCATACGTTGCGAGAGCTCAGCTGTGCGGCCACTCAGATGTAAACTCAAAACAAGTATGACATCATGTTCATATCCTGTACAATGTGCTATTGGGGAAAAACAAGGTTACAAATTTGCAGCTGCATTTGAAATTTTGGTCAAGCTGTCAAGTGTGCGCTGTTTATTTGCCGAAGGTAATATTAAACAAGATGACAATTTGGCTAGGTTCATACCGCAGTTCTTAATGCACAAATCCAATTTTTTCGTGTTTTTCCGACTCAGGTGAGCCACTAAATTGATGGTCTGGACGTGACAAGTCGCATAGAAGTGGACCATTTCAAATCCAATCTGAGTCACTTTCGTATGTGGCTTAAATCCAATCTGGGCCACATTTTTCCAGAATGTGGCGATGGTCTGAACTGTCAAGTTTCCCAAATCGGAATTCATACAGCAAATACGACAGCAAAGAGCGTGAGCGGCAGGCAGGATGGCAGCAAGCTAGCTGTGCATTAGCACCAGCGCCTAGCTTGAACTCGGCTTTTACGAAGTAGGCGGGCTTGACCACAGTCATAAAAAAAAAAAAAAAAAAAAAGAGTAAAAGCACAGTGCGTGTGTGCATTCTATCAGCCCATATAAACTTTGACTATAAGACTAAACAGGGATTATTCATGTCTGTTATTTGTGTCCTCTTTTTGGAAATCAAAATATGATCAACCTGGAATGACATACAGCCAGAATGTGTAATTACAGTGCTGGCCAAAAGTATAGGCACCCCTTCAATTCTGTCAGATAATGCTCAATTTCTTCCAGAAAATGATTGCAATCACAAATGCTTTGGTAGTAACATCTTTATTTATTTTGCTTGCAATGAAAAAACACAAAAGAGAAAAAAAATAGCTCAATCATTATTATTTTACACAAACCCAAAAATGGGCCGGACAAATGTATTGGCAAGCTCAGCCTAATACTTGGTAGCACAACCTTTAGACAAAATAACTGGGAACAACCCCTTCCTGTATCCATCAATGAGTTTGTTACAATGCTCTGCTGGAATTTTAGGCCATTCCTCTTTGACCAACTGCTCCAAGTCTCTGAGATTTGAAGGGTGCCTTCTCCAAACTGCCATTTTCAGATCTCTCCACAGGTGTTCTGTGGGATTCAGGTCTGGACTCATTGCTGGCAACTTTAGAAGTCTCAGTGCTTTCTCTCAAACAATTTTCTAGTGCTTTTTGAAGTGTGTTTTGGGTCATTTTCCTGCTGAAAGACCCATGACCTCTGAGGGGGACCCAGCTTTCTCACACTGGGCCCTACATTATGCTGCAAAATTTGTTGGTAGTCTTCAGACTTCATAATGCCATGCACACGGTCAAGCAGTAGTGCCAGAGTTGGCAAAGCAACCCCAAAACATCAGGGAACCTCCGCCATGTTTGACTGTGGGGACCGTGTTCATTTCTTTGAAGGCCTCGTTTTTTTCCCCTGTAATCTTTATGTTGATGCTTTTTCCCAAAAAGCTCTACTTTTGTCCCATCTGACCAGAGAACATTCTTCCAAAACGTTTTTGGCTTTCTCAGGTAAGTTTTGGCAAACTCAGTCTGTTTTTTTTTTTTTTTTTTTTTTTTTTTTTTTTTTTTTTTGTCTCTGCGTCAGAAATGGGGTTTTCCTGGGTATCCTACCATATAGTCCCTTTTAATTCAGACGTTGACGGATAGTACGGCTTGACACTGTTATACCCTTGGACTGCAGGACAGCTTGAACTTGTTTGGATGTTAGTCTAGGTTCTTTATCCACCATCTGCACAATCTTTCGTTGAAATCTCTCGTCAATTTTTTTTTACGTCCACATCTAGGGAGGTTAGCCACAGTGCCATGGGCTTTACACTTATTGATGACACTGCGCACGGTAGACACAGGAACATTCAAGTCTTATGAGATAGACTTGTAGCCTTGAGATTACCCATGCTTCCACACAATTTTGCTTCTCAATTCCTCAGACAGTTCTTTGGTCTTCTTTCTTTTCTCCATGCTCAATGTGGTACACACAAGGACACAGGACAGAGGTTAAGTCCAATTTAATCCATTTTAACTGGCTTTAAGTGTGATTTAGTTATTTCCACTACCTGTTATGTGCCACAGGTAAGTAACAGGTGCTTTTAATTACACAAATTAGAGAAGAATCACATGGTTTTTCAAAGGGTGCCAATACTTTTGTCCGGCCCATTTTTGTAGTTTAGTGAAAAATGATAATGTTTTTTTTTTTTTTCATTCTCTTTAGTGTTCTTTCATTGCAAGCAAAATAAATGAAGACATTAATACCAAAACATTTGTAATTGCAATCATTTTCTGGGAGAAATTGAGCATTATCTGACAGAATTGCAGGGGTGCCAATACTTTTGGCGAGCATTGTTTTTGTTTTGATGCTTCTGCAATTTATTGCTTTAATCACTAAGGTCACAGATCTGTTGGGGCCTATCCCAGCTGCTTTTAAGTGAGAGACATGGTACACCCTTGTACGGTCGGTAGCCAGTCACGTTGTATCATTCATGCTCACAATTACACTTAAGGATAGTACAGAGGAGGGATCCAAAAATTATGGCCCATGGCCTAAGTCTGGCCCATCACGCCCCATTAAACGGACCCCCAGCCTCTTTGCCTAAAACCGATTAAGTTGACTCTGTGAGACAGTCTGGTTGCAGTTTTTAACGTGACAGATTTCATGTCCCTTAAGTGTTTTTGCTTTTGTTTTTTTTCTGTTACGCTTTAACAATGACCACTAGCTTGTCTTTGCAAATGGGTTGCAAATGGGTTGGGGTAGAGGGCATTGTTAATCGCAACAGCCCCACCCAAATATTTTTTTTAATTTTACAGTCAATAATTCAGTAGATTAAAAAAATACTGTGGCGTGTGAAATTAAAGCAAAGTTTATTGTTCTTATTGCATTTGTAAACCACTAGTAACGGGTATATATTTGCCAGGAATTATGTGTTGTTATCCTATTATAGTTGCCTGCACCAGGCTCATTTTTTTCTACAGTACTACACAATGGGGCCTGCTGGTGTTCATTTTGGTTTAGGTCATACATTCTATGTTATATTGCCTACCCGACCCCGGCCCCTCATCACAGTCCGGATGTGGTCCCCAGAGAAAATAAAATTGGGGACCCCTGATATAGCGTCATCCTCAAAACTGCGATGCAGATGTGCTAACCAATCAACCCTGTGCCGCTGGTATTCATTCCACAAAGCACTATTTTCTCATGTCGTGTTTGAGACGAGTGCTTTGAAACTACTTGGTGATGAGTCAGTGTTCTGAATGAAGGTTAACAGCTTTACTTTGAATCCTGGAGGTGTGCAGTACAGGGATCGGGTGGGTGGATGGATTTAATAAGGTGACTGTTAGTGGATGATCCATTGTAATTCTCAAAGGGGGACATGAATCAGCAAGATGTTAACAGCAGTCTTGGTTTCCCAACAGTGTTACTCAAGTCACCTTCATCTGCTATGCACTGAAATGTGCATTATATTATCATCATAAACACATGGAGTCACCCGTGACTGATAAAAATAAACAGTCTGGGGTGATTTTAGACTCAACACACATCCTTACATTACTCATCCTTATCCTCCTCTACTGGATAGTTTTTAGTTGTCTTTAACTCTGGTCGTTTTGAGGCCACTTGTGCTCTGGTGGGGCTTCGGTTTTAGTATTTAGTTGGTTAATATTGGTGACAGCACTAGATGTTATGTGTAGCCCAACTTCTGTACTGGTTTGTAAGTTGAATCACTAAAAAAATCAGCTGCCTTATTCAACCTAAAACAGTATTTGGTGTATGGCTAAGACTGAGTTCAGACTGCAGGCATATCTGATTCTTCCTCAAATCTGATTTTTTTTTTTTTGCTGACTGTTCACACTATTTTTATTCCAAATTAGATCTGGTCCTGTTCAGACTGGGCCAGATTATTGGCACACCTGACAGGTTGCTGTGGCAACAAAGGCGTCATCCAGCATAGAGTGATCTCACGGACGGTCGAAACCCATCTGAGCTGTTTCAGACTGAGAAGTATCTACTCCACATCTGTAATGAAACTACTTTGAGCGCCTAAAAAGGTGGAAAAGCGCTATATAAGTATAACACCATTTACCATTTACCTGTAGTTTCAATCTGTCTAGCAAAAAATCAGATTTCTGTGCTTTGTGACTGTTCAGGCTACAAAAGAGCCATTGCAGTTTCAAGGTGGATGGGCTAAAAATCGGATTTGGCTGCCATTCTGAACAAGACCTATGTGACCTGTCTCCTAAAAAATTTAAATCATGATTTTTTTCCCCATATTATCTCAATTTGATTTTATTCAATGTATTTATTGTTTTAGAACTAATTTACTACTACAGTTTATATAAGCTACCATTGTATATAAGCATTGAGATAGTGGGCGCTCAAAAAATTATATGCATTTATTAATTTTCTTTTTTGTGTGTGTGTTTAGCTTTATAGTTTACCTCACCTGCAGTGTAATAAACTGTTTGAAAACCATCAACACAGAACTGTTTTTGAGGGACTATAAGTTGCACCCTAGGTATAAGTCGCACTAGCCCAAAAATGCACAATGAAGAGGGGAAAAAAACATATAAGTCACACCGGAGTTTAAGTCGCAATTTTGGGGGAAGTTTACTTCATAAAATCCAACACATCAAACAGATATGTCATCTTGAAAGGCAATTTAAAATAAAAATACAATAAAGAACAACATGCTGAATAAGTGTACAGTATGATAATGTTACATGATGCATGAACAATGAAATGCGAACGTGGCCGGTATGTTAACGTAACATAGCTATTAAGAGTTATCCAGATAACTATAGCATAAAAAACATGCAAATAAGTTTACCAAACCACCAGTGTCACTCCAAAACACCTAGATAACATGTGAAATTTTATAATAATGTGTTAATAAGTATACACATAAGTCGCTTCAGAGTATAAGTCGCACCCCTAAGCAAACTATGAAAAAAACTGTGACTTATAGTCAGAAAAATACGGTAGTTACTTTGCATATGCAAATGGTGTATTAAGTATGACACGACTGTTTGCTTGCTTTGATCGATGTAAAAAAAAAAAAAAAAAAAAAAAAAAAAAAAAGAAAGGATCTCTGATCCGGATCTTAGAATTGTCCGGGCCTAATGTAGTATTATAGTGCCATTTATTGTACAATACAGTATTTTGTTTAGCATCTTGCAGGATTTGCTAATTTACTATCAACCTGGTACAGTCTAATCAAATTCGTCGATTCTCTTGCAATGTTTGGTATATTATTATGACGATGATGACGACAATGATTGAGTTGATCTGCTGTGGCTAGACTTTTAGGTTTTCTTCCCGTGAAGTTGTTCTTTACTTTTTTCGTTTTATGTTCTGCTCACTGATGATTTCAATCGTCCCTTTTTTGTTGTAGGAGTGAAGGCTTGCATGTACCAACAGAGGCGGTAAGTACAAAATTCACCTAATATCATTCTAAATATATACTGTCAAAGCTTCTGTCCGTGTTTTTAATTCCTCGAAGTGTTAAATTTTGGCTGAATACGATGAGAGAGTTGTGGAAATACAGTATATTGATGAAAACAATGTTCAATAAAATGTCATCTGACAACATTGGAATTAAGAAAATTTTGAAATCATTCCAAAGGATCCTGAACTTGTCAGTATGGCATCTCAATTTAGAGCATTCTATTCAACTATATGTTTTGAATAGAATAGACACATTTTGGACATGCAAATTTGCAGCACGTTTGTCAAACTGGTTAGGAGGTACAGTATACCTCACAGTTCTAGCTATAACCATCATGTATTGAGTTGTTGTTTTGTTTTGTTTTTTCCTCTGCGTGTTTTTGTTTTCTTGGGGTCATGTCAAATATCTGCTTTTTTCTGCTCAATTAAACAACTACGCCCTGAGAAGCTGGTAGCGAATTTAAAGTCTGTAGGGAATCAGTTTATGTTCAGATCCGATACCAGTATCAACATTGGCACCTGAAGTGTGTTTTCATCACTAATCCGCTTTTTGACAGCTGTAAATCTAACCACTAGGCAAACATGTTCCTGTGAGACTACTTCTCTTTAGGAATGAATGATAGTATCGGGGCAATGTGTAATATTTGTAATAATAATTTAAAAAAATAATAATAATAATATTTTTTTTTTTCAACCAAATGATTAGTCATGTACTTGTTGCGTTATTTTTTGCATTTATTCTAACTGGTCTAATACTATGGCTATCGGATTGGTATCGGCAAAACATATCTTGAAAAATTCAGATTGGAAATAAATATATCAGCATCAGTACGTCCCTAGTATGTACTGCATTTTTTCTTGTCCTTAAAGACACATGTTCATTTACGAATATATAGAATTGCACTTTATTGAATAATCTATTCTTTAGCTATACATCACAATTGATGCTGCAGAATAAGAGCACTTATGTGACGTTAATCACATTTTAGTCTGCCCTTGGTACAAAACTGTCACCCTCGTTTTCTCTATGCCTACGTAAACGCCCGACCACAGCCTATGGGGGATAATGCATGGTTGACGCATTGCCCTTCCCTGTGAAATGTAAATTTTGTTTTCTCTGCTGACCACCAAGCTCCCAAGAAAAGACAACAATCTTCCAAATAACACGGTTGTAGACTTCCAATTACAGCCCTGTCACTAACTCCACTGATGTGTAAACACATGATGGAGAGATGGACAAGTAGGAGTGAAGACAGGCGTTCATAGGCTAGTGATTGCCACCAGACATAAGGGCCACTGATTAGTATGGTCAACATAAAAAGGCTAGCAAAAATGACATCATGCCTTCATTTGAGTTCTCATGACACAGATACTTTTGTTTTCAAGACGCTAATTGGACATCAAACAGTCAACATATACCATTGTAATATGATTGTTTTTTTCCAGTTGGCTATAGATGCAGCAGTATGAACATAAGTGGAGAAAATCAGTGAAATATTATGATCCCACGGTAAGCTTGGTCACATTTTCAAATTTTCAAATGATACGTTAGTCACATTTGGCCATGCAGATGATTATTACAATAGTTTGAGCCACTGCGACTCTGTGATCCTGTGGCCAGAGAGAAGACAGTCCAAGTGCTGGCTTCAACTTGGCCTCCTGACCAAAAGTGTGATAATTTTAGACTGAAGTCTCTCACATGGTCTGGAGCAAGGACAGAATTTGGAAATAAACTTGGAATTTAGCTTAATTGCAGTTTACAGATTTAGGAGGGGCACTGTTCTCTTCTTTATTTTCTTGCATAAATAGAGAGTGACTGGACGCCAAAGATATGAGGTTTGGAAACCACAAAAGAGGTTCAGAACGTCACAGGCAATAAGATGACTTTTGAGCCCAGTTCTTTACGCTGTCGTAGGTCTGACCATGCTCTTCTACTAATAGGAGATATTTCTTTTCAGTCACAGAATCCATCAACTTTACTATTCCACTTAAGCTTTCTAGTTCCCGCAATAAAATGCGAGTGTTATTTTATAACTGCTTTATGCAAAGCCAAGTTACAATGTCGTTTTATCTATTTTTTTCAGATGCTAATTTCTTTATGAGGTTGATTGAGGTGGTTATGGTTTTAGCTGGGAACTTTCCCTATTTCATTCAGCTGGAGCTCATGAATCTTCAGCTGAGGCCGCCAAACTTTGACAGCCTCTCTGCATACTTTGTTTGTTCCAGATATTTCCCATTACCTCATTGCCATTAATTGTAAATGACTCCTAGTGCTGAACTATTTTTAGGTATAATTTGATCTCAACCAATCCATTTACCAAAATGATATTGCTCGATCCCTGTATAACTGATGTCAGTGGCTTTTCTGCTTTGCAAAGATGGATTCATCTTCGGTGAGGCTTTCATTCTGTCAAGGCAGCCCATTGCCATTGAATCAGTTCATACTTAACATTTTCTGGATGCCACATTTTGGAGCATTGATTAGATCTTGTTTGTTGGCCTCAGTATTCCATCCCTGTTTTGATCAGATAATGTGGTTCTATTGACTTCAAAAACCGTAATGTTTGGCTTAAAGCTGAGTGTGAATTAATTGGGTGGAAGGGTTAGAGTCTCTTGGTCTTATTTAAGAGTGATGGGAGAACATGGTTCAGTGCAACATCTGCAGGGATGCACATTGTGCGTTGTGCTTTGGTGGTGAAAAGACTGACTGACTGGTTGATCTGCTTTCCCCTGGACCTGACGACGGATCAGCGCAAGATAGATGGATGAAAGTCTGTGAGATTGAAGCCATAAATTAAAAACAAATTTTAGGTCCCAGATTGCATGCCAGTACTATGAGCGGACCAAACCTTACAAATGCTGTCCTGGAGTTGTTGCTAGGATTTCTAAAAAAGGGAGGAAACATTATTTCAGGTGGGGTATCAGGGGATTGTGCTTAAAGTATGAAATTGAAGCACTCCTTATGTTTGGTTGCTTAGTGTCGTTGTTTATCCTGGTCTCCCTCTTTTTCCTTCATTTTACTCATTTGTCTTCCAAGATTAGATAAAGTTCACTCACGCAAAGTGACTTTACTCAATAGCTTGAGAACAATCCTCCAGAATAGAAACGACAACCAAATAATTCACAGACATGTTAAGGCCTTTTAAGCGAACAATTTGCTGCGTGGATACCCATTCTTTGTGTATGTTGGAGCGGGGCGTTCCTGGTGGCATTGAGTGGACGGAGTGGCAAAGGTGAGAGATTTTACTGCAGAGGGGCTGGTCCCGAAATAGAATTCCATTCTATTTCACATCTGCAAACGGAGGTGCTGGCACGGTAATATCTTGCTGTTTCGGCAGGTGGATACACAAGTCATGGCAGAGGAAACCTTGGTAAATACTCCTTCTCCTAAGTTTCCTGAGCTCTGGTACACTCAAAAAGTGACTCTCATACCTCACCGTACTAACCTAAATGATATTTTGATGTGCTTTAGTGTGGAACTGTAATTCATGAACAACATGAAACTATCTACATTTTTGCCAAAACAGCTGTTATAATCTCCATTTAATCTTGTAATTGAGAAAAGTCATTTGCTTCCTTTGTAACAATGAAAAAAATAAGTATTTGAATATTCATTTTGCCCTATTGTATATAACATGTACACATCCCCCTATTAAAGGAAGAAATTGGTTATAGACCCTACTCACCTACGTCACAAAATGACGTGTCGCTGTATCCGGCCGCCGTATTGTCCGTATTTTTTAGACCTATTCTCATTGTTTTCAATTAGTCGTGCAAGTTATAGAGCAATTCATGGAAGCCCTGGTGTTATCTGACGCTGTAAACTCATTGGATGCGTTGCATAAAAGGCGTTATGTGGAAAAGCTTCAGTTTATCCATTCGCCAGATCCATATTTGATGCCTAAATCGATGTTTTTCGACCCGCTGTCTTCGCCGTCTTTGCCTGACATCTGCTACCCTGATATTTACAACTATCTTGTCCACACAAAATCAGCCTATTCTCAGAATCAGGGCACTTAGACTTCCATTCTCTGTGTCAAACAGCTGAACAGGACAGGTTTAAAAAAAAAAAAAAAAAAAAAAAAAAAAAAAAAATCAGCCTATTCTCACGAAAATTTGAAAAACTTTAAGAGCTTGGAGGCTTATAAATACTTCGTTGCTGGTTGGGTGAAACAGGTCCTCGTCCACGAAAATTCGGCAGGAATCTATCTTGTGCTCGGGAAGGTGAGTTACGAAATTTTCAATTCAAAATCTTTTGTTCTTGCTAACATCCACTGTCAAGTCTAATGTATTTCATGTCATTTTTCAATGGAGCTAGGGCTTTTAATGTTTATATGGTTTAGCGATAGCACTCTCACTACATACATATATAATATGTAATAAATATGAAGTGCGATAGCACTACTCCAGATTGTCCCTGTTGAATGTATTTTTTGGCTTTTGACCTCAATAGTGAAATTATAAATTAATTGTATGACAACTGTCTTATTATCCCCTTATAATTGTATATTTTCAGGTAGTTCATTCACAATGTCTGAGTGTATGTTGTCGGCGATTAGCCTAGCAATGATCTTAATTGTGGTTGTCAGCCCAAAACCCTCTAAATATATATTAAATGCATCTTACCAAATATAAAATGACTACTACATAATCTGTGGTAGTCGTTTGAAGCCCAGTTTTCTCGTCGAATTGCTGCAGTCCATCTCACTCTCCTCTCCGGGTCTCTCGGAATACGGTAAAACTTCAAGTCTCTCCGTCTATCTTCTCTGTTTTTGCAACCGACCGCCACACACGACTTCACCAGTTTGATTATTAATGTTAAAGAGCAGAAAAACACGCCATAATAGGAGGAATTTACGAAGCGCTAATGCATTAACATGACGAGTAGATGGACAACATGGGGCGGGGGCGGGGGCGTGGCTGTGACGTCACGTGAGTAGGGTCTATTGCCATTCCTTATAGATTATTAGGCTACAAATATACTGGTCTGATCTAAAATGAATAATATCTCTGCTCGATTCACATGGAAAGAAGCAAAACTCCCTGCTTGGTGCAGGGGCGTCACTAAACCTAGACCTTAATACAATACTGGGGCAGAGCAGGGCACTGGCGAGCGAGCAAAACAATTTTTTTTAGCACTTATCTGTCATCAAACACCAGTAATAGCATTTTAAAGAATATATTATCAAACCAAAATATAAGTTCTTCAAAAAAATAACAAAACAAAAAAAAAAAGATAGCTTTTTGTTTTTCAACCGTCCGTATTCAAAATTGGGATATCCCTTGTTGATAGTCAATTCACCCCCTCTCATGCTCATCCACTTCCATTTCTTCTTCACCTCTTCCTACACTCTGCTGCTCTATTTTGTCTGGACAAAATTGTGATATATCACTGTAAGTGTAATGAAACTAATCTGTGTTTCTCAACTTGTAGGTTGTGACCTAAAGGTGGTTATGTTGCCGAGGTGGGTTACCTAACTTACCTCTCTCATTCCTCCTAGCTGTTTTATCCTTGTTGCGAGCAAATAACTTTTTAATATCCATTTTCAAGAGTAATGCTATTTGAGTCAAGTAGAAATAAGAAATAATACATCTTGTTACAGATTACAGGGACTGCAGTAACAAATAAAATACTTGTAAAACTGCTGGAAATTATGATTGCGCACACATACAAAACTGTTAAAGGTTAAATCCCAAAGATAGGCAATTAATCCATACAGATTGATTCCATTCATTTTGGTCATAAAAACAAATAGCAATAAATGTCATCAGTATTAATACAGTTCAAATACCGCATGTCGTAGTAACATAATATTAGACAAAGCTCTTGAGAGCCTCTTATTCAAATCGCATTTAATTGTCACTGTATTCATAGCCAGTTAGCTAAAAGAAGGCAGCCGTTATGATACTTTGAGTAACTTATTACAGTTAACTGCCTGATATGTAAAGAGTAAAGTTGAACCATTTAAATACAGAATTCATGGAAATAGGCAACCAAACAAACATCAACAGAGGTAAAAACGAACAACAAGGATTGGCAGTTTATCTGGCATCAACCTGTAAAGAAGTTGAGAAGGTGTAATTTGCACCATCAACTGTATGATTGGTAATTTGGCACTCCCACTGTAATATTAATGTTGCATTCATGTGCTTTTGGAGTAATCGAAACAACAATTCTCTATTGCATGGTGCCTATAAAAAGCGTCACTCAACTTGTGATGTGTCGTTGGAGCATTAAAATAGACACACATTAACTTAGCACATCTCCCCAAGGTGCTTTGTGGAAGTATCAACTCATATCCCTATCACAGCCAAAGTTACGTGCATAAATTACCATATTAAGGAGCCATGTGCAGATTGTGTTGATGGAGTGAATAGACTAATATGACCATATAAAATAGACGCATTCTGTAGATTATGCTATTTAAAACTCCTAACTATTTTTTGTTTTTGTTTTTACTGATGATATTTATACTGGGGCACATGCCCCAGTGAAATATGTCTTGCGACGCCCATATCTTGGTGTGCTGACGGCAATATGGATATACTGCACACATATGCTCGTGATTATGAAAATAAAACACGACCTAAAAGATCAATGCAAGTATGTTTTATTGACAAATATTTATGTGATACCCACAGTGAGTCCAGCAACACAAACAAAAGCCTATATATTTTTATATGAGGCCCAGAAGGGTAACATGACTATAAAAATCTTTACTAATGTAGGTTTTGTCAAGAAAATCATGAATCAGAAAGTTCAAGTTCTGTGTTATTCATGCATTAAAATGTGTTGTATTATGGCCTCTATGAAACATACTTGCATGGCCATGTGCATTAATCCTATAAGTGCATGCTGGGAACAAGGCCTTTCACAGCGATTAAAAAATAGGTTTTGTGTTTCTCGATGATGAGGAAAAATGGCTTTAATAACAACGTGCTGTGGTAGCCCGTATGCTGTCCAAATACTGCATGTCTATGTTAGTAAGAAGCCATCCGTGTCTCAGAGTTGGGAAATCGATACTTAAAAGACAAGATAAGTCAAACAAAAGTCTCCAAAACCTTAACAATACATGCTATATCATGTTGGTAACTGCTTGCGCTGAATTAAGGCAGTTATAGGTTATATAGGATATAGGTTATATAGGATATTCTCGATGGAATGTGAACAATGACAAGCATAGTTTTCCCAATAAACCTGCCCAGATAGTCTGTTCATTATTTGCTATTGTGCTCGTTTTCAGTTACACTATTTTGTGTCAAGGTGTCATGTTAAGAATAGCAGCAGTCACTACGATAAAAGAGAGGGCTTTAATTCTGGAGTGGAGCCACCAGGGATTTGGGGCCCCATGAACAAATATCACTTTGCTGCGTACTGAAAATATTATTTTCTAGGGCCCCTGGCAATCACATGTCCTTAGAATCATCATCGGTTTTCACCATCTTACAGCACTACTCACTACTGACAAATGTTCATCAAGGCTTGACTTACTTACTTGACTTAATGCTCTTGCGGTGGGGGCGACATCACCGACCCTGTGCTTGGAGCTGGCAATATTGAGCTATCAGTCATCCACAGTAACTCCATGCTGCTTGAGGTCCCCTATAATGACATCAAGCCATCGGATGCGTGGCTTGCCTCGTAGCCTGCAGCCAATTACATAATAAACCATTATAACTATTTTTTTAGAGGCCCTACACCCTATGCCACATTTAAATGAATAGACAGCACTTTAATTATTTGCATGCCAATGGAAAGAATTTTGTTTATAAATAGCACAAACATTTTGTTTTTCTGATGCATGTAAATATAATCGAGAATTTCCAGGAAGTGTTCCTTTGTGTGGGCAGACCTTTATCCAATGCAGGTACAATTATACCTAATCAAAAGCGAGTATCTCGTATTTGACCGCTGTTCGTTGTGACGTCAGTAATACCCATTGTACCATCAACTGTCTTCAAGTCTATCTGTGTTTATTTGCGTGAGTATAACCGGCATCACAGTTGTCACAGCAATTAATTGGGCTCATAGGCAGTGTAATGTTTTGTGTTTAGACATTTTCTCCATTATCAGTGGAGTAAATCTATCTAAATGCATGCTAATCTGTCTGCTCAGATACGCAGTAAGGACAAAGAGTAACTTAAAAAGGCCAATTACACAACAACTTGATTTACATTGTTTCCTTAAATATTCAACACCTACTTAATTCCACCAAAAGTCTAATATAATACAATTGGAGCTAGGGTTGCAGCTATCGATTATTTAAGTAACCGATTAATCTATCAGTGAGTTAATTTGAATAATCAAGTAATCGGATAACGAACATTTAATCCGTTCTGGAAAACGTTTTAGGTGATGTAAAAAAATTAAACAAGTGTTTATGCTTGCAATAACAATTATTTTGGCTTGCTGAAGTTGCACTTTCAAAAGAGCTTTAAATGTAAATACAAAATTTCCGAGTGTTTCTTCAAATTATGAAGAATTACACTTTCATTTCACAAGAGCAATAAACACATTTAAAACCAAATTAAAATAGCTGAGCTAGCCTCAAACGGTATATGTATTTAAAAAAGTGACGCTCTAATTACAACAAAAGAAAAATTGGCGAACTTGCATAGCAAAAATTCCATTAGCTTAAATGCTATACATTTTTTTTTTTTAATAGCATTTAATAATAATTACAATTTTAAAAAAAAATAAAGCTCTGAACAAATCATTCAAACACATATTCCAACAAAACATTTGCTAAATATACTTCTAAACTAAATAACAAATCCACAAAGCACAAACAAAATCATACTACCGTAATTTCCCGAATATAACGCACACTTTTTTTCCCATAATCAACTTGTAAAATCATGGGTGCGCATTATACACGGGTACATGGATGGAGACAGAAATATATACTGGACTGTCTCAGAAAATTAGAATACACAATATTCTAATTTTTTGAGACAGTCCTGTGTATATATACAGGACTGTCTCAGGAAATTAGAATACACAATATTCTAATTTCCTGACTGTCTCAGGACTGTATTCTAATTTCCTGAGACAGTCCTGTATATATACACAGGACTGTCTCAAAAAATTAGAATATTGTGTATTCTAATTTTCTGAGACAGTCCAGTATTCTAATTTTTTGAGACAGTCCTGTGTATATATACAGGACTGTCTCAGGAAATTAGAATACAGTCCTGAGACAGTCAGGAAATTAGAATATTGTGTATTCTAATTTCCTGAGACAGTCCTGTATATATACACAGGACTGTCTCAAAAAATTAGAATATTGTGTATTCTAATTTCCTGAGACAGTCCTGTATATATACACAGGACTGTCTCAAAAAATTAGAATACTGGACTGTCTCAGAAAATTAGAATACACAATATTCTAATTTTTTGAGACAGTCCTGTGTATATATACAGGACTGTCTCAGGAAATTAGAATACACAATATTCTAATTTCCTGACTGTCTACACAATATTCTAATTTCCTGACTGTCTCAGGAAATTAGAATATTGTGTATTCTAATTTCCTGAGACAGTCCAGTATATTATATACTGTATATACCTAAAGACAGATTTTTTTTTTATTGACACGGCCATGTTGTGTTGAAGAAAACGTACGTGGCGATCCATTGCCGACCATTACGGTACGTATTTTGTTTCGGTAATACCACACTGATTGGTCGAATGATTTCGTCTGTGTTAAATTCTGCTTTTTTCACTCTTCATAAAGCACAGAATTTAGTTTCTTGAACTTGTTTGAGTCAACGTTTATTGCAACTCGGCAACTCGGACCATAACAAACGTAACACAACACAGAGTTCCTGTGTCCGTCAACTATATCCGACCCTCGGGAAACTCAAACCCAAATAACAATAGTTCCTCTTGTTACGGTCCACAACGATGCGCTTTTTCCGTTTTCCGACTTCAGTCTCCACTTTTATTTTACCGTATCAATCCATGGAAGAAACATTTATTCATCATGATGAAACAAGCAAGTTATACAGCAGCCTTTAAAAGAAAAGTCACATCTGTTTTGTTTTCTCCTAGATTCTAGTAAGTTGGAGAAGTTGTCAAATCATGTTATTACCATAAATATTGTCAGTTTATGGTCATGTTTTGAACTACCAATGTGCTATGCTTGTGCTGTGTTTCACCACTAAAATGACATTTCTGTATCTGTACACGAGCTCTGTTTTCTTGTATTCTTCTATTTATTGGTGCTAAAATTAGGGTGTGCTTTATAAATGGGTACAATAATTTCCCCTATATTTTACATGTAAATTTGGGGTGCGCATTATACACGCGTGCGCCTTATGTTCGGGAAATTACAGTATATGTTGGTCTTAACAGGGAGTGGCTGGATTCAGCCATATTAGACGCGTTATGGCATATTCACTGTTGCAACTAGGGGGCAGTGTCTCCACCCAAATCAATAAAACTAAATGCAAAATTTTCAAAACAAACCATTACAACGTCACTCTAATTAAACGACTCCTCGAAGCAGCTAAATTTGATTCGAAACTTTTTTCTAATCGAATAACTCAAGTTACTCGATTAATTCTTGCAGCACTAATTGGTGCTAAGAAAAAGGGCGAAATGAAAAATAAAATATAACATTTTACCACAGTGCCATCTTAACCTCATCAGCTTGCATTTTTATCCTTACCTGTCCCCTTTTGACATACAGTACGTAATGCGGTTCAAGCTTGATCTAGTGTTTGCTTTGTTGAGGATAATCATTGGAGAGGCGTGTGACATGCCATGTGGAATGGATGGTAACACCTCAAAGAAGGATTAGTATGAGTTTGGAGCTGTTTGTTTTTCCTTACACTAACCCTCCCCTTCATGAGAGCTTAGTGGGTGATTGACAGGCAGGAGTGATTGTGGGGGTCACAGGGCGTGCAGACCTGAGGGGTTGGACCTAGTTTCATGACCGAGCATGCAGGCTGACACCAGTCTTTGGTTTTCTAGTGACAGACAAGTGGTTCATTACTCTAAGAAGGGTGTGGGTTTCTTACCAGGAGCACATCATTAACGAGGAAAAACTAATTCAATGCTATTAATATCACGTAACATGTTCTCAACCAAGGAATGAGTTACAGTACTCAATAATTGTTGTTCATAACATTGTATTATAAATCAAAGTGTGTGCATCTGTCAGGGATGATAAATGTAACATCAAATGAGGCTTAATGAGGCATTGACCTCAGTCTTTAAGCTATTCCTTCCACATCCGACAACGGTTGACACTTGGAAAAAATGGCTCCTTTTGAAAAATTTCCTGCTGTACATAAATATGTTGACCTCTCAAACATACATATAAACATGTATATATACAGTAGATATATTTAGTAGTTTACCATGAAATACAGTGTATAAAAACACGTTATTTCAAGTACAAAACAGAATAAAATATTTGGTTTTCATGACACCGTTCAACTCTCCAGTCAACCTCAAACATACCATTACCGCAAAAATGTTCAAAACACTTTCACCGCATTCCTCACTTCACTTAAAGTCTTACATACAGTGGACACCACTTATATACAGTATATAAAAATACACCAGTTATACACAGTATATAAAAATACTTTGCTTTTTTTTCGCCTCTCCCTCTTTCTCCCTCAACAATTTCTCTTTGTTTAAATTGGGGGGGGGGGGGGGGGGGGGTATGACCTTTATTTTTATCTAACTTCTTCAAAGATTAAATTTTACAAATATTAAAATGACTAGGCTTTTTAAAATAATAAAAAAAACAGATAACAATCAGATGTCTTGAATAAATTCTAATAGGGTTATTGGTAGCGGTGGGAATCTTTGGGCACCTAACGATTCGATTATGATTATGATTCAGAGGCTACAATTTTATTATAAATGGATTATTGATGTACCCCCCACCACCACTTTTAATGTTTCGTGCATTGGTTCCAAAATTGTTCAAAAAACCTCTCAGGCTAAACCAAACTACTATTTCAGTATCAAGTTAACAGTTAAAAACAGTAAATATTTAAGTCCCCATGCTGCATCAGCAGCTTTAAACTGTGTTCAATTGATTTAATGTTGTGAATCTACCGTCAAAGTTGTTAAAATTGTTCCCGATATTCCATAATTTCCCTTCTGTCTACTTTCGACATGTGAAAATTTTAAAACAGTTTCATCATTTAAAGATGGATTCAAGTCAAAATTTTACCGATTTAGGAGTATTTTAGATAAAAAGTTAATTAGGTTCGCTACAACAGAGCCTTCCAGTGAAATCTACTGCTTTAAGATGGCAGCTGTTGACTAACGTCGGCAAGTCTGTCATTTCGCATCTAGTTCTCTATACATGTTCTAACCCCACCGTTGTCTGTCATTTTACATCTAGTTCTACATATATGTGATATCTACTGTTGTGTTACGTGGCCGTATGTTTGTAGCAACAAGCAAATGGGAGTTGTTTGTAGCGGCTGTCGGCCGCAGTCAGCTAATATTGTTTTTTTTATCTAGCGGCAGGAGTTGAACATGATATTTACTCTAGGTCCGTTCCTCATTGCGTCCCAAACACCGTGCTGACTGTGATTTAGTTCAGCTCTTCCTGGTTTAGTTCAATAACCAGAATTTGGATGTTTGTGAATGGTTCTCGAATCTTCCACGGTCGAATCGCGAATAATCTAAGAATCATAAGTTTCGCACACCTCTAATTCTTGGTAACATTTGAACACCTGATGGCAAACTAGAAACACACTCATTATTTGTATAACAACATAGTTAAGCCTAAAGAAATCAGCCAACAGGAACAGAATTGTGGAATTGCACAAGTTTGCCTCATTATTGGGTGCAATGATCAATATAGGCTATAGTGATTTCAATGAATATTTACAGGTTTTGATTTAAAAGGAAAAAAAAAAAGTCAGCCAGAAAGATGCAGCTCGTACAGAATGCTGCTGCCAAAGTCCCTACAAATACAAGCAAACCATGTTACACCAGTTACAGTATGAAATTGTTACACTAGCTTCCAGTGAGTCAAAAGATAGACTATAAAATATTACTGCTTGTCTACAACACGTAATGGGGCTTGGACCAAAATGCACACTTGATGTGTTTGACCCCTATTAAACATCTAAACCCCTAAAGTCGTATGCAACCAGTCTGCTGTATGTTCCAAGAACCAAGCAGGGTGAGGCAGAGTTTAGTTACTATGCTCTTCACCTCTGGAAAAAGTTACCTGAAGATCTGAAGTGTGCTCAAACGGTTAGCTTATTTTAAATCAAGGCTACAAACAGTATTGTTTACGAGCATATTCATAACTGTCTATATATTTTTGATTTCAAGTTTTTTTCTTTTTTATTCTTTTTTTTTTTTTGTTTGTTTTGTTTTATTGCCATTTACGAGTTCAATTTTTTTTTTTTTTTTTTTAATTCTCTTGATGATTTAATGTGATTTTTACAAATAATTCTATCTCTGTGGATCTTCATTCGATGCAAAGAACTTTAATTACTTTGTGTTCAATTATGCTATACAAATAAATGTGCCTTGCCCTGCCTTGCAATTCGAGATGCATGAGGATGACACCATTACTGTAATAACATTAACTGAAAATCTTCACTCATTAAGAAGTTGTTTTTTTAAAATCGTTTCAAACGCCCGATTATAGTTTACAATTGCACTCAGCACAAAAACCTTCCTTTTTGGACACAAGTATTTGGCCACAATAAGCATGGTTGAATTTGAAGTTAAAAAAAGAATGAATTGCAAGTCCTTGAGAACCATTATAATTTTGAAATATGGGGGTGGCAATATCATGCTCTGGGCATATTTGCTTCAGAAAGGAATTGATAAATTACCACAGGCGGATAACTAGTTCCCCGTTGTTGTCTTACTGCTTTCTTCTCATATTTTAAAGCAATCATTGCACTACCCACCCCGTAAAAATCATGTCACGGTGCTGGGTAATGGAGAAAAAAAAGTTTCACAAAATCAATAATGAGCTGATGAAACAACATGGTGGGGAAATTCTGAATCAACCCCAAGACATCAGCCCGTATGTTAAAGTTTGGGTGCAAATACTGTAGGTCTTTTCAATGAACAGTGATCCAATACATACTGCCCCACTGGTTTCGAGTGTCAAAAGTTTAACCAAGTTGATGTTTTGCAGTGGCCTTCACAAAGCCTTTTTAACAATCTTATTGAAAATTTACGGGCAAACCTGAAAAGGCATGTGCGAGCAAGATGGCCTTTAAACTTGGCTTAGCTACACCGATTTCTGTCAGGAGAAATGGGACCAAATTCCTGTCAAACAATGTAACAAAGTCATAAAGTTATCCAGTGATACCAAACATGAATCTAAGTGTCTGTTTTTGAAGAAAATGAATTAAAAATGATAAATTGGGTATTATTCTGACTTTGAGAAAAAATAAATTAACTAACCAGAGGTCAGTGTTGGGGCCTAAACTTTTCTGTATGTATATAAATTATATTTTTAATGTATCCCAAGTAATGAAACTAATTTTGTTCGCAGATGACACTAATATTTTTTTACAGTTGTGACAGCTACATTGTACTTGTAATTACTGTGAACAAGGAACTAAATTTAATTAAAGAATGGGTGGATATATTAATAAATTACCGTTAAAAAGTAAAACTAAAACATCGTCTTTTTTGGAATGTAAAAACGTATACTAAATTATCATTTAATATTGAAGGTGTACAAATTGGAAATGTCGAAAACAATTTTTTGGGGAATTATTATTGACAACAAACTGTCTTGAAAAGTCCATGTCATACACATAAAAACTAATATATCAAGAAGCTTCTCAATTTTGAATAAAGTTAAAATATATCTTGATCAGAATACACTACGCACTCTGTACTCTACTTTGGTTCGTTCATATTTTACATACTGTATGGAGGTGTGTTGGAATACCTATCATAATAAGACAAATCCCTTAGTCATAGTAAAAAAATGAGCAGTTCGCGTCATTCACAACGATGGGAGGTTAGATATATTTCAAAAGAACAGTTTAGCCATGATATGGTTCTTGGTTGCTGCCGAGAAAGGTAGCTAGCCAGCCGCTTCGTCGGACTTCAAACACTGAAGATTTTATCGATGAATAAGGTTCTGTTCAATGTTTGGTGCCACTACAGAAGAACAGTTAAAGGCCAGCCATGAGTGGTGAGCAATGTTGTTAATAACGGCATTCGAGTATAACGGTGTTATTTTTGTCAGTATTTAGTAATCCAAATAATTACTTTTCCCATCTTTGCAATGAGTTACCGTATCTGAGGATTTGAAGGCGTGCGTTACTACAACTTGGTTGTATGACGAGAAATGTCTGAAAGACACAGAGAGAGCAGAGCGGGAGAGGGGAGGGGGGAAGGGGGTTGTGACGCCATTGCATGTGAGGTGGCTCGGAGTGTTAGCATAGCATTCGCGTTTGCATGCGAGGTGGCTTGGAGCGTTAGCATAGCATTCACGTTCTTGCTTTAGCGTGGCGAGCGTCATCTTAACATGCAACCTTTTTTTTAATTTTTATTATTATTATTTTTTTTTTTTTTTTTAATTACATCCAGTTCGTAGCGTTCAGGTGGGTACAATTAATTAAAAATAATGGACTATTTTCCTGTTGTGTATGCATTATCATCACCAAGTTATTATTAATATTATTTATTATCATTTTTTTTTTTTTTACCAACATAGTTGTCCTAAACTTTTCTTGAATTACGTAACCTTTTTTTTTTTTTTTTTTTTTAATCAAAACAACTAGAGCAAAGATAGAAGAGGGAAGAGATTTAGAGCCTCACTTACATATTGAAAAATTTATCTACCGTATTTTTCGGACGATAAGTCACACATGAGTATAAGGCGCACCAGCCATAAAATGCACAACGAAGAGGAAAAAAAACACATATAAGTCGCACCAGAGTATAAATCGCATTGTTGGGGGAAATTTACTTGATAAAACACATAGAACAGATATGTCATCTTGAAAGGCAATTTAAAATAAAGATACAATAGAGAACAACATGCTGAATAGGTGTACAGTATGATTATGTTACATGATGCATGAACAACGAAATGCAAACGTGGCCGGTATGTTAACGTAACATAGCTATTAAAAGTTATTCAGATAACTATAGCATAGAGAACATGCTAACAAGTTTACCAAACCATCAGTGTCACTCCAAAACACCAAAATAACATGTTAAATCAGGGATTGGGAACCTATGGCTCGCGAGCCAGATCTGGCTCTTTTGACTGCTGCATCTGGCTCGCAGACAAATAATTAATTAAAAAAAAAAGTTTCGCTATACTCCTTTGCACATTGTGCGAAACGGCAACGGTCACCGGTCATACGCTGGTGTTGTGCAGTAATGAGCAGACGTGACTTTTGCGGTGTATGTTAACTTTTTTAATGCTCCGACAACACTTCTAATATCATCAAATAGCAACCTAGATGTGCTACGTTAGATCCCCCCAAGTCCCATGCAATTTGGCTGCGTGAGCCCAGGGTGATCATAGGACACGTAGTCCATATAGTACAACTGGCGACTAGAAAGCCGGTTCGTAGTAATTTTAGTGGGAAAGTGGCAAACATAAATGTTGTTGTGTCTATCTATCTATTTATCTATCAATCACATAGGCAACGCTGATGAGGGAGAGACACTATTCATGTGGGGTTTCCGTATTTTTCTGTCGAAAATAGCGGCCCATGTGCACATGCGTGAGATCAGGAAGTAAACTTTCCTCGTTTTCAGTTTTGTTTTCAGTTTTGTTTTCCACGTTGTCATCTAATTTTAGAAACCCTTTTGAGAACATGGCAAAAAAAAAAAAGACAAGGAGTCTCTTATCAGCAGGACATAAGGACATAAATGCGGCACCGTTTTTTTCTCTCGCTTTGAATGAGTCAACAGATGTAAGCAACTTTTCCCAGTTTAGCGTCATTGCCAGGTTTTGACTGAAAGGGACAACAAGAGGGGAGGATTTATTCAAGTCCTTCACTGAGTTCCCTAAAGAAAAAAATCTACCGATGGATAAACTTGTTTCGTAAACATGAAAAGAGACGCATCCTGTTTCTCAACGCCTGCATGAAGTATTTTTATTTTTAAACATATTGTATGGCTCTCACGGCATTACATTTAAAAATATGTGGTGTTCATGGCTCTCTCAGCCAAAAAGGTTCCCGACCCCTGTGTTAAATGATATAATAATGTGTTAATAATTTCACACTTAAGTCGCTCCAGAGTATAAATCGCACCCCCAGACAAACTATGAAAAAAACTGCGACTTATAGTCCGAAAAATATGGTATATAACGTATATTAAGGGTGTGACGGTACACACAAATCATGGTTCAGTACATACCTCGGTATGGGGGTCACGGTTTGGTGCGGGTTCAGAACAACAGGGGAAAAAAAGGCTTTTTTCTCACAGCATTTGAAAGTTTATATAGCATCACACTCTTATATAGGTGAATTTTTTTTTTTAAATTGTTTTTTTTTTGATGGAAAAACACAGTTCAATTTAATCAGTTAATATAAAAATATTTGATGTGAAAGATGTTATATAATGGATCATGTAATAACGCTTAGAACATGAAAAGTAACGTTAGTTACTATGTCAAGTAACTACCGTATTGGCCTGAATATAAGACGGTGTTTTTTGCATTGAAATAAGACTGAAAAAGTCAGGGTCGTCTTATGTTCACGGTCTAAACATTATACCCATTCACGATGCTAGATGGCGCCAGATATCATTGAAGCGATGTTCTGTCATGACTGATCTCAGCTACTCTCAAGTTTAACCAGTTTGTATTATTATATTGCAATGTTTTTCTTTATTCAGGTTTGTTTCAAGACTACAGTTACAGTTGGACTTCACTTTGATGGATAATGTAGTTATTGCAATTTTGCTGTTTTATCACAATAGATTGGTTTATTTACATTTCAAAAACCAGAAGCCATTCATTTACGATTGTGATCGCACTTCAGTTTACGTATTCAAATGTTCAGATATTAAGATTTGAATGAGGCAAAATGACATGCTTTTTCTCTCAAATATGTTGTTATAATCATTTGTTTCAGATGTACTGTAATTATTTTCTGTATTAAAATTAATTTGGTGTTCAAAAAGTCTTTTTTCAAACTTGAGTATTGAAAAAGAGCGGGTCGTCTTATAATCAGCGTCGTCTTATATTCGGGCCAATACGGTAATTACTCTTACGTTGAGGTAACAGAGTTACTAACTCAATTCCTTTTTGGGAGAAATTATTTGTAACTGTAACTAATTACTTTTTAGAGTAAGATTAACAACACTGTTGGTGAAACAGATTTAAAAAGATCGGATATCTGCAGTTTCCTACAAGAGGCTGCTAAAGTAGAGGTGACACAAAGCTAGCCGTTTTCATCAACCACTAAGGGGACTCTGAGCCTTGACATTCTTAATTTGATCGCTGTGCCTTCCCATAAATTTCTTCACTTCTTGCCTCGAGTTAAATGAATAAAATCGATTTAAACAGCTTAAAGAGATCACAGTGACAAAAATAACAACCCAGTACACAAAAATAACATTCACAGTTGAATCGAATTATTGTTAAATGATTGCAACCCTAAACAATTGTGACAAAAAATATAGTAAACATCACAGTTTCAAAAAGGCAACAAAACTCCCTTTGCTGCTTTAATCACTTGAAATACTGTACCGTAAAAATAAGTTCTTGTGCTATTTGATTGGTTTGAGGTCTGAAGACACTGGCACTGGCATATTCTGTGATGTAATGTTTATAGACTACTCATGCCCACCCGAGTGATTAATACCCTTCCCATAATAGGCAGTCTTGATCTGTCACTTTTATTTCGCCAAGACTAAATAAGCATACAAGTTAAGACATTCATCAGTCATCATGACCTAATAGTTGTCTTAAAACCTAACAAGACAGCTGGCCATTGCTTCAACGTTTGAAAATAGTCTTATCCATACTAAATTGCATTGCACTTGGGCAGCTCTAATCCTGCCATCTTTGATCTGTAAATCACAATTATGAATTTGAATAGTTGGATAATGGCTTTTTTTATATGACTGCATTTTAAGACGGTGTGGAAAATAGTCTCTAAGTCATATTTTATTCATTTTTAACAGCCTAATGCCAGACAGTTAATAGTCATTTTAGGCTCGATCCGCTCTGCAAATAAATCAAAAGTAATAATATGGCTCATTTTTAGTGTTAAAAAAAAAACAAAAAACATTTTTTTTCGGGAGGACATCTATCATTTATTGTGTCTTATAGCCAATGATTAAATTGTAAATTACACAGCACATTTTGAGCATAAAAGAAGTTTTCATGCAACACTATGACATGTTGTTTAATTTTTGGTCAAATTCTATTACTTGGAGACTGACCCTAAAAACCAGAATGACACAAAATAAGTTGCAAAGTTAATAATGGATTTATGTAGTGAGATTATTTAAATTAATTTTCAAAATGTGACAATCATACAATTCCATGTATGAAATTAATCAAATACAAACAATGAACATGCTCTGGCATGACTGAGTGGTGAGCAATGTGAGTTCAAGCCATTGGTAGATGGTTGGTGCAGAGCCAAACACGCTTTTACAGACAATTTATCCAGAGGTGTGATTTTACTGTATATTGATTGGCTGGTTTGGAAACATATTAGTCTAAATTGTATTTATTTGTTCAAGTAAATGAAAATAAACCTAAGAAATTGTCACCACTAGTTGATGTCACAGTCAACTATAGCAGTTAATTAAATAAAAAAGATAGAAAAGAAGAAAATAAAAACACAATACCTATACGCAAATTTTCACAGTGAAGATGGCCAATATCAGATAAAAAATTGTGTGGAAATGCCAGTAGTGATTAACAACAACAATGGAGCAAATTTTGCAAAGTGGCATTTACAATGCTGAAAACATTAGTAATCACACTCAAGAGATGGCAAAGGGCCACAGTAAACGTTGATTGGAATTTGTGAAGCTGCTCATCCAAAAATAACAGAAGCTTAAAGTCAAATCTAGCTTCTAGCAATGTTTAAAACTTGGGTAAGTTAGTCACTGTTTTTGCAGACACACACCACTCTGTGTTTAGCTAAGTTAATCTGAAACATTGAACGTACCAATATATATATATATTATAGAAGGTAGATAAAATTTAAAATTGTTAACCGTAATATTTCATTTTCTATCAAGGTTAAATTGCTCAGTGATCCCTCGTTTTTCCCGGTTAATGGGGACAACCCCCCCATCCAAACCAAAAGAAAAACATAAAAAATAGAATATATTTTTTTATATATGTAAAAAAAAAAAAAAAACGTCTCGCCAACCCGGGCGGTATGGTCTCTCCTCTCAAGCTTGGGTCATCTACCAGAGGCCTGGGAGATTGAGGGTTCTGCGCAGGATCTTAGCTGTCCCTTGGATTGCGCTCTTCTGAACGGAGATGTCGGTCGTTCTTCCTGGTATCTGTTGGAGCCATTCACCCAGCTTGGGGGTTACTGCCCCTAGTGTCCCGATCACTACTGGCACCACTGTTGCCTTCACTCCCCACATTTTCTCCTACTTTTCCTTCAACCCTTGATATTTCTCCAGTTTTTCGTTTTCTTTTTTCCTGATGTTACTATTGCTCGGGATTGCTACGTCTATCACTACTGCTGTCTTCTGATGTTTATCCACCACCACTATATCTGGCTGGTTGGCCATCACCAGTTTGTCCGTCTGGATCTGGAAGTCCCACAGGATCTTGGCTCGGTTGTCCTCGACCACCTTTGGAGGTGTCGCCCATCTTGATTCCGGGGTCTCCAGTCCGTACTCAGCACAAATGTTCCTGTACACTATGCCTGCTACCTGGTTATGTCGTCCCATGTATGCCTTGCCTGCCAGCATCTTACACCCTGCTGTGATGTGCTGGACTGTCTCAGGGGTCTCTTTGCATAGCCTGCACCAGGGGTCCTGTCTGGTGTGATAGATCCCGGGCTCTATTGATCTTATGTTTAGGGCCTGTTCTTGTGCTGCCATGATCAGTGCCTCCGTGCTGTCCTTCAGTCCGGCCTTTTCCAGCTGGTATGTTTTCCCCATGTCAGCTACTCCCTCAATTTGTCGGTGGTACATACCATGCAGGGGCTTGTCCTTCCATGATATCTCCTCAGGGTTCTCCTCCTTACCGAGCTTCTGTTGCCTGAGGCATTCACCGAGCAGGTCATCACTGGGGGCCATTTTCATGATGTACTCTTGGAGGGATATAGTTTCCTCCTGGATAGTGGCTCTGTTGCTTACTAGTCCTCGGCCTCCATCTTTCCGCTTTGTAAAAAAAAAAAAAAAATCCTCCTGGATATGTATATATACGTATATATATATACAGTCATGTGAAAAAATTAGGACACCCCATTAACCCTTTAACACCGAACGTGTCGGCAGCGACGCGTTTATGCATATTGTCTTTGAAGCTTCGTCACGCTGTAATTACGTCACCCACGTGCCGCTGGTTGGTCTCATTTGAAAGTGCGGAAGTCGATGTCCACACCAGTTTTTATTTGAAGTCAATCGACCAAGAAAACGGGAGATAATGTCATTTGAGTTTTATAGTTTTATTGCACTCATAAATATGCATTAAAACGCTGCATGGACCATGTATCTATCTTCATATATCCATCATTTCTTGTCCTTTTTCAAAACCGAAAACAGCACAAAAGACTACATATCCCAAGAGCCGTTCTGATGTCAAGAAGGACGGACCGAAAGTGACCATTTTTAATAAATTTCCGAGCGAGGCGCCAACTAATGAAAGGGATTCTTATTAAGAAATGTTCACATTTCAATGTCTGATCTTGTTTTTCTTTATCTCTGGAAAAGAAAGTGATTTAATTGCAGGTAAACAAAAAAAATTATCATTGTTTTACTCATTAAACCAAATATATCAACAAAAATGCATATTCTAACTGAGGAAAAAGTTAGGACACCCTACCACCGAATAGCTAGTGTTAGCCCCTTTGGCTGAAATAACTTCAGTGAGACGCTTTTTGTAGCCAGCTACCAGTCTTTGACATCGGTTTGAAGAAAGTTATTTCAGCCAAAGGGGTTAACACTAGCTATAATGTGGTAGGGTGTCCTAACTTTCTCCTCAGTTAGAATATGCATTTTTGTTGATATAGTTGGTTTAATGAGTAAAACAATGTTAATTTCTGTTGTTTACCTGTAATTAAATCATTTTCTTTTCCAGAGATAAAGAAAAACAAGATCAGACATTGATATGTGAACATTTCTTAATAAATAACTGAATATTTAATGGGGTGTCCTAATTTTTTCACATGACATGTACACATGAACATATCTTAACATTTTTAAATGAAATAACAAATTAGACTTGAGCGGCTCCTTCCTGGACTGTTGATGATGATGATTGTGATTATGAAACACCTGTGCACTTCGATGAAAATGATAAAAATGACACAATGCACAAGTGCCAAGGGAGCCTAATACAGTACCTCGAAATTCCTCAAATAACTGAAACTGCCTATTTTGAAGCGCAGATTGGCAAGGGATCTCTGTATGTGGATATTTACAAACAGAAATTATTGTGACATTTACTTATTTCAAGATCATCAAATATTTATTGGCAATTTTGATTTGAGTCAGTAAATATGATAAAACATTGTCTGGCTGCTACCTTAGTAAACTATCATGTTTAAGGGGGAAGAAGTACCACTAAATAATTTAAATACTCTGATGTCCCGTACTCTGAAGCATCACTGATTTGACGTGACTGATTGTCAAGACTTTGTTACTGTTTTATAATTTAACCTAATTGGGATGTTAATCTTCTCCTGCCTTTACACACTTTGTTAACCAGTCTAATTTTCTTATAATGTCCTTTTTTCCCACTACAAACGAAAAAATGGCTGCACGTTGACAGTAGTTTTTTGCGATCATCGTGATGGACATTGGTTGTTCATTTAGGTTGTAGGCAACTTTGGTTGAAATCGTATAATACCCTGGTGGGACATTACTCAGAAAAACTAAACATATTTTTTCGGGGGGAGTGTGTCACTTCTACTCTTTTGACAAAAAATCTGAATGTGGATTCATGAGCATGGTCAAATTAAGGCCCGGTCTATGTTATTATAAACTAAGAAGTGTTGTTTTCATATTTAATTATTGTATATTATTAAAAATATAATATATTTTTAATGTTATTTCTATTCTGTACTCTTTATTTTTGTTATTGATAATAGCCAGGTGACACTTCACACAAATCCTTGTAAACATGAACATGTCCCCCGTAGAATGTCAGTGCTTTTTTTTGAAGTGATTACATGTGCATCTTAGCCATATTTTCAACAAAATTTAATGATTCTTGGGCCTGTGCACTGACACTTGTGTTTTTTGTGTGTGTGTTTTTTTTTGTTTTTTTTATCATCCCGTAATGAGACACTTTCGAGTTACAATATGCAGTAGTGGGTTATGTTGCTGACTTGATTTTTTGGTAAACATTGTTTCCACCTAGTGTAACTATGTCAGTTACCATAGCACTCAATAATGTCATCAAAACCAGGTTCAGGCTTGTTAAGGTATCCCTGCAAAAAGGATATTAAACAAAGCCTTCACTTGTCTCACACTCACTAACCCTTTCCGAATATACCCGTGAGCACTGAAATGACAAACTCAGTAGGAATATGATGAATGAATGATAAAATGCAACAATGTGACCTCCTCCACTGAGTGAATTCCAACTCAAATCTTTGATGTCATGGAGCTCACGAGATAAAACATCATCAGACTCATTGATCCTAATTGTTACTGCAAAATAAAATATTAATAGTAAAAATCATGATGTTATCTCCGCACTTTTAGATGATTTTCAGGTTTTGAAAGACCTCAAAACACTCTTGGTATGTCAATCTGTGGTTGAACAGTTCAAGGTATAGTCCGCCTTGTTTTTGAGTCATTGGGCATTGGCACCAGCTACCCTATGAAGCTGAATAAGGCAAGAAGTTGAGCAAAAGAGTGGATGAACTTTTATCCTAGTATTGAAGTATCGAACGGCAGTATATTGAGATTTTTGCTGCCTGGACCAATGCGGTTCATGACTTATGTTCCTTAAACCAAACATTTACTCATCTGGTGTTACTTAAACTGACTCCATATGCATTTTGAAACCTAAAGTTTTTGGTTCTTTTGTCGGAAGGTGAACATAAGGTTTAGAAATTTGGAATGCGATTTAAAGTCTCTAAAGGTTGTCTGGAGCTTCTGTTCATCTTTGACATTTTCATGACTGCAGTTAGCACGCGTATATGTACGCAGAACAAAACTCCATAGTAAATCATGCCAAGCTCTGCACTTTGATCACATTCCTTTTCTGACCCCTCAAAACAGGGTAGCTAACTCAGGTAGCCTGAGGTAATCAAACAGTATCTGCTGCATTTCTGCATTGTGACGAAACAGCAATTACACTCCGTGGATATACAGTACCAACTGTATTACCCCTAGGGTGAAATATGGCCTTGGAAGCTTTTCATTGAGGTAAATTTTCATCTGTCGACACCACAAACTAAAGAATACCAAAAGTTGACATCTACATGTTCCTCATCTGCCATTGACTTATAATACAGATAGTGTTATATTTTAGTCAATACCTTGTCTGAAAAACTTTAGTGCTGCAGTTTTCAAGATTTCGACTAAGGTCGGTCTTTTGGAGTTTAGTACTGTATGTGTAAAATGTGTTTCAGGTTAGTCGATTGATGTTCCAGAATGTATATGCCTTGCATATTGAATGTATTACTGTTTGTACATCCTAGACATAAACACACGGTAATCCATCACTTAACACAATATTATTTGCATAAATAGGGCACAATGCAGAGGTCTTAGACAGCACTCATGCTATATAAAGTAACACCAAATAGCATTTAACAATCATGTGAGTAATTTTGCCCACTTTGCATTATAGTTGGGCATCAAGCATCGATGGGATCCGGTTCTAACACTCCGATGCTCCCGGAACTGTTTTTAAATTTCGATTCAATGTTGGGATGCCTTGACCGCCTAGTGGATAAAAATGCTGCCAAAAACCAAGAAGAAGGAGCCACATGAGGTGTGAGTTTGTGCATTGCAACTTGATTACAGCCATAAAAACAGTGAAAAAAAAAAAAAAAAAGACCAGTCAACGCAGTACAATATTTGCAACACAACTATATCCTGCAAAGGTGGCTGGACGATCAATATGATTAAACACTTCCAGCTTCGTGGAATACAAGTGCCAGGTGCATAGCTGAGTGCCACTCATTTGATTGCCTGGCACCGCCAGATTATTCTCCCTGTATTTTTCAAGCACTGTGACCCTGCTGGGAGTCTGGGACCCATCTCTTTCATCTCATGGCAAATGGGAGAGCCGAGAATATATTCCAATCTGCGGTAAATTCAGTTTTAAATGACCAAAAACACATGGAGTCGCTAAAACCAACAGTCTGTCTCGCGCTAGCCATGTTGAATAAACTTCTCCGCTCTCCTTGTATGTTTATTTCCTCGCGCTAGTTTCTTGTAGCTTTATCAACGGCACATCCGCCCGTCGCTGATTGGTCCAGTCCGCTGTCGGTTTGCTGTGGCTTGCTCCGCCCTGGGAATTTGATCCGCCGAACGGTCACCAGACTCTATAGCTGGAACAGCGGTGAGTCTGGTGTACCAGGCAACGTATTTTGACACGCTGCGTCGGTCCTCTAACCAATCAGAACCAGTTAAGTAAAACGATAAATTACATCTGTCTTCTGCTGCACCTGACCCTGGATTAAGCGGTAGATGAGGATTGAATAGTACGAGAATAAGTGGTATTATGAATGAATGAATGAATTACATCAAGCTAATGGAGTTATATAAGCAGCTACGTACTTTACGTAGTGCTTTGCCGCCTCTGTTAAAATCAACAGTATTAAAAGCATCATTTGTTTTAGAATCTGTTGTACTGCTTGTTTAGAAAGAAGTAGCCATATGAACCCCCCTGGGGACTCCCTCGTTCTTCTGGGGCACTTCAACGCTCACATGGGCAATGACAGTGAGACCTGGAGAGGCGTGATTGGGAGGAACGGCCTCCCCAATCAGAACTCGAATGGTGTTCTGTTATTGGATTTCTGTGCTCGTCACGGTTTGGCCATAACAAACACCATATTCAAGCATAGGGGTTGGCGCCAGGACACCCTCGGCCGCAGTTCGATGATCGTCTTTGTAATCGTGTCATTGGACTTGCGGCCGCATGTTTTGGACACTCGGGTGAAGAGGGGGCGGAGCTGTCAACTGATCACCACCTGGTGGTGTGTTGGCTCGGATTGCGGGGGAAGATGCTGGCCAGACCTGGCAGGCCCAAACGTATTGTGAGGGTCTGCTGGGAACGTCTGGCAGAATCCCCTGTCAGAAAGAGCTTCAACACTCACCTCCGGCAGAACTTCTCCCTTGTCCCGGGGGTGTTGGGGGACATTGAATCCGAGTGGACCATGTTCCGCAACTAAATTGTTGAGGCAGCCGATCGGAGCTGTGGCCGTAAGGTAGTTGGTGCCCTTCGTGGCAGCAATCCCCGAACCCGCTGGTGGACACCAGCGGTAAGGGATGCCGTCAAGCTGAAGAAGGAGGCCTGCCGGGCCTTTTTGCCTGTGGGTCTCCGGAGGCAGCTGACAGTTACCGGCTGGCCAAGCAGACTGCAGCTTGGGCGGTTGCTGAGGCAAAATATCTGACTTGGGAGGAGTCTGACGAGGCCATGGAAAATGACTTCAGGACGGCTTTGAGGAAATTCTGGTCCACCATCCGGCGTCTGAAGAGAGGAAACACTGTTACAAACACCATTAACACTGTGTATAGTGAAGATGGGGCGCTGCTGACCTCGACTCGGGATGTCGTGAGTTGGAGAGGGATTCCGGGCATGTCCCACCAGCGGGAGGCCCCGGGGAAGACTCAGGACACGCTGGAGAGACTATGTCTCTCGGCTGGCCTGGGAACGCATTGGGATCCCACCGGAGGAGCTAGTTGAAGTGGCTGGGGAGAGGGAAGTCTGGGCTTCCCTGCTAAAGCTGTTGCCCCCACGACCTGACCTCAGAGAAGCGGAATGTGAGGTATGGTATGGTATGGTATGGTATGGTATGGTATGGTATGGTATGGTATGGTATGGTATGGTATGGTATGGTATGGTATGGTATGGTATGGTATGGTATGGTATGGTATGGTATGGTATGGTATGGTAGCCATATGAAGCATTCGATTACTTTTTTAATATAATCGTAGCAGTGAGCACATGCAGACATGACATAGCATCCTAGCCAGACTCTCTCATCTCTTCTTCAACGCATTATACCTGAACACCACCAAAACCAAAGAGGTCATCATGGACTTCAGGAGGAACAGAACCGATCCGCCGCCCCTGTACATCAACAGCGAGTGCGTGGTGAGGGTCCACACCTTCAAGTTGGTGAGAGTCCAGATCTCAGATGACCTCTCATGGACAGCAAACATAACAGTTATCATAAAGAAGGCTCAGCAGCGTCTGCACTTCCTGCGAGTCCTCAGGAGGAACAAGCTGGATAGGGAGCTCCTGCTGGCCTTCTACCACTCATCAATCGAGAGCCTGCTAACATACTGTATTTCCACCTGGTACGGGAGCTGCACTGCCGCAGACAGGGAGAGGCTTCAGAGGACAGTCAAGGCAGCACAGAGGATCATTGCCTGTCCTCTCCCCTCCCTGATGGACATCTACTCCTCCCGGTGCCTCAGCAGAGCTCTAAATATCCTCAAGGACAGCTCATAACCTGGTTTCCAGCTGTTTGAACGGCTGCCCTCTGGGAAACGCTATAGGTGTTTAAAAGCAAGAACAAACAGACTGAGGAACAGTTTCTTTGCTAAAGCCATCCCCACCCTGAACTGCCATACGTAACACCACATCACCCAATGTCCAATATTAATTTACATGCATTATTCTATGTTCAATACTTACTCACGTGCAATATCAATGTACAATATTCAATGCCTTCACTGTAAACTGCTGCTAATTCACGTCGATAATTTGTTTAGCCTGAACATAGGAATACCTCATACACATTTATATTTATTTAGATTTTATACTTTTATACTTGCAAGTCAATTTTGAGATTTCAACTCATCCTGCACTGTTAAGGGAGATGCTCCGCAATTTCATTGCACAACTGTATAATGACAATAAAGGGCTATTCTATTCTATTCTATTCTATTCTATTCTATTCTATTCTATTCTATTCTATTCTATTCTATTCTATTCATACACACCCGTACAGCGCCACTCACTGGCCTAAATGGTATTGTCACAACATAAACATTGCATGTGTCTGTAAACACAACAGAATCTGTGTTACAAATACCTTATTATTTTTCTTCATCTGCCTCAAATTATAACCAATAGAATAATTTATACCGATGCTTCGTCGTAGCTGCTAGGTAAGGTACATGTATGGCAAAAGAATATGTGTAAATGTTTTCTCCGTGAGCTTTTGAAAAACTAACATTTTTTTGAAAGTGCACTCCTGTGGAAAGAAACTTCATCACATTCAAGTTCAAAGACATTCAAGATATTTATATACAAGCTAAAAATAGCCCTGTGAGAAGTTCATATACTTAAAAAAAATATTAATAATTGAGAAGTTAAGACATTAATCTAAACTATTTATATTTTTAGACCCTGCCTTTTTTTTTTTTTCTCACCCTGCCTCTTAAAAGAATCGGAATCGAGAATCGTTCGAAACCGGAATCAAAACATGTAATCGGAATCGGAACCAGAATCGTTCAATTTCAAACAACGCCCAAGCCTACCATTAGGGCTTGGTCATACAGGGCACACACTGAGCCATTCATGTGTGACTAAATCCCTTAGAATAATTTATTTTTTTTGTTTGCAATCTGTTACTTAATTGGAGTCTGTATGTAGCCTCATTAACAATTTGTGACTTCATCACTGTCAGGAGTGATAATGAACCCCTCAGAGAGAATAAAATGGTGGATTCCCTGGTTTAGGGTCTTCAGATAATGGATAAACAAGATTTGTGTGTAATCTGTACCAGCTAATAGACTAGCAAATATCATCCAGTATTAGTAACCATTTTTCCAACCGATTTAAAAGAAAACATTCAATAGATATACACTGCTGGCTATAATGATAATGATTTAATTTTTTTTGTTTGTTTTAATTTTATTTTGTGTTTTTTCATTGCAAGCAAAATAAATGTAGATATTACTGCCAAAGCATTTGTAATTGTGATCATTTTCTGGATGAAATTGAGCATTATCTGACAGAATTGCAGGGGTGCCAATACTTTTGGCCGGCAGTGTAGCAATTACACGCCCATGTTCAGATTACACTTTTTTTTTCTTTTGTTTGATAAAAAGTGAAACCAAGATGAATAAATCATTTCCAAACTTTTGAGAGTGGTAAGTGAAAGATGTTCAAATAAACAGAAATAACGTAGTTCCCCACCCTGCATAATAGGGACATGCATGTGCTCAATAATTAACCAAACATCTATTTTTAACTTCGCTCATCCTCATCAGTGTTACAGGGTACTGGAACCTATCCCAACTCATTTCCAATGAAAATTACAGCACATCTTGAACTGGTCGCCACTCTATTGCAGGGCACAGACGGACAGCCATTAGCAATCAAATTCATTCTGTCACAGTGTGGGAACTAAGCCCACACTGCCTGCACCAGAGTTCAGCGAATATCAGGGCTACAACATTGGTAGCCTGGAAATCCAGACTCACCGCTGTTCCAGCTATAGAGTCTGGCGACTGTTCAGCGGATCAAATTCCCAAGGCGGTGCAAGCCACAGCAAACAGACGACAGAGTGGACCAATCAGCAACAGGTGGACGTGACATTGGTAAAGCGACAAGAAACTCTAGCGCGAGGACGTAAACATACGAGGAGAGCGGAGAACGGAGAAGTTTGTTCAACATGGCTAGCGTGACACAGACTGTTGGTTTTAGCGACTCAATGTGTTTTTGGTCATTTAAAACTGAATTTACCGCGACTGGGAACATATTCTCGGCTCTCCCGTTCGCCATCTGTGTTGTTGTGGAGACGACTTCCGATGCGCAAAAGTGACGTTGCCCGTTAACTCATTCACTTCCAGCCATTTTCACCAGAGCAAGGCCCTTCGCTCCCCGCCGTTTTACTGGATTTTGACTGATTTTGCAAGGCCCACAGAAAATTCTGTTTAATTGCTAGATAAACATGAAACCCACCAAAAGATAGATTAGACTCTCTTCTTTCAGCAAAAAAAAAGATTTAGTTCATATTTTTTTCCATTCGTTAGAAATCATCATTGGAAAATAGCTTAGTTTGAGCAATTTTCCAATTTCTGATTAAAAAACAAAGAAATTGAGCTTTTTGTGAAAGCATACATTTCAAACATAACTTTGACTTTAACACAGCTATTTTTCACTTATGTGACATCCCAAACATCTGAATAATGTTTTCCTTCTTCAAAATAACAAACAACAAGACAAATAGAGCTTTTGATTGCAAAGTAACAATTTATTTACACATACAGGTAACTAAACTAATGAACTGTTGAACTATTTGCGCACATAACAACGGGGAAGGCTACCGGCTGCTCCCGGTTGAATGAGGTGGCTCCGAGTAATCTGATGAGTCCAGATCAATATTGGTCTCACTTTTTTCATCATCTTCATCGTTGGTTTCAACCTCGGGCTAAGGAGTAACACAACGTGATCTCTGCAGAACGTGTGTGGAACCTGACGCTGTTGTGGACGTCACCGTCTGTCTCATCAAGACAGATTTTTTTTAATCCTTCTTTGACGATGGTTTCGTTTTCTTTTCAAAACACTCCTCCAGTGTCATTTGCCGTTTTTTCCCGATCGTTCTCCACGTTTTTCTCAAATTCTCAAGCGCCTTCACAAGATCCCTCCAACATCCGTTTCCTGACTATTTTTTTTATTGCATTAAAATGGGTTTTGAGCTTTGTGCATTGTATCTTAGATAGATCGGAACCTATAGATGCCTCTTGTCCAAAAAAAAAAAAAAAAAAACGCAAAAGACTTATAAATACGTTTTTGGGACACTGTAGCAATTAAAAATAGAACATATTTATACGTTTTTGGGAGCAAATGAGTTAAGAACACGTCACGCAAATAAACGAATCTGATTGCACGGAAGATTTCATTCGGGCTCGAGTGGCCAGTAAGGAGCTGGGTCCCAGACTCTATAGCTGGAACAGTGGTGAGTCTGAAGTTCCAGGCTACAGCACTGGTACCTTCCAAATGGACAAATCAAATTCAAAGTCATTTTAAATGGGAATTCCAACTACTGGCCACCACTTAAAGGACCTCTCTTTAACCCCAAACATAATTAAGCTGTTTTGGCAGGGTTTTCCTTACATGTTTTGAAGGGGGGGTTCTTTTTACCTCTACGGCCTTAGATCCATCTGAAGTTAAACAGTTGCAAAGCATGATGAAGCACTGTCACACTTCACTCTAGTGCGTTCTTTGGGTAATGAGATGTATTTTGTTGTGTATGTGCCCAACATGTGTTTCCGGATCATGGCCAAAAAATTTAATCGTGCTTTCATTGGACCATAACAAAATCTCCCAAACACATGTGGGAAAATGCACTGGCGGAAATGCAGAACAGCTGGCTTACAGACACATTTTCAGAAAAGGAAGAGAATAACACAAGATTTGCTTAGTTGTTTAATTGGTGTTGGGTGGGCAGGCACTAAAAGGATTATTTGGATACAAAGATTAAACAGAACATATTCATGAATATGTCTACTTAAAAAGAGCTTGCGTTTTGAAGGGCAACAGCCATGAAATCATGACATGATGTCATTAGCAGTAACACATTTGAACTTTGGGTTTTCCTTGGCCCATGTTGTGTGTTTTTTGTGGCATATTTCTTCGCTATTTAAAAAATACATTTTAAGTGTTAAGTGACAGCTGTTAAAGAAAAAAAAAAAAGTAAGGACGGCAGGCTCTTTTCCAGTTGTCTACCTTATCTCTAAGGCTGTTTCTACACTGAAAGACACATCCCTTTAAAACAAGTTATATTTCCTTGTTTTCAGCGTATATCTACTAGAAATAAGTCAAATATCTTCCAGAGCTTGAAGTAAAATTTACTCACTTAGATTTCTTGAAATAAGAAAAGCTTATTTCTAGCCAGTTATTTATCACTTATTTTAAGCAATAATTTAGTATATTTAATCATAAAACAACTTTGAAATGTTCTTAATTCAAGAATACTGTTCAAAACATTTGAAAGCAATTTTTTCTTGACTTAGGTAAAAAAATGACCAACTTTCAGATGTATGGGCCTAATAAGAACATAGAGTAAGATTTACTTAAAGTAAGTGGAATAATCTGATGCATTAATCTCTTTACTAGTCTTTATCACTCAAAACAAGATGAAGAAAATGATTTGACTAGATTTAAGAAAATTAATCTGATTAAGACAGTATAAATTTGCAGTGCATTATATCTATGTTGGACATTTAGGTCAATGTAATGCTTTGTGTACAGTTTTTAAATTACTCTATTTAAAATACATTTTAAAAATTACTTTGTTAATTTTCTGTTATTAAGCCTTAGTCCCTCATGTGAGCATCGTCTCCTCTGTATTTCAAGGCTCCAGACTAGTACAACCACACCACAATTTATAATGTTTTAATATGATTCTTTTTTTTTTTTTTTTTTTTAATCTACTCAACTAATTTTCTCCATCTTGTTTTGAATGTTAACGACTAGTTAACAGATTAATGCATCACATTATTACATTTACTTTAAGTAAATATTACTATTTGTTCCCATTAAGCCCATACAAATACAGTGGGCCAAATAAGTATTTAGTCAAGCACTAATTGTGCAAGATCTCCCACTTGAAAATATTAGAGAGGCCTGTAATTGTCAACATGGGTAAACATCAACCATGAGAGACAGAATGTGGGGAAAAAAACCCAGAAAATCAAATTGTTTAATTTTTAAAGAATTTATTTGCAAATCATGGTGGAAAATAAGTATTTGGTCAATACCAAAAGTTCATCTCAATACTTTGTTATGTACCCTTTTTTGGCAATAACGGAGGCCAAAAGTTTTCTGTAACTCTTCACAAGCTTTTCACACACTGTTGCTGCTATTTTGGCCCATTCATCCAAGCAGATCTCCTCTAGAGCAGTGATGTTTTGGGGATGTCGCTGGGCAACACGGACTTTCAACTCCCTCCAGAGATTTTCTATGGGGTTGAGATCTGGAGACTGGCTAGGCCACTCCAGGACCTTAATATGCTTCTTACAAAGCCACTCCTTTGTTGCCCTGGCTGTGTGTTTGGGATCATTGTCATGCTGAAAGACACAGCCACTTCTCATCTTCAATGCCCTTGCTGATGGAAGGAGATTTTCACTCAAAATCTCTCGATACATGGCCCCATTCATTCTTTCCTTTACACAGATCAGTCGTCCTGGTCCCTTTGCAGAAAAACAGCCCCAAAGCATAATGTTTCCACCCCCATGCTTCACAGTGGGTATGGCGTTCTTCGGATGCAATTCAGTATTCTTTCTCCTCCAAACACGAGAACCTGTGTTTCTACCAAAAAGATCTATTTTGGTTTCATCTGACCATAACACATTCTTCCAGTCCTCTTCTGGATCATCCAAATGCTCTAGCGAAGCGCAGACAGGCCTGGACGTGTACTGGCTTCAGCAGGGGGAAACGTCTGGCAGTGCAAGATTTGAGTCCCTGGCGGCGCATTATGTTACTGATAGTAGCCTTTGTTACTGTGGTCCCAGCTCTCTGTAGGTCATTCACTAAGTCCCCCCGTGTGGTTCTCGGATTTTTTTCTCACCGTTCTTGTTATCATTTTGACACCACGTGGTGAGATCTTGCATTGAGCCCCAGATCGAGGGAGATTATCAGTGGTCTTGTATGTTTTCCATTTTCTAATAATTGCTTCCACAGTTAATTTTTTACACCAAGCGTTTTACCTATTGCAGATTCAGTCTTCCCAGCCTGGTGCAGGTCTACAATTTTGTCTCTGGTGTCCTTCGACAGCTCTTTGGTCTTGGCCATAGTGGAATTTGGAGTGTGATTGACTGAGATTGTGGACAAGTGTCTTTTATACCAAGAATGAGTTAAAACAGGTGCCATTAACACAGGTAACGAGTGGAGCCTCGTTAGACCTCGTTAGAAGAAGTTAGACCTCTTTGACAGCCATAAATCTTGCTTGTTTGTAGGTGACCAAATACTTATTTTCCACTGTAATTTGGAATTAAATTCTTTAAAAAAATCAAACAATGTGATTTTCTTTTTTTTTTTTTTTTTTTTTTTTCATATTCTGTCTCTCATGGTTGAGGTTTACCCATGTGGACAATTACAGGCCTCTCTAATATTATCAAGTGGGAGAACCTGCACAATTAGTGGTTGACTAAATACTTATTTGCCCCACTGTAAAAGTTGGTAATTTTTCACCTAAATGAAAACAATTTTCCTTCAAATAATGTTTTGAACAATATCTATTCTTGAATTGAGAACATTTCTGACAAACAAGATTTTTTAAAGATAAAATACATATTTTAAGCAATAAATTAGTACATTAAGCTTATTTTTAGCTAGCTGTTTTTCTTATTTCAAGAAATTGGAGTCAAAATTATTTGAAGCACTGTCAGTTAATTACACTTATTTTTAGTAGATTTACATTGAAAACAAGGGAATTTAACTAGTTTTAAGGAGGTGTGTTTTAGCAGTGAACAGTGCTCTTGGTCAATCCACAATGTTAACAGACCCTCAAACATTAACATGTACTCGGTGAAAGTGACGTTTTGGCTTAAGAATATGTCTATATATACACCATTATTAGGCAATTATTAGTGTTAAGAATTAATATGCAATTAAGTGATTAAAAAAAAAATGTCTAGCTGCCTCTACAAACTGTAGCATGCTGAGGACGCACTTGGTGTGTTGATGTTGATTTGGTAATAAATATATCTTTGATCAATCAAATGTTCTGTGAAACTTCTCTATGTAAACATCCAATATTAAAACATTGACACACGTGGCTTATGGTCAGATGCAGATAGGGATTTTTTTCCTGAAATTTTGGCTGGTCAGCGTATAGTCAGGTGCTTGCGCACTACAGTGTGAAAAATAAGGTAAATTACTAGCACTGTCTCAATATGGGGCACTCTGGAGCCTTGTTTTGTGTCAAAATTTCTCAGATATCTGACTGTGATCCATGGGGGGAAATAGAACACATATTTAGTTGTTAGTTGTTGTGACTTTCAGTGAGTAGCTTGGCTGACTTTCTTGTTTTGGATAATTGTATACCGCCAAAGTCTGTGGTGCCTTTCTATGTCTCCCCGTGGCCTCGGCTTCAAGAGCCATATTTAAGTTGCATATCCTCCGCATAATAAACTGGCTCATCTTCATGCAGTCTAACACACCCCCACAATGTTGATGGTGGCAAACTTTGGGACACAATGTGCTAGGGACTTGTCTTGACTCTTACACTATGTGTATAAAATGGTTTAAAATGTCCTGTAGTATATAGTAAGCTCCCCAAAATCACCCTTAAAGATATATTATTTTCTCTGAACCCTTGTATTATACCCCCGCCCATCACCCAGCCCACCCCACACATACTCACAAATATTCGGTATCCATGCACAAAAAGAAACAAACAAACAAAAAAACACGGTGTTATCTGCAGAGTGATTTATACTTGAGGTTTTTCAAAAGAACTATCCTTTTATTATCAGATAACTCATGTTTTGTGTGGAGTGCTGCAATTTCTGACCTGCAGAACATTATACACTTTAAAATAAATTCCTTGTGATATTTTCACAGTATACATAGATATGTCGAAATAGTTTGTTGATGATTGATCACCGTTTTGAACTTCAGGCCAACAGCTTAAGCAATGACCAGTACCGGGAAAAGGTCTATGTCCATGACCAGAAGGCAGACACAGAACGTGCCCTTCCGGAAAAGGCCCGTAGGTCGGCAGCAAGACATAAGGCGACGCCACAATATGGACTTCAGGTCTGTGTTCTCCAGCCTGGAATGTATACGCCATCACGTCCAGAATGGCGAATCTCTCATAACAGGAGGAACATGATCTGCGTCCTCCGCCAAGTCCTGGTACTAGACATGTTGGTTCAAACATGTCTTAGCGATGCGATTATATTTTAGAAACAAAATTATATGGGTACAGATTTAAAGAACTTTTATACCCAACTATATGTTCAACAAAAGGTGCACTCTGGGAAAGAAGACTCCTGCTTTGAACACGGCACACGCGACACGCCATTGGCGCTGAGTCATCTGCACACTGTTTCGATGGCTCCCAATAGCCGATGGCGCTGTTCCCCACACACAGATACGACGTTGGTATTGCTGCAAAAAAGGAGATCATGTGTTTGGACTCACTTAACCATTCAAGATGGCGACCTCTTCCACAACCTTGTCCTGTTTATGTTTGTCCTTATATATTTGGGACCTGACATCATAAAGGCACGTGTAATCTAACATTAAATCAACTAATTTACCTCCAGGAGTGCAGCTAAAATGTACACATAGTTCCCTGCCATATTTGTTGTGCTGCATGAAGGCCGCATGCCCGTAGTATGCAGTTGGCTCCTGTTCCCACACATAAAGCTCCATCCCTGCCTGAGAGCTGAAATGATCAAAAATGTTTGATACTCCATCCACACTCGAAAAATACTCCCTCACACAGGGTGTGGATGGCGAAATACCGAGTGCGGATGGCACTTGACCGCAGATTTACCCTCATATGTGCTGGGCTTGACCAGCCAAATTCAAAGTATTAACATATTTAGTACAGTTGGTATTCTCTAAATCTGAAATATATTACCACAAAATTTCTTTCCTGACCTCTGCGGCCTTTGACCTTATTATCCCAAATTGCAATCACGGTTCATATTATATATACACTATGTCATGCAAGTTTTAGGTTAATCCCTTTATTCGTTTTTGAGTTATTGCAAAAAATGTTCTGACCTCTGTGACCTTTGACCTCATAACCACACAATTTAACCACCTATTCCATTTCATATTTTAAATAACCTGGAAGTTTAAGAATTCCTTTATTTGGTCTTAAGCTATCATGAAATTCCTTTTCTGACCTCTGGGACCTTGACATCATTACCCCCAAAGAAGAACCTTTATTCTTTGATATTACAAAACATATCCTGCAAGTTTGATAGATCCCTTTATTCGTTCATGTTTTCTTCAACACAGACATACAAAACTGAATAGGTTATCTCCTTCCGTAGTTAACGATGCTTTATCTATAGCAGTGTTATTTTTGGCAGCCCTTTTATTTTTCGTCTTAGTCTTTTAGACGATAGTACTTATTGGTCTTAATCATATTTTAGTCATTTCAAAATGTGTTTTCATCTAGTTTTTGTTAAAGAAAACTCAGACTAATTTCTTCTACTTTTAGTTGACGTTTACTCTATTTTTGTTTGTAAAATTCAGTTTCACTCCAAAAATAAATCAATAGAAAAAGGTTATTTCGAATGAATATTAACAGATGAGCACATATTGTAGCATCTACAAGCATTTACAACTCTATTAGGGTTAGGGTCTGGGGAAGCAGGAAAACTGTACATAATTTTCAATCGATTATACCCACCTGGAAGCCACGAAACTGTATATAACAAAAACAGTATGAGAGTTTAAGAGTACGCTCACCGTTAGCAATAGCCTAACGCTAACATGAATGTTAATGCTATGCTAATGCTATGAGTTACATTTATTGTGTGATGATCACTCAACACAGACCTTTAAAGGCTCAAGCAACGTTGCATATTCTCTCTTGCCAAGATAAGACAAATCTCAACGAGTGTCTCAAAACAAACAAAGGAGAGACTGGAGAGGACACTATGTGAGATGGCGGGGGGCTGCAGCAGGTCAAACGAATGACACAACCTGACACTACTACGATGCAGGCTAACTACACATACATAAGGAAATGATTGACAAATGATTGTAAATTTATTTCGGAAACTATGCCGCATTTTCATCTCGTTCTCGTCTTGTCAGATGAAAACTGGCATTCGTGTTATGTTTTAGTCTCCCAAGACATCTTTTTAGCTCGTGTTCTCATCATGACAAAGAAATTGTTCGTCAACGAAATATTTCGTAATAGTCATCATTGAAGAAAATAACACTTAGGGTGTGATTTTGTTTTAGGACATTCAAATATTGAAAGTCAAGAGTTAGTGGAGGAACATTAAGAAGTATAGACCATATATCTGCATGAATGAGAGGGGAAAGTTGGAAAGGTTTGGCCACAGGGAGAAGAGATAACAAGGGTGGAGGATTTTAAATACTCGGGGTCAACAGTCCAGAACAATGGTGAGTATGGTAAAGAGGTCAAGAAAATTATCCAAGCAGGTTGGAGCGGGCTGAAGAAAGCGCCACTTTACATTCTAGCGGAGTATCTGCTTGGATGAAATGGAAAGTGTATAAGATACCAGTGAGGCCAGCAATCATATGTTGCTTAGAGACAGTGGCACTCTGGGGAGCGACAGAAAGCAGAGCTGGATGTGAAAGAAGATGCTGATAAGGTATATAGTAGCAAGGTAGGATGATTTTGCAGATGGAGTTTCCAGACAAGAATAAAGGCCTAAAAGAAGGTTGATATGGTGAGGTAAGAAAGGAGAGCAGTTGGCGTGAGGGGATGTAAAAGAGAACTTTGTGTAGTGGAAATTGCTAAAGGGATAAGCTGAAAGTAAAAGAATGTGAAATATTTTTTTTCTCTCAGAAAAAATATTGTATTTTGGGGAATTATTTTTGTGTTATAGACAAGTTTCTGAGGTACATCCGCTTTACTTCCGCATTTCTGCTCGTGACTTTTGTTTTATACTTTCTCGAACCAAAACAAAAGTGGGGCTGGAGTGGCATTACTAATCAAAATCCCTCAAAAAGGACAATTTGGAAATGCTGCATCCTTCTGCCATCATCACGACATGGGAGGACAACATGAAGAAATGGCTAAGAGTCGCCAGAACCAAAATAGTTTTGTATTTTAGTGATTTAATGGCAGAGGATGGAAACGCAATCAGGGACCTGAGAAGCTCCGAAGCATCCAGTTGAATGTGTCCTAATGCATGGAATTTTGTGTTAATGAAGGCATATGTGGAACCAAGCCAGTGCCAACACAAAGCAATGACAGGTACAGTTATGTTCAATTTGACTATAATTCTTTGTTGCGTCACAGCTGAGACATCATTAGCTTTGCATTAGCGTCAACGACAAAGAAATGAAAAAACAAACACTCATCTACTAGTACTACAAGTCATACACAGGCTTTTTACCCTAAATCTAGAAATTCAAGTCTTGAATGTTTTTTGTTCATTTGTTTACAGGGGGAAAACGCAGTTAGGCAAGGGAAGACAACTTCGTGTGCCTCCCAACAACGCTTTTGACATATATCCATCAACGTGACTACATGCATTCTACCTGGATGATGGAAGGCTCGATTTGTGCTCCACTTTCGTTAATATTTTTCTAATAATTTTATAAATCGTGATTTATTGACCGGTTTTGCACATGCACCAATTGTTTTAAATAAAACAAGAAATGGAATCATGTTGTCCAAACGTTTTATTGCGATCAATATCTGCAATCAAAAAGAACGACATACTGTTTGTGCCCATAGCAAAGCAAAATTGAAGATGAGATCTTGTTCATGTCTCCTTTATATTTCTGAGTGAGTTAGCAACAATCGAGACCAGTGTGGTTTTCTCAAATTTGTCTCGTGAAACGTCTCACAGTGAGCATTACATGAGAGGGTCTTAAATAGTTCTATTGTCACAATTTCCCGAAAAAGTCTCAAAGCTGTCCATCCATCCATCCATCCATCCATTGTCTTCCGCTTAGTTCGGGGTCGGATCGCGGGGGCAGCAGTTTTAGCAGAGAAGCCCAGACTTCCCTCTCCCCAGCCACTTCAGCCAGCTCCTCCGGCGGGATTCCAAGGCGTTCCCAGGCCAGCTGAGCGACACAGTCTCTCCAGCGTGTCCTGGGTCGACCCCGGGGCCTCCCGCCGGAGGCGTACAAGAGGCATCCGAACCAGATGCCCTCACAGCTGTCTCCTTTCAATATCTCACCATGAGACAACTATGAGTACTTGTATCGATCTCAAATGTGTCTCAATTTTATCTCCTTACTTGGAGTCACGATCTCAGTAATGTCTCAGTGAAAGATATGGATGCATAAAGTATTTTATTTCTTAAACTTGCCTCAAAGCTGCCTCTTTTACAGTATATTGTGCCAATTAAAAATATTTCTCAATTCGCTCTCCTTTCAGTCTTTATTATTTTTATTTTTGGGGTTCTCAAGATTCCTTCACTGTAAGAAAGAGTAGTGTCTGTTCTGACATGTCCAATCACATCTTAATTTATCTCGTGCCAAAATCTGAAAAATTATATAATCGGGCAAATAATTCAATAACATATCTGGCTCATTTGGTTCATCTGGTTCAATGTAAAAATTAGAGATGTGACCGAAAATTCAGCACCGAAAACTATCAGCCGAAAACAGCAAATGCATTATTGGTTTTTGAAGACTGAAAGTTTACCACCAAATAGTGTGAAGAACCTTAGTCCTCTTGTGATGACGTAATCAAAACACGGCAAGAAGCAACACGCTGGCTGACGCTGTCTCGCTAAAACTACTGGTTCACAGCCAACATGTCTGCGATATGGAAGTATTTTTAAGTATCAAAGCACTATATAAATTAATAAATGTAGAAAAATAAAATGAATTTGCTTAATCGCTGCTACACGCTCTTTCTGAAGTTGCTTTCCGTTGATGTCACGCGTCACATCGAGTACGCATCTGAGCCTGTGTGTTGATCTGTAGAGTAGTTGTTCCCCAACCGAGAGGTTGTGAATTCGGTTCTCTGTGCTGATGAACTCACCTAAACATCCTTGCTCCTGTTGTTGTGTCACCAGTAGGTAGATGAGGATATAGTGTCAAGGGTGCTAAAAAATATCTCTCTCTTTTCAATAATGAGAATTTCTCTTTCACATGTCACGCAAATCTAGTTTTAGATCTAGGAGATCAATCTCCTTCGTCTCAAGGATTTCTTTGCTCATTTTGACTCATCCCTTGCTCCTTAGGGTACTCTGAGGAGCACAAACTCAGAAACAAATAAGCTGAGAATGAGATAAATTTGAGAGGATCTTTGGTCTAACGAGATGAGATTAAGCAACAGATGAGCAGCAAATTTTTGCTATGGGTCTTTATATAATCATAATACCATAACTATAATCTAACAAAATGAAAAATACCGTGTAGTATTTCCTTGTAAAAACAAAATCCGAGTAACCCCTTCCACATTCGGCAACTGTAATATTTGCCATTTCGCCTCATTTTGGTCAACCAAGTGGCCGGCGTATCAATTTACACCCCATGTTAACACAGGCTGCACAGATTTTCAGAATTTTGTCCATGGATAATCAACGAAGTGATAAGAATGAACATGCAAACTTTTAGATGGATCCTTTAGGGTTAAATCTGTGAGCCAAATCCTATATCTGCTGTTGGTTTCGATTTAAGGCATATGGCGAGGTAAATCCACACTGGCGCTTTGAAGCTGGACGCTGTTCAAAACAGTCCACTTCCAAGCATGTATATATAAGCAGTATATATTTATGGGCGTTCCAGGAGTTCACACAACCAACCACAGCACAGAAAGTCCCGGAGTGTCATCTACATCATGCTGAATCCATTTTTGGAGATTCTGTGGGTTCCCCGGGTTTGTTTGGCAGTTTTAAACTACTTCAACCACAATTCATGGCATTCTGTGTAAACCGGAAGTCCGTAGCAGAAAATGTCAAAAATGGCGCCGCGCTTGTTTCGCTCAGGAAACTTGTCTATAACACCTACAAAAAATTTTTTTAATCAAAAAAACACATTCAAACGAGAGGAAAAGAGTATAGCTGCAATTTTTTGTAACATATTTCGTCGATGCTTCCATTTTGCCTGATGTTGGGAGAACCATTGTCCAATGATACTGTATGTGCTGTTCTTAAAATTAAGGTTATGTATCAAGTAGCATCATTTGCCGGAAAAATGCACTGAAATAGTGAGAATTTAACATTATTCATGAAGAGAGCAGTATACCTAAATGTACTTGTTATAGAGGATTTTACAAGCATTTGAAGTTTTTAGAAAATGCCCCGAAGATGGTGACTACTTGTCACGTTGCTGGTGAGAGTTCTGCTGATTTTGGTGAGAATGGGGGGAAAAAAGTTAAAATTCAGCCCCATTATAAACACCTGTGTGTCCAACCCTCTATAGACAGTTATTTCATGATAGGTTGCTATAAATGTTTGAAAAATTTAAACCTGTAAATTAACTTTTCTTCTTTTTAAATCATTTTTTTTAACTTATAAGTCGTGGGTATGATCTCCGAAAGCTCATGTGACGTACATTTTGAACTAAAACCCCTTGTCCATAAGATCTATACATTCTTATGACATAGTGTGTTACCATTGCCTGCATCAACTTGTATGCTTGGCACCTGCGGCAAATGATAGAAGGAGCAGGTGTTGGCGCAAATCTTTAGACTGATGGGATAACTTGCTTTCTCTTGTCTCCGTTCTTTCTGTTCCATCCCCTCACCTTCATGCTTACATATCTATTTCGACATAAACCCTCCTTCACCTTCAATTTTCTTTTCAATTTAGTGAAGCAAGAAAGAATTTGTCCCTGCTGGGTGTGGATTCCAATCATTATCTGATGAAATCACCCATACAACGCGTATGCATGATTTATGCTTCTGCCTATCCATAATTTATTTTACATTTAGAGGCCCATGACATTGCTTCCCTAAACACAATTATTGCTGTATGTGTCTTCTGTTGTGAGTTAAACCTATTCAGAGTTAATGTATGATCATATTTCATTTTGATTATGAAAATACCTGCAAGTGATGTGTGTTTTTGTGACTAAGGAAATACACGGGAGCTGCTCAGATTTGGCAGGGAGAAATCTTGCTGGCAGGTGTTGTTTGCTACTCTTTACAGTACAGCACACACCATAGACAGCCCTACAATTACAGATCCCTCGGGCCTGAAGCTTACTTAAACAATTTAGTGATACCAGAGCAAATATTGGCATCGATTGTGCCTGCACAACATCATAACCTTTTTTGTTCTGTAAAATGATGCACCAGTCATGTAGCTAAAATTAGCAACTAAGACATAAATACTTCAGTGGAAGTACTAAACAACCACAGCTATTACGGTAAATAAACAACAAACTGTCAAGGCTACAATAGGCATAATTGTCTTCGAAATGTAGAACTTGGGTTGTCATTAGATATATCTGTACCCATTAATTGTGATCAGTCAACAGTATCTACAGTATGTAGTATAAATTATGTATGTTAGCTTTCTGAGGGAAAAGTGTTAAATTGATTGTGTGAAACAGCCACTTAACGCATATCTTTTCATTTTCGTTCGAGATAGGATTGGATATCACAGTTTTGTCAAAGATTACTTGGAAAAAGTAATTTAATTACTGATTACGCCTCAAAAAAGTAATCAGTTACTTTACTGATTACTCTATTATTAAAATAATTAAGTTATTTCAAAAGTAATTATCAGTTACTTTTTACCATTTTTTTCTCTTTGCTGCCTCAACATAAAAACGACATCAGAAAATTGTCATCACATGTAATTCAATTTTTCACATCAGGCTTAATCTTCGAGCTATCGGGGGTTTAATTAGTCGATGGAGTTGATTTCAACCACGATTGATTCGCGCTACCTTAGCCACTCCGGAGCCCTGAAACTAACAAATAACTGAAAGACTGCACGGAATTTGTTCAAATCAACTCCAATGACTAATTAAACTCCCGATAACTTAATTGTTATACCTACTGTCAAAAATTATTTCCCTTTAAAATAAATACCTAACCATTAAAATGTTGTCTATAAAAGTTGTAAAGCAATATAACAAACAACAAAAATTAACGAAGTGAACAAGAATCTTTCAAAGTATTTCATAATGGGTCCAAATTATTTTTCGAACAGATCATGTGACTAGCACCAGAGACGGTCCTTTGCTTTACTTAGCCAAAACTGCAGCAGAGGAGGCAAGATAGATATTAAGAATTTCTTTAAACCTAAGCTTTCAAACGCTCCAACAACTAAGCATGAACAGGGGATTGAACACGAACAGTGTCAAGATGTATACACGGTATATACAGTACAGGCCAAAAGTTTGGACACACCTCATTCAGTGCGATACAAATGATAGTCCCGACACCAACATGTTTTGCCCCACCCCACAAAAGTCAAACTCAGCCTTTGATTGCAAACTGTGACTATAAAATGAACGTAAAGGCTGATTACAAACTGTAGAAGTGCTCTCGTTACCTGTAGGCTGTACTTCAAGTTGTATAGCACTGTGCTGTAATTCCAAGTGGTTCCTTGAATTGGATGTGGAGTTTTTAGCGGTCGATAGTCTTGCCAGTGCAAAGTTTGTAACACATGGACATATTTTTGTCATCTTTACTAGACAAAAATGTGAAGTAATGGCTGTATTTCCAGTGAGCAAATGCAGCCGATTGAAGTATCTCTCTTGCGTCTTTCATTGCGTCCTGACAAGCTAGGCTATGTTGTTTTGGCCGCAATCTCTCAGCGCTCACACAGCATGGTAGTACACGTGACCCGTTTTTTTGTCCTCCGATTAGAAAACGTGACATGTGATGTCATTCCCAAACTCAAGAACAACATTTATATTTGAAATGCTCTTCGTACATGACTACAGTATTCTTCATTCTACATACTTTATGAGGCAATAAAAAAATAGTAACGCACAGGCGTGAAGGAAACTACCTTTAATCAGATTACTGGTTTTGGAAAATTGAACGTATTAGATTGCTCGTTACTGAAAAAAAGTAATGAGATTGCAGTAACGCCTTACTAAGTAACAACACAGAAGGCCGAGTTATGCCGATTTACGACCCTCTGTAGCTCCTACAGAATTTTCTGACTTCGCATCACGTCGACGCATATGACGTGGCTGAAATGTACTGTGATTGGTCCGCTCCGACTGTTGTTTCCGGTTCAGCGCGAAATCACCGCCATTGTCAAACATGATTTTGCTACACGCCAAGCCAACGACAGCAACGAAGCAACGAAGAGCAAGTACGACAACTTCTACAATGTCTCGTCAAGACATTATAAAGACTGCCAAATGGCAAGCAATTCATGGGAGGAGATTGCTGAAAATACAGGGCTGGAGGTCAGCCAGCGATTGAATAAAAAATGGAAGAACCACCGAGACAAGTATTTGTGTGTTCGGAATCGAATGGCCACACGAAGCGGTGACCCAGTCGGCCAAAAACTGCCAGCTTTATATAACCTTGTCGTATTTTTGGTTGGTGTGCACTTCATCATTTATTGTGTACATATGTTTGCTGTCAGTCTGTGACTTATTTACATGTCATACTTCAAGTATATAAAAAATTAAGCACAGGTTTGGTGTCAAAAGAGCTGTTTTGATGTTTAATTTTCAACAACAGAGAGTTCACACTCGATACATCATCACTGATTGAGAGTGCCTCGGTGCTTTGGTGATAACGTGTTTACCATCAAGGCTTACAACGCAGTTTGGGAAGTTCCATATCCGCCAGAAATCTGCTATGGCTTCCCAGCCGGCTGGTTGTAGGACAGGGCAAACAAATCGGGCTGGAGGGCTTTGCAGACCTCGGACAAAACGCTGGACGTAGTGCTCAATGCCAGTTTGAAGCTAGCCGCCACAGCTTGCTGGTTTCCACCCGAGGCTAGAACTCTCTGTGTGGCATCAAAAGTCGGACAGACCACCTCGAAACAGATCTCTGCGTCGCCTGCGCCTCAACATTTGTACAATCAACATTTATGCAATGTTGATGAGCTGAAGATCCACATTCAAGCTTTCCATCTTGCATTGTTTATTTATTTTTTCACCGTTAAACTAGAGGAAGTCGACAAGCGTGGCCCAAAACCGTACAAACACAACGCCACACCCCTCTAGTGGCTTAGCGGTGAATTTCAGAGCAAGGCGTTCCCTCACCGCAGAACCATCAAATGCTCATTGACGCCGTAGTCACTTCGCCATCACCGCAACGTGTGGAGCAAACTCAGGCTTGACAACACTGATCACAATCTAACGTAAAATGTAGCTACTCTTTACCTGTCTGAGATTCATATTACACATGACGACTTATATGATTGTGAAAGTTTCCACTCCTCAACTGGGTATTGAAACCCGCAATGGTGCTCATTTTCCAGCCGCCCCCAGCATCCTTTTCACCCCTTGTAGATGATGGTAATTCCTTTCCTTGACTGGAATTGGGATGAACACTTTCCAGTGAGTGAGTGCATTGCAACATTTCCCCATACTCCCAAACCTCTGCATCATCATACCCAATGCACAAGGACAGTAGTTTGTATTTTGTTGTGAGTTAGAAAGTATGCAGCAAGCACAACAAAACAGTCATAAAAAACAGACGATAAACTCAACTGGAATCACTCTTGGCATTCTGAGCACATTAGATTGCCCATGAAACAAACTGGACCAAGGGTGGTTCAGACTACACAGAAACGACTTGGGAACATTGTGGGGGAGTGAGGGTTGACCGGCCAGTTGAATGAGGAATTTGTGCCAGATTCCCAAAGTCTACATCATGACTCAGAGTTCAAGGCTTTATACTTGTAAACAGCATTGTTCACACGGCTTGTAGTCCTCAGCATACATGTATCTATTCGACCGAACGTTTATTATTTAGGTGGGCAATGAGAAAAATTTGGACAGAAATAACAGTGTTGGCTCATTTCATCTGAGTCGGCACAAATGACAGTCAAAGAATATGTGGGGGGATTTACTCCCCTTTTCTCCACACTTCCATGAGTCTTGGTAAAGTTACGGCCAAAGCATTGATTGATATTGTGATTTCGCTTTCTGAGCAATAACTTGGGGTCATTCTTCAGTCGTTGTCGGTGTGTTAATGCTTCTCTGGTCGTCAGGTTACCACAGAAATGGAAATTAATGTATTCACTTCCTCATGACCTATTTCATCATCTTTTACTCCCACGGTACAGTTATTGCAACTGGTGAAGTGCAATAGCTCAGACTCACAGCTAATAATATCATGATTGTTGGATATGATTAGTTATTTATCATTTCAAATGGCTTTGATTGAACTGCTGAATATAGGTGCATCGTTTTCAGAAGTCAAAACTGCGATATTGACTCCCAGTGGGTTTCCCTTTGTCCAGTAAGAATGCATTAGCCACTGAGTTAACACAGTGCATTCTTCACATTCTGTAAAGTGTTGTCAGTACAGTATAATTCAAACCTTAGAGCAGTGGTTCTTAACCTGGGTTCGATCGAATCCCAGGTGTTCAGTGAGTAAGTCTAAGCCAGGGTTCGGCGAAGGTTAAGACAGAAACGGCCCTGTTTTCGTACACTGACTAAAGGCAAAGTGTAGTTTTAGACTGTTTGTAATGGACTGGTTTGGCCCCAATTTACAAGCTTACCGTAATTCCATGTCTTTCAACTGCTAGCCCTCTATGTAATAGGTGGAGAAAATGCTTTGCTCAGTGGAAGGTTGACCCATAGACTTCATAATGATATTGACAGGACACATTCCCCAGACACTGCGCCACGCCTTCAAGTAGGGGGCTGTTGTCCCACACTACGCTTCAGTCGGACGATGGACAAGTTATTCTCACACACATGCAGCGATCCAACGCCGGATTTAGGTTGAAAAAGTACGAAAGCTGTACCGCATACAAACGGGAAGGATTGTCTCATGAGTGATTTGTTTGAAGATTCAAGGTAATTATTATTTTTCGTACCATACATGTATTTTGAAACGTGAAAAAAATCAATGGCAGAAATTAACCGCTACGGCATTTGCGTCATAATTTGCAATATTTACGTAAAATAAATGCTAACTGCCCGTTTTTTTTTCGTCTTAAAACCAAGAATCGAGAATGTTTTACTTTCATATCTGTAAAGCATTCTGTAAGCATTATTCACAAGAATTTTCAACGTAAAAAGCTCTTTGTCTGTGTTTCCACTCAGTCAGCTTTGACGGAGATAGGCCCCCTGTTAATCGACCCCGCGCCCCGCGCCCCGTGTCCCGTCAAAACATAATGAATTCTATACCATACTTGGTATGAGGAAATATAGTAAACAAAAACATTAGCTTGCTATAGCTTAGCTATATCACTTTTGAATTTTCAAAAAATTGCTTTAATTCTGAAGGGTTCGGTGAATGCACATGTGAAACTTGTGGGGTTCTGTACCCTTAGCAAAGTTAAGAACCACTGCCTTAGAGTTAATGCTCTGTATTGTGTGTAAGAGAAAGTTGCACCTGAGAGAAGGATATGACAGCATGACATACAGTGCTTTTGAACAAAAAAGTAGAACTGTGCATTTCCTTGGGTTACCTTTTCGTCCCCAACCTTTTTTACACCACAGACCGGTGTGATGTGGGCTTTTTTTTCACGGACCGGCAATGTGTGGCAGAAAAATATAGTAAATATAAAATAACACCACAGGGCTAAAAACCAACGTTAACTGCAGGGAAAATGTAACTCACAAGATGCTGAATCGACCTTATTTAACAGCGGCCTCTACTAAAACTGGTTGCAGGCATAATAAGTTCTTTTCCAATCTTGAAAGGCTTCTTGGCTTTAGCATTACTGTTCACTTTTGTTGATGCCGTGGCCCTCACTGATTGTTTCTGTCCTTCGCGCGTTGTTGTTTCAAAAATTTCAAAGGCTTATGCATTATTCCAGGGTGCTTACTCGCTATGTGCCGAAGCAACTTTGAAAGCTTCATTGCCTCATTTGCTTTGGCCACATATTATGCAGATTGGACTTGGACCTCCTCTTCTGACTCATCAGGTGGCCTTTTCCCCGTAAAAAGCTGTCCAAAGTCGTCTGTTTAATATTTCCGGGAACAAATTTGATGCGCCTGCAACATACTTCATTATCAAGGACAAACGCACATAAATATAAAAAAAATAGATGTTAGCTTCAACTGATTTGTATGATGACATCCTATTCAGTTTTATTATTAAACTGTATGTATTGACTAATCCGAGCAAAATGACAAGAAGTACCTTGTACGCCATTGCTGAGGTGTGCTTCCTGGAGCACACAGCCAGCGGCAAGCAAGTAACGTTACTGTTTACATTGACTGACGCTGGGCCACTACTGAGGTGTTTAAACACCCAAGTGATTACGGCCACCACTTCAGGGCGACGTCCACATAACGCCTCTCAGATTAGTCAAAAGAGTTGGCAGGCAGATCGGTGTGTCAAGAAGCAAAGGCCAGAATACGGTCGTTAAAAAATTATTTATTATTTCTGTGCGGTCCACCACAGACCGGGTCCGGTCCCTGGCCCTGTGGTTGGGGATCGCTTTCTTATATTATACCAGGGGTCAGCAAACCAAAATGTTGAAAAAGCCACAAAAAAAAAATGCTTGGAGCCGCAAAAAATTGAAAGTCTTATAATGAAGACAAGACATGCTGTATATACGTATCTATATTAGCTATATTAGCCTACTATCAACTGACAAAATTGGCTACAAAAACAGCCTTCATCATTACCATATTTTCCGCACTATAAGGCAAACCTGAAAGCCCTAAATTTTCTCAAAAGCCGACCATGCGCCTTATAATCGGATGTGCCTTATATTTGGATCAGTATTAGTTCATCATAGCATAACATTCCGTTTATCTCAGCTCCATTTTGCGGATGCATAACGCAATACCAACTACTACTACTACTACTGCGCCCTATTATGCAGTGTGCTGTATACACGAAAACGGTTTTAAAATAGGCCACTCATTGAAGGTGCACCTTATACTCCGATGCGCCTTATAGGGCAGAAAATATGGTAAATGTTTTTTTTCTCTGTCGTGAATCCTACAGAGAATGACGCACCACGTGACTACTCTGTTGTACGATGCCGCCTCAAATTTAACTTCATTACCATATTAATAAATTAGAAGAATGTTTGTGTCATGTTTTTCCTCCTACAGAAACCATATTAAAACTAAAAATATATTTTTTCCTCCCCCATCTTTTTCTATTTTCAAACATTTTTAAAAAAGCTCCAGGGAGCCACTAGGGCAGCGCTAAAGCGAGCCGGGGGTTGCTGACCCCCGTATTATACATTTCCTGTGTACAGATTGAGTGATGAACATTGTGTGGTCAATCATCTTTTAGAGCTCAAACCTTCCTACCAATCGAGCACAGACCGTTTAACCAATGAGGTTTCTGGCAATAGGCACCATCGATCTCGTGAAAGAGAACATTGCCTCACTCGAAAGGTAAGATTTTTTTTTTCTTAGCAGTTCATTCTATTATCTACTTCATTACAGATATTAACTGTTAGGTTAGGTATATGGAATGAGTCAAATGTGTTTCGCGTTGAGATGTCCCGATCCGATATTTGGATCGGATTGGACGCCGATATGGGCAAAAAAATGCGCATCGGTATCGGATCGGAACACGGGAAAAATTCCGATCCAGACTTCCAATCCAGTTTTTTTTTAAAAAGTCCGGTCCGTGTTTTCCAGCGCACCGATTTACATAATCCATTCCAGTTTTTGCTTCGGTTTCCCTAAAATCCATTCCATATTTTACGGCACACCTTCAACACACTACATTTCCATTACCGTCTCCCAATTTACCGAGAGACTTTATCGGTAAAAATGCCAGCTGTGTGGGATCATTTCACCTTAAAGGACGACAAAGACGAAGAGGCAGAGAGCAACATATGCCACAATAAAGTCAAGCGTAGTGGTAAAGCTGTAAGAAGTTTTATTGCAACCAACCTAATCAAGCATTTAGCAAAATACCACCAAAAACAATATGAGGAGTATGTTAAGAAAACCGAAGACAAAAAGAAAGGTCCTACGCAACTAACACTGGCAGAAACTTTTGCTATGCGTGACAAACTGGCACTTGACAGTCCCAAAGCCCAGGGAATAACAAGAGTCATTGCCGAAGAATTCATTCTGGATGACGAGCCATTATCTCACGTGAGTAAAGACGCACCATCCAACACGCAATTCGGCCGTGGAAGATTTGAGAACGATTCACAAACATCCAAATTCCGATTATTGAAATATGTCAAGTAAAGCGGAACTAATACACAGCGCGGTCTTCGGGACGCAATGCGCAAAGTAAACATAACTTGTCTTAGACCCGGGTAATGCCAATGCTCAACTCACGGCTTTAGCTCAACTCATGCCGCTGGATAAAAAACACAAGAATACCTGACTTCTGCTGACAGCCTCAACAAACTACGTCAGCGTCGTTTTACTGGAGATAATAGATATCATATGTATATAGAACCAGATGCTACACGACAGACTCGACTGCTTTAGCAACATTGAAGTATGGAAAACTAAACGGCCGCCATCCTAAAGCAGGAGACTTCCCTAGTAGGCTGTTTTTCGCAAAATTAAATGAATGTAGTTTAAAGCTGCTTATACAGAATGGGGACTTGAGTATTTTCTTTACTGTTTTAAAATGTTAACTTGATACTGAAATAGTCGTTTATTTAAACCTGAGAGGCTTTTTATACAATTATTGTAACTAATGCACGAAACATTAAAAGCATCTAATAGCTTGGGTGATTTGGGGGATTTTCCACTGAGGTTGTTGGTGTGTTTTGCCTTTTTTAAGACAGTTTACAATATTATTTGCACGTTTTGCTGACTGACTATGCCATTTCTGTTTGTTATTTATAATGTTTTGTGTTTGTCACTCAATAAACAGGTCAGTTTCTTGTTACCAACCGTTGTGTGTTATTCAAACTCACCTAATTCAGCTGGCTAGTTGTTATCAAGGGTACTACAACCTTTTTCAACATGAGTCTGACAACTAAGTAAGGAGGCTAAATAACTTTAAACTTTAACACATGCTCAGATAGGTCGGTATCGGTATCGGCCAGTATCGGTATTGGATCGGAAGTGCAAAACAATATTGGTATCGGATCGGAAGTGCAAAAACCTGGATTGGGACATCCCTAGTTTCGCTGTTGTTTTATTCCAGTTTTACCCAAATTATGAAATTGAATGTGCCGTGTCAGTAGTGCTTGGAAAATATTAGGGCATTTACATGTAAAATGTGTTTCTGTTTACAAAGTTTTTATTTAAAAAAAAAAAAAAAAAAAAAAAAAAAAAATATATATATATATATATATATATATATATATATATATATATATATATATATATATATATATATATATATATATATATATATATATATTTATATATATATATTTATATATATATATATACACACTTCATTTTTTTATGGGCTAAAAAGCAACAAAATCCAGAAATGCAATGGTATTGCCAAACAAAAAAAAAAAGTATACATTTTATACTCCTCAACACAACCGGAAAAAGTAGACCCAAAAGGAGAACATTTTGGAAGTTAATGCGGGAACTTAGTAGGTAGCTGCTAGAGTGGTAATGTCTGCTGTGTGGAAATATTTCACCATCGAATGGGTGCGAAGTGGGCATTTCGCGTAGTGGAAAGGGTAGAAATGCATTGTAGGGCAAACATTTTTTTTTTGTCCGGCATCGGATTCGGACTCAGGCAGATTCTCAAAATCAGGTGACTCGACTCGGAATCGGGTGAAAAATATGCGTCTGGATGTCCCTGTATACAGTGTTGTTGTCTGCATGAGCTGTCGTTCACTAAAAAAAGACTACAGAGTCAAGATGCCCATCTCAGTCTTTAAATGAGAAAGCCATACATTCCATGTGTCATTGTGTTTTATGCAAGAACTCACAATTATATTTTGTGTAAGAATTTTTTTTCTTTACCAGTATTTTCACTTGTTGAGGAATTGCTGACTGCAAACGACCTGCTTTAAGGCAGGCCTGTGGTGATGTGAGCAATGAATATTCATTAGCCTGAATTATTGTAAATTATTGTCATCAACATTTTTCCATATTTATTTTCTGAAACTGGGGCTTTTAAGCAAGCGGGAATTTGCATGTTGAATTGCAGCCCGGTCTGTATGTGTTCTGGGATGTTTTTCCCGATTTGTAATACCCTGGCAGTGTATTTGAACTTGTGTTCCAGCACTTTATGTCAAATTATCCACTGGTCATCCCACACTTTGAGAATCATTGCGCTACAGCGCTTGCATTACTGTAGTTCGTGGTTTCCTCTCTCCTCATAAGAGCATACAGAAGCTCAAACTGCAAGAATGACATATGTTTGAGTATACAGTATATTTGGGTAGGCAAGTACCGTAATTTTCGCACTAAAATACGCACCTGACTATAAGCCGCCACCCACCAAATTTGGCACAGAAACAACATTTGTTCATAGATAAACCGCACAGGACTATAAGCCACAGCTGTCCTCACTGTTTTATGAGATATTTACACCAAAAGATATTAACCGGTAACACTTTTTTTGACAGCGGCATTATACGACTGTCATAAGAACAAATGAACCACCGTGACGCTTTAAACCAATGAGCTGCAACGCTTCATTGCTTCAAGAATTGTCATTTGACCATCACTGCTCCCTTGGGGGTTACAGTCAACCTCTGCTGCCACCTGTTGTCAACATTGTTGTTGTCCAACATGCCTCCTAGCATGCATTGCAGCGCTTCAGATGTAAATAACCATCAAAATACATGTTTTGTGCTAATTATTTATTCAGTTACTGTTCCAGTTGTTTCATTAATTGCTAGTTATTGTATTTGGTAACACTTTATTTGACAGTGGAGCCATAAGACTGTCATTAGACAATCATAATAATGACATGACACTGTCATGAGCATTAATGAATTTATATAACAGATGTCATTTAGTGTTATCTGGCAAATTATCTCACTTTTGAATGGATGTAAAAGATCCAGGCTGGACATAAATGGAGTTAGTGACATACGTATGTTGCTGGACGACACTTAATGACATCTATCATAAGCATTCAGTAATGCCCATGATAGTGTCATGTCATAGATATGACTGTCTTATGACAGTCTTATGATGCCGCTGTCAAATAAACTGTAACTTATTAACCCAAATAAATCAACAAATAAGCGGCACTGGACTTAAAAACTGCAGGATTCAAAATGAAGGAAAAAAGTAGCGGCTTATAGTCCGAAAGTTACTGTAGATGTAAGACCAACAAGGGTACTAATCAAAAAAAATATTCTTGAGTGCAAACAACCACAGAGGTAAGTGCCAATTAAAAATAAATTGTGATGTGGCGAAAAGGAGAATTTTTGTAGTGGAACTAATCTCTGTGTTTCCTCCTGAGGCTGTTTTTAGATGCCTTTCTCATCAGTCTGGGCAGGACCTATTCTCACCCCTCTTCCACCTCCCTTTTCCCTGCCTTATTTCTCTGCAGTAGAACGTAACTAGAGACACACATTGACTACAGGTTAAGAAGTGAATTAGTGAAAGAGAGGCAGAGATAAGAAAGGAAGAGACTTCCAGGCACCTCACATGTTGGAAATTGGAGTCACTGTTCAGCCTTCAGAGTTGAGGTGAGGGGTAAATATCTTGTCACTTTAGAGACTTTCTTCATGCATGACAGTGTGCATTGTGTGTTTGTATGCAAAGAAATCTTTAGCTGAGATTCCAGCAAAGATTACCTCTAAATTGTTGGATTGAAAAAAAAGAGATGCAGTCAAAGCAGGGCTTCCCTCAAACACCCATTGAAGTATCCTATTCATGCGTGTACACCATCTTCATGCCGGTGTTCAGACTTTGGCGCACGTGTGACAAAGTTTACCCTTCCAATATCACAGTTGGTTGTGTGTATGAATCATCCTGTGAAGCGGTGAAAAAGATTCATTGTTCGAGACTGCAGACACCATGCACCAATGTTTATCTGCGTGTGCATGTTGAGTCTCAGTGATTCATCATTTGATTCAGCGTCTGCGATTATTGTTGAAAACGAGGTTTTGTTTCAGCTGTGGTCTACAGTGGACACCAAATAAGGGGCAGACTTCAGAGAATCAAGACCTCATCTGGCCACAATATGGACTGCCTGCACATTTTGCTGTCACGTTCAAATGTTGAATTCTTTTGTTGAAGATTTATGTTTGCAGCAGACCTCAGATGTTATAAAAGTGATGAAAAGCACTAAACAGATGTAAGGAGTTGCTTGGAGACAAAAGAAAATGCATAGATTTTTTTACCTGACAGAGGTGTGGAATAACATGTTGGGCCCATTGCTGCTGAAATTAACTTTGCGTTCAGTTGCTCTAGGGTGAGCATGCATGCTGATATTCACCTTTGGTCACGGCCCTCTCAGAGCTTCCACGGTGTTGTTGTGTGATGTCAGGGTGGGGCTCAGGTAAAGAGCAGACAGAGTGACAGAGAGCAGACCTCTGATCCTGGGTGAAACCTGCTCAGTCATGCCAGTCTGCTTCTATGTGCCTGCCTAACCACCACACTTGTTTTAAAAGGTGGAAAATCTTCCTCACCTTTGCCAGAGGTGGCATTCCCCATGTGAGTGTAATGTTGTAATTTGCAGCATTATCCACACACACAGCTGTATACCGTGTGTGTGCATGTTTAAGTTCATGAGATCCGTTTCTCGACTTTTCAGAGGGGTGCAACATCTGTAATATTTATAATCGTAACATTTTCCTTAAATTTTCAGCAAATCATCAAAGGAGTCAAACCTTTGAGTTTTTGCAAACAAGGTTTATTTGGTCAATGTATTGTTTCATGAGGTCAAAAGTACGACAAGATGGAAGTGACAAATGCAGAACAACAATACAATGGGCCGAAGACGTTAGACATAAATTATTGTTCGATGAAAATGCTGGCTAGGGAAAACACAAAGCCCTGTCATCCAAAGCCAAGGAAATAAAACCTCTGACTATAAGTAAAAGTGTTTGAACAGATGGAAAGACAAGGGTGTGACAGAAAGGACGGCCCAGAGAGGTAAGTGGAAGTGGATGGATGACGGCTGTCTACTTAGTAAATGCTGCTGGAATGACAGCTTTTTAACCGAATGTTAAAACTCTCATATTCCTGCCCCTCCCTCCCTTTTGGCCACCGTAGTCCTGTTTCATAACTCTGCCATTTTTTTATTTGTCATTTACAACCTCTTCTGTTGAACCAGCTCATTGTGTGGAATGTTGAAATGACTGGCGGAATACAAATCTAATGATTTTTTTATTACCTTCATTCCAACTCTTATTTACCTGTATTATAAATTCATGTTCATCTGCAAAAGTGAGAAGTCGCTTATTTACGACATTAAAGTCGGAAAATCTGATGGAAAAACTCCATTTTGACGTTAACGAGCAAATACTTAGGACATATTGATGTTGGCTGTTTCACTATGAATTCGGATTAGCACACAGAGAGGGATGTTCAAATGTTACTATTTAGTGAGGAAGTCTCAAGAAGGACGTCAGGGGTGGAGAGGTCAGATAAACAGCAGACTTTGCCATGGGAGACCGCTGTTCAGTTCCTGTATCCAACTGTGAGTCCCAGATGTACAATCTAAGAAGTGTATGAAGGCTTGACCATTTACTGTAGGCCTACTGCATTATGACCATCAAATGTTGACTATCAGCAACCATAAGAAATTATATATTTTTAGACGGTTGTGTGAAAGTAATTACCTTCTAGATCAGCGGTGTGGTACAGGCGACTTTGCATAAACAGTTGAAGGCAATTTGGTGCTGCTGGGTGGCAGTTTGCAGCTTCACTGGTGGCATTTTACGCTTTGACTGAGGTTTACACTGTGGTTCAAAGCTTCCTCACCGCTTTACTACCAAGTCATCAAGCTTAGTGAACAGTGCAAGTTGAGTACATTTCAGAAAATCGGAACACAATTAATTTAATTGCCCATTAACACAGCTGGAGCATTGCCAAAATGTCTGGAAACAGCACTTAACTCATTTCCTTCCATTGACAACGATAGACGTCCAATTAATTTAAACTAGGCGGAATGGCTGTAAAAGTTATTTCGGTGCCATTGACAGCGCTAGAAATCCAATTAATTTTGACTAGAAGAGCCATTCGCTGCCATCCTTCCCCAGTAAAAATGGGTTGGACGTCTGGCAGTGAATTAGTTAACTTCTTGAAGACCACAGGTCATTATTTCCTATCAGATCATTTGATATGAGCAACATTTTACTGCTGTTGATCCAAGAATGAGTTTTTAAAATACGTGTGTGACCTGTGTTTTGTGTAATGATTTTTTTCCTAATCAAAACAGCTTTTGTCTGCATATTACAGGTAACCATGTCCATGATGCATCACATTCCCAGGTTCCATTACTCTAGTTAAATTAGGATATACATGCATTTACAACTGGAGTGAGTCAATAATTAAGTTTGTTCAAGGTGTTGTGGCTTGCAAGTCTAATGTGTGTGTGTAGTAAAGACTTCAATGAAAATATATTACTAGAGAAGCTGTGTATTTAGACACATGAGAATTTAGGTAGTAGGCTGCAACCCATTTTAGAATTTTCTCAGGGGCACTCAGAGAGAAGCAAGGGTGGAGGGCGCGTTGAGATAATTTGTTCCTAACAATTATCAAGACTTTGAACGCTGGTTTAAGAATGATAACTCAGTTAATGAACCAGAATTCCTGCCCGGAGCATTGAGCCAATCCCCTTTGTACTGTTTATTATTGTTGATTGTTCAAATATACAATCTGAACACAGTTTGGTGTGGTCTCGCAGCTCCACCATGGGCTATCCACCACCTCTCCTGATTTAGATGCTGTCATTTCGAAATCATCAAGCTTTTCCAGCTGGGATGTAGGGTAGTATGCCAGACTGGGTTCGGGCCAGAGTTACCAGACATCAATGCATAGACACATTTTTGCCAAGCATACGGTACTAACATAACCCTAACTGCTATATCTGAAAAGTACTGCAGTAAATATTAACCAATGAAATTATGTTTAAATTTTTGGCAGGGAGGTGTGTCACTCAGACTGCACAAATGTGGCCTGTTAAGTCTCATGTTGAATGTTAAATGAGGTTGCAAGATGGAAAATTTGATGTAAATTTGTTGTGGCTGAATGTTAAGTCAAAGGAAGTCAATTGTCCATCAATCCAATTCCAGTCCTGCTTTTCATCCACGAGATCAACAAGGTGAACAGTGTATGCCCTGGACTGCCACACCAATCGGCAATTAATTCTTTTAGCAACTCAATATGCTTGACTGGACTACATCCACTGTGAAAGATTTGAACCGCAAACCTCGAAACTGTAAGGCAGGCATGCTAACCACTGTAGCACTGTCCTGTAGAAGATAATTGCAGGAGGAGAAATCTGTGTAGACTTTTTATAATAATGGACATTTTTAACAGGTATTGCCAGATAGGTGACAAATAGGGTGGATTGGATAAGTTTATAAAGACCCAATTTGTTATTACTTGCACTTGATCTGATGGCGAGTGAGAACTACCAGGTTCATGCAGCATGCACAAAATTCTCCCCGGTAACTAATGTGACTGCAATTTCCTCCCATGTGTATGTGTTAATGTGGGGGTGTTTGCGTGTTTGGATTTGCGGTTGCAAGGCCCGTCTGTGTCTCTGTGTATCAGTGCGTGCATGCAAGTCTTGGACACAAGAAGTGGTCGTTGCTCTGCGGTCGCGTGGACTAGTTGAACTCAAAAGTCACACGCATACACGCACACACAGAGACTTCCCTCCGAACACCTAGAGGTGACTCCCTGTGGCAGTGTGCCCAGTGTGTCGCTAAAACCACAGAGCGGTACATTCCCAGACTCTGAGAGTGAGACAAAATGAGCAAAGTGGAACAGATACATCAGTTGACGGTGGTTCCGTGCTTGTCTGATTGTGTTTGTGTGTTTATCTGTGTTTGTACACAAACTTGGTGGGAGAAAAGCAATGTGGGGTGGGGAGGTTCAGCTGTGACTGCTTTTTATTAGATGGTGAGCGCTAGCTGGTGAGCTCTCATGGGTTACAATTTTATGGCTGTGTAATGACTGTGTGCCACATGGCCATTTCAGCCGACACGTAATTTGATGTCTTAACACAGAGTTACTTTTTTTGATTGGCAGACGAGTTATACACGGCTCAAAGTTGCCACATGAAAATATGCCATTCAAATGTATGGGCTTGAATCCACAATGGTATTTGTTTTAATTTCCTCTATTTTACACACTAGACAGACCTTTGGGCTCTGGCAACAGAATGAGGTTTGGGGGAAGTTAAAAAAGTCAAGGTTTCCTTTTGTTCATCCTGCAACCTGCTGTTGATCAACATGTGTCAAAGGAACTGATGCCGTAGATGGTATCAGCACATACCAAATCACACTCAACGTCTTGTAATAATTCACATTAAACACACTGTCAGTGATATGTCTGTGCAGAATGCATTGTGGTTGCAGCTGATGATCTAACATGGGTGTCAAACAGGCCTGCCAGAGGTTCTAATTTGCCTGTTAGGCATGTATTCATTCTTCCATCATTTTATTTTGAAACTCATCCATTTATTTTACACCTCTATATATCATATCACCGTTGTCTGTTGCGTGGTTTGTGTAAATGTTTACGTTAAAAATTTTAAATGACCGTAATTATAAATTATAATATTTATAAATTGTAAATAATTATAAAACGGACTATAAGGCGCACCTGACTATAAGCTGCAAAGACCTAATATTACAGGAAAACTGTGTACAGGTAGTCCCTGGGTTACGACGTACTCGACCTATGCTATTTCGACTTTACGATGCTGGATTCTCATCGCCATTTTGTCTCCAGGTTGTTGTTTTTTTTTTTTTTTTTTTTTTTTTTCGCATAAACAGTATTTTACGTGTTGATTCCTCTCGAAACATGACGTTTTTCAGCTATTCAGTCATTACAGCAATTGTGCTTTTTGAAGCTTTTTACTACCTTCACTTTTGACAATTTGTAAAGCTGTAACATACGTATGTACACTTATGTTCAAAACGACACACATTTTAATAATTAAACACTTGACACAAAACAACTGGTATTCAAATGTCTATCTTGTCTGATCTATATGTAAATTTAGGAGATTAAATTAGCCTAATTTGCCTAGCAAAGGTCTGCTATGCTATGAATGCTAACGTACTTACAATTCTCATAGCAAATCATTGACACGTAACTGTAGCTGTAAACTTAATTACAAATCCATACAAAAACATGCAGTGAAGCAAATAAGTATTTAGTCAGCCACTAATTGTGCAAGTTCTCCCTCTTGAAAATATTAAAAAGGCCTGTAATTGTCAACATGGGTAAACCTCAACCATAAGAGACAGAATGTGGGGAAAAAAACCCAGAAAATAACATTGTTTGATTTTTAAAGAATTTATTTGCAAATCATGGTAGAAAATAAGTATTTGGTCAATACCAAAAGTTCATCTCAATACTTTGTTATGTACCCTTTGTTGGCAATAACGGAGGCCAAACGTTTTCTGTAACTCTTCACAAGCTTTTCACACACTGTTGCTGGTATTTTGGCCCATTCCTCCATGCAGATCTCCTCTAGAGCAGTGATGTTTTGGGGCTGTCGTTGGGCAACATGGACTTTCAACTGCCTCCACAGATTTTCTATGGGGTTGAGATCTGGAGACTGGCTAGGTCAATCCAGGACCTTGAAATGCTTCTTACGAAGCCACTCCTTTGTTGCCCTGGCTGTGTGCTTGGAATCATTGTGATGCTGAAAGACCCAGCCACGTCTCATCTTCAATGCCCTTGCTGATGGAAGATTTTCACTCAAAATCTCTCAATACATGGCCCCATTCATTCTTCAGATCAGTTGTCCTGGTCCCTTTGCAGAAAAACAGCCCCAAAGCATGATGTTTCCACCCCCCATGCTTCACAGTGAGTATGGTGTTGTTCGGATGCAATTTAGTATTCTTTCTCCTCCAAACACGAGAACCTGTGTTTCTACCAAAAAGTTCTATTTTGGTTTCATCTGACCATAACACATTCTCCCAGTCCTTTTCTGGATCATCCAAGAGATCCAAGAGTGAGATCTTGAATGGAGACCCAGATCGAAGGAGATTATCAGTGGTCTTGTATGTCTTCCATTTTCTAATAATTGCTCCCACAGTTGATTTCTTTACACCAAGTGTTTTACCTATTGCGTATTCAGTCTTCCCAGCCTGGTGTCTACAATGTTGTGACTGACTGAGATTGTGGACAGGTGTCTTTTATACCGATAATGAGTTAAAACAGGTGCCATTAATACAGGTAACGAGTGGTGCCTCATTAGAAGAAGTTAGACCTCTTTGACAGCCACAAATCTTGCTTGTTTGTAGGTGACCAAATACTTATTTTCTGCTCTAATTTGGAAATACATTTTTTAAAAATCAAACAATGTGATTTTCTGTTTCCACATTTTGTCTCTCATGGTTGAGGTTTACCCATGTTGACAATTACAGGCCTCTCTCATCTTTTCAAGTTGGAGAACTTGAACAATTGGTGGTTGACTAAATACTTATTTGTCCCACTGTATATTAGCTGAAACAACTTACAGCTGTATATGGGCCAAACCAGAGCACAGCTATCCTTTATCCATGTCAGTTGTCTGATTCTGTCATACAAGGCGACAGTCCAGCCAGACTCAATGCTGCCACCAGAGGGCAGTGTATCCTCTATCATTAAACAAAATACAGTACTTTTGGAATATTTGGATAGTTATTTTGGATACCTTAAAGGGTTAATTCCAACCTTTGCGGAAATTTGGTCTACGTCACCTGCGTAGGAACTATTTCGTATGCTGGGGACTACCTGTATTTGTTTATTTGAGTATTTCGTATGCACTGGACTATAAGACACAGGTGTCCATACTGTATTATCGGGTTATTACACCAAAGACATGCTGCTCATTAGCCTTTAAAATCCATAAATAAGCCGCAGGGGTCAAAGCTGGTGGTGGTTTGTGGGTGTCTGGGGGGTGGTAGTGCCTTATAGTCCAGAAATTACAATATATTGTGTATACATTTTTTCAGTAAATGGAGCGTAATGGTACATCTATAACATAGACACTGTTTATTTGTATTGTGTGATGAGTCTGTTGAGGTTATTACAGTTTCCAGGTGTTAATGTGGATTTATTTGCATTATGAAGTATTTGTATATTATAAGATTTTTTTTTTTTTTTTACTAAAATGGACACAGTATATACAGAGTTACCATCATCTTTATATTGTGCTTGTGTGTGTGAAAATACTCATTATAAAACTGCACTGCTCTGCATGAAACTACACTTTTGTTTTGTTCCAAAAAAATAAGATTGCTCATATGATTTGAAACAAGCATTGCAAAAAGATAAGTGAATATTTTCCAATAGGTCTTGCGCCCAAAAATAGTGAAGATTTTGAATTGAATTGTCATTATAGCTTTTTAAGCCACATATATAGTGATCCAGCCCATTTGAGATCAAATATGGGTGAATGTGGCCTGCAGACTAAAACGGGTTTGACACCCTTGATCCAAGATGATGAAGCATATAGAGAAAGGGCATAACATGTAGTTAGGGTTTTGATAAAAATTGACATTGTCTCGCACTTCCGCATTTCACAAAGCAATAGTCAGTTTGAACGTCGAGGCATTTTGGCACGTTTCTATGCACGTTTCGCTATTTTATTTCCATTGAAGACTTGTAACCGCAGTCTGCTTTTGAGTCTGCAGGAGGTGAGTTATGCTTTTCGCAAACTGTGGATTTTGGGAGAAGTATCAATTTAGGTTCACCATGGAAAAAGAATAACAGCCTGTAACTTTTTTCTCATTGTTGGAATAAATGTGGATCTCTGCATGTGCGTGACAGTTCATATCAAGCATTTTTGTTCAATGGTTTTAGTTAGGATAGCAGTGGGGGTATACTTAAGGATAGATAAGTCTGGAGTTGATAACTGAGTCAGCAAATGCAGCCCAATATCTATCATGACGACTGGCGGCGAGTCGTTGAAGTCAGGTTTTATAGAAAGAGCGTCAGATCGAGATTGGGTGCGGTGTTTGACTAAGAGGTGATGAGCCAAGGGAGAATAGACGAGCAGGATGCCACCATCTGTTAGCCACATGCATACCCCACAGCTGTCACATAAATCTCAGACGAGCTCAGCGAGGCTGCATTCCGCCAGGCAAAACATCCATTGGGTCTCTACCTCATCGGGCTCACACCATGCATTCAATCCATGTAAAAATTAATTGAGCTAAAATCATACGCATTGGATTCATAAAGGCACGCCAATGTGCTGCTTGATTTATGACAAGCGAAGAGGTTGAAGTGTAGAGCATTTCGACAATGGGGAATTGTGACATAAAAGAATGTTATTACCAATGTGTATTTCAGCATTTGAAGACTGGGTACAAGTATTACACAATCACTTGAGCTGTGTGAATTATTGCGCCCGACTATTGGCAATAAAAGATGTTGAAAAGTAGTGCTGCTAGGCAACAGTTGATTTAAAAGTCGTGTTCCTCTGGTGTGGTCTCTCCAGTACATTTAGGAAAACTTCATGTCAAAATATCCAACAAAGATGTGAACAAATACACACAACATAAGGTCACCCGGGTCAAAATCGTCTCAATTAGGCAAATGGATGAGCAATTTGTTTGTTGTCCACTGCTGTTATGCATCTTCTCTGATTAGTGAAATAATTGCCTTTTCATTGTTAATTCTCATACTATTGGCACAATGGACAACTTAATCTGTATAAACTCGGCAAACTCTTCTGTAAGATCGCTCACACAACCTTGACAAAGATCGGTAACACTTTATAATAACTATCCGTTTTACTAGTTAAAAGATCATTATTAAACTGTTGATAGATGATTTGTTGTTGATTTGTGAAGTATTTGTTAACAGTTTGTTAAGCATTTACAGGGTGTTCCAATATGGATGACCCCATTCTAAATGCCCATGCTAGTTGATGGATCTTAATAAAACTATATACACTCTATGTTGAAGGTCATAAGTTTTATTGGTTAAATATACAAAGAAAAGTACAAATATTTGTTGGTTCTATGGCAGATTTTCATAAATGCCTGCAAAATGCCTTATCAAAATGCTTTTTCTTTAGAAGTGAACGGCATTTCTTATTTATTTATTTATTTATTGTCATTGTCATCATCATCATCATCAAAAATCAAAATCATAAGGAAAGAAAGAAGAGAAAAGAAAAGAAAAGAAAAGAAAAGAAGGAAATCATCGCGTAAGTTTGTTTATCCAAAGGAAAGAGAAGATGAAGACAGACATGACAAGGGAGATGGAAAAAGCAGAAGCTTATCGGGAACCCGTCCCCCTGCCACCTAGGTCGCACAAGCAGCATGTTATGTATCAGTCCAGTGATAGTCTAACAAATTTCGTTCAAAAGTCATTGATTGCCATGGAGATTTCGCATATAGTAATTTGAGTGTATTGTATCAGTTCATGTCCAAGTAGGTGAAGGGTGGGAAGGCCTGGGGTGCTTTGGAGGCTCGCATGTGTAGTATCCCCTGTAGGAGATTTCTCGTCATCATCCCTTGCCCGGTTTAGGAGATTAGTCATCATCATCCCTGGCCCGGTTGGCCCGAGCGAGTCTCTCATGATCACGCAGCTCCGCGTCAATTTTTGTGGCCAGTCGTGCAGCGGCGTCCCTTAGCGTTGCTTGCTCCTTCATTAACAGTGCCAATTCGTCGCCGTTGCGACGAGCAACCTCCAGTATCTCATGGAGTTGGTTCTTCATCCTCATCGAGAAGCGACGAACCCAGAGGGCACCAAGTAGCAGTAGGAAGGCAAGAGCCAACAGCGTGCCGAAGATGTACAGGTCCTCAGCGTCCTCTATCTGGAGGGACGTTAGGCATAGCGGCCTCCATTTACCCCAAGCATCCTCCACATAACCAGACGTGAAGGTGGTGGCTGGACATGGGCGCTGGGCCGATGTAGGCCGCATCGTAGAGAATATTCTATCCATCGAACTCAGAGCCCAGTTTACCAGTTCCATATTTGTCTCAGGAGGAAACTCAGTACGTAACGTTGCAATGGCAGATTCAGTAATGTGATTTTGTTGAGGGGCATGTCCTAGTAATGTTATGTCTTCTCTACTTGACCCTGGCATTTAAGCATGCTTTGCTGTGAGGACATCTTATCTGTGTTGTGTGTGCATTTTACAGTTGAGTTTGGGCAACGTACTGGTTTATTATATCTCGTTTATACATTTTTTTGAAGTAACTTAATGAATTCATATTCGTTAGCGCTGCATCACATGTATTCCACAGGCGAGCCCCAGTGTTTACAATCGAGAAAGATTTCATTGTAGTCCTAATGGTCTGGTAGGAAAACATTCTGCTTACTTTCAGATCATAGGAGGATTCTTTGATATGGAATAAAACTTGCAAGTTAGTTGGAAGACTGTTTATGTTGGCCTTATACATCATTTGAGCTATTTTGTAATTAACCAGGTCGTCAGGTCTTAACCTGAAAAGATAGAAATGCCAAACGTTACACACAAAAACTTGAACCGTTGCTACACAAACTCCGTTTCAGGTTAAGAACACCTTGTAAATGCTTAACAAACTGTAAACAAATACTTCACAAATCAACAATAAATCATTTATCAACAGTTTACTAATGATCTATTAACTTGTAAAACGGATAGTTATTATAAAGTGTTACCCAAAGATCAATATGAGGATACAGCTCTTTGAGCTCTTTCTATTGTTTAGGTGTGCCAAATGGACCTATCGCTAAGCCACGCCCCCTTGGAAAACTCGGACAACACAAGGCTCTGTCAAATTCTCTCAGCGACAGTGACTAAGTTTACGAACGATTTATGGATGATTGTGGGAGTTCCAATTTCTGAATTTGCACTATCATAGCTTGCAATAGACCTACAGTATTTTTATTTATTTATTTATTTATTTATTTTTAAATGAATTTTGTCTAGAAGCAGATAGAGAGGATTGCAGTAGGCAATGGAGCGGTATGTCCATGGTATTAAACTTTACCGTGAGGAGACCAATATTATAATAAAGGCTAAATGCTACCACTCGCAGTTTAAAAACGAGAAACCCCACAGGCCAAATATCTATCTCGCTATAACATTAGCTACTTAGTAACGTTATGTCATGTGTTCTGTCAGATCTTGTTCCTGAAGCTTTTGTAGCGATGAATAACCAGTCTTTTGCATTCAGTTGGAGTCTCAATGTTATCCAGTAATAAACAAATTACATCATAAACATACATGTGCAACAAGAATACGGCGTTAACGGTGAGAGAGCGGCGTGCAGTCAAGGTGACCGCAGCCACATGCTAGGATGTGTGTGAGGAGACCTTTCCTTCATGTGCGTCCGTGACCAAACGTAAGTACATATTCCTTTCTTAATAGAAAGTTTGTGGTGTTTACTTTGGACTTTCGGTGCTGAGGTCTTTCCAGTTTAGATTAGTTATATTTTGGTCAGTTTCTGTAGTGACAGGCTAGTAAAGAAGTACGCAGTCAAATGTAAGCAAACTAACGTTAATAATTTCGTCTACATTTCTACTTCATGCTATCAAATGTATTTTTATTAAACAAATCGATCATTAACTTACCTTAAAGCAAGCATAAGTGTCCTTGGTGATTGTCTTGACATTCAGTTATTTATGTGGTTGACTACAGAGCCTTATCCATCGGTTGCATTTGGCAAGCTATGGATAAGGCTCTGGTGTCAGAATTACAGGTACCCCATGCCCAGCGTTTAAACATCTTGTTTTGGGCATTTTAAAGTTAGAAAAAAGGTGTTTTAAGTCACGACCACACAGTATACAATTCTACAGTTGGTGTCAGAGTTTTCTGATTTGGGGGCGTAGTTTAGCGATCGGACCATTGTCTAATTTAGGCTAACTTGTAGTGCCCAACTCAGTTGCTTCTAACAAGTATGCGTGTGAAAATGGTGCGGGTTTTCTGTGTCATGGATACGCCAATATTTGTTTTGTTTTGTTTGATTTTATTGGAACTTTATATCAAATAAAATTATTGCTGGTTAAAAAAAAAAAAAAAAAAAAACATAATTACATAGTGGTCATGAATGAGTCACTCCTAATTTTAAGCTCTTTCAAACCTGCGCTTCATATGTATGTTCAGGCACTGTGGGTGAGCAGATCAGGGCCAATGAGAAAGCCCAGTCATTACATCACAGTCACACAGTGTGGCAGATGGATGGGGTGAATGTTTTCCAGGCAAAACATCAGAATAGGATTTAAACTAATGTAATGTTAAATTATTCTTACTGCACCGATCAGCAGAAATAGCTTGAGAAAAGCATCAAGCCAAACTTATGTGGCGGGAACACTGGGACATTCTATGGCTGCTTTAGAACTTCGGAAACCATTAAATGATTGCAGTTCTTTACTGTCAAATTGCAGTACTGTACATCAATCATAAGCCTGTGCAAATATGCTTCCCTCCTATCAGTGCAGCCAAACATGCTGCTGGCAGTGTCAGACGGTGTCAACATTCAACAATAGAACTCAGCCTATTTGTACAAACACAATGCCACATTCGAGTGTTGTCTAACTGTGCTGCTCTACTGGCTGCTTCGTTTTAATTGTGTGGCCAGCTTTGTTCTTTTCTTTTGTATATGCTGCAGAGTTTTACTTCATCTGGATGAACTTGCCTGCCTTGACTGCAGTGAGTCAAATGCTTGGTCCACAGCTGCACAGCAGGGACAGCTGTGGCTCTGAATCCCATCTTCTGTATCTGTGGCCAAATCCGACTAATCGCAACTGGATCAGCCTCTTTCCAATATGATGCAGCTTGAATTATAAACACATTGGATGATGACTGAAAAAGAATGAACAAGATTTTAGGGAGTATGTTTCAATCAAATCTGCGCACATTCTAGCATCTTTGATCGGTTTATTCTTGGGTTTATCAGACATTAGAAGTAAAGCAATGTTGCTTTCCCATGGACTTATCTGTCTCTAAATGCATCAACCATATTATTGTGTCCTCCCTCAGACTCACGTGGAGTCTAACAAAGCATAAAACCTGTGTATCTTTCTTTCCAGTATATTTTCCTCCCCTTTTCTACATCTTCCTTTCATTTTCAACCACATGTTGCGGGGCATTAAAAACATGCAGGACGGAGGGGGGGAGGGAAGGAAAGGGACAGTTCCAAAGGAATATGGCTTGTATTAATCTGGAAACATTCATTTTCATCTGAATTAAATTATTGGTTTGAACTCAGTGTCCTAAGAGAGCAGGCAGTGCGTCACCAGCTTCCCAGATGGGCAAGGAGTGGTCATTAGGTCCATCACTGTTACCACTCTGAGGCCATGAAGTTGTTTGGTTCAGCTTTCTTGCAATTGTTTTCAAAGAACCTATCAAAAACGGGCTTTTGTTATTGATAGAGCCTTAGTTTATACTTGAGTAGTAACATGAGAGGAGGATCCAGAATCGTTGTGGCTTTTTGCATGCGTATGGATAAAAGCATTTATACAAAAACACATTTGATGATAATGTGACATGCGCTGCACCATGGTATAAAAAAAAAAAAAAAAGCGATTCTGTCAGTCATATTTTGATTGTCTGATCTTTGAACACAAACGATACCATTTAGTTTGAATGTCCATTTTTCTATTTGCATGAGCGCAGATTTTTCCAAATAGTGGGATATCAATTAATCAACAAGACACAAGACACAATAACAAAGTTTGGCAATAGATATTAACGCTGCCCCTTTAAAGAAAAAAAAAAAATCTAAATCACTATTAAATTTTGTTTTTAAGTGACATTTTTAAAAGGCACAGCTCGAACAACACAAATGTAACTCAGTATGCTGAAGGCCTACAGTATGTTTAATATTTATTAAATGTTGACATGACAATGTGGACACTTACTATGCTCTATGGCAGTGGTTCCCAAGCTTTTTTGTACTATGGACCGGTTTGATGTTGGCCTTTTTTTTCATGGACCGGCAATGTGTGGCATAAAAATTACAGTAAATTTAAAATAACACGACGGGGCTAAAAACAAACATTGAGCGCAGGGAAAATATAACTTACCATATGCTGAATAAACCTTTTTTAACAGCAGTCTCTCCTAAAACGTGACGGCGAATATTCTTGGTTGCAGGCATAATGAAATTTTCTCCAATCGTTGGCTTTAGCAATACGGTTCACCACGAGGTATGATGGTCTCGGTGCATTCGCTTTTGTTGCCTCGTTTGCTAGCTTTTAGCGACATATAATGCAGAATGGACTTGGTTGTAGGCTCCTCTTCTGGCTTTTCCCTGTAAAAAATGCTGTCCAAGGACGTTGCCGCCCACAGCGCACAACCAACAGCAGCTAATGTTGCTGTTTATATTGACTGGGCTGCAAACACACCAGTAAGGGCGGCCAACCACTTGAGGGCGACGTACACACATCTCTACTCGGATTAGTATAGCTTTGTCAAGAGGCACAGGCCACATTGTGATCAATAACAAGTTATTCATTATTTCTCTGCGGCCCATTAGCAAATGTGTCACGGACAGGTACCGGTCCCTGGCTTGGTTGTTGGGGGCCACTGCTCTATGGTATCTGTGTCTAATGGGTTAATGTTCAAGTGTTGAGTCACACAACTTGAATCTTTCTATTTATGGATCCTTCCTTTCTTCCTGGAAGTCACTGAATAGTTGGCAATATCTCCAAGAGCCAAAAATCCGTCTTTTACGATTTCCAATTCCGAGAACCTGGGCCAAAATCCACATTTATGCAGTAAATGCTTCTCTTAAATACTCGATGCCGACAGTTTTTCTGTCAATAAGGTTTTCTTCAATAGTAAGAGGGATATTTATGGCACCGCCACACTTAAACCTGGTGTGGTTTTAATATTTCGAGTGCTTATTAACACTCCTAAATATCAAGTTTGTATTTTGATATGACAAAATTAATTAAAGCGTTGATTAAACCCTTCTCTAATGACCTATAGCACTGTGTTTGGCACCCTGGTGTAGTGTACCAGATTGGGGCACGTAGGAGTATGTTATTTGGTATCTTTTTGAATGTTCAAAGGAAACACAAAGAAATGTACAATTCTCAAACAACTGTACGGGAGGGAAGAAACTAATTTAGTTAACCTCCCAAAGCTACTCAAAGACTAAACCAGTGGTCTCCAAACTATTCCACATAGGAGTTCATTCCAGCAAAACAAGACAACACCTTTGCACCAATCTGGTGTCTTCCAAGTGTAATCAGTTAATTGCAGTCAGGTGCTGCTTGTTTTAGCAGAAACCTTCTTGGTTAAACTGTCTCTGCTCAATCGGTTGGAACAAAAACCCGGACCCACAGCGGCCCCGGAGGACTGGTTTTGAGACCCCTGCTTTAACCCATAACTGAGCATAACTTTGGTATCCTTAAAATTGTTCAGAGGAAACACACAAAGAAATGTCCCCTTCTGAAACAACTGTACTGAATGTAGAAATGAGTTCAATTAACCTCTCAATGCTACTGAGACTTTAAACTAGTGCTGCAACGATTCATCGATTAACTCGAATATTTGATAAGAAAAAAATATTCGAATTAAATTTTGTTGCTACGAGTATTCGTTTAATTAAAATGGTATTGTAATGGTTTATTTTTAAAGTGTTTACATTTAGTTTTATAGATTAGGATGGAAACACTGCCCTCTGGTCTGCCTCATTTTACATGGCTGAATCCAACTGCTCCCTGTTAAGACCGACGTAAGCTAAGTTTTTGTTAGGGCTAATGTTTTTTAATGCATTCATAATGTAGTTTATAGATATATTTAGTCATTTTTTGTGGGAATATGAGTCAGAACCATTTGTTAGGAGCATTGTTAAAAAAAAAAACGTTAGTATTTTATAGCATTTAAGCTAGCGGACTTTTACTATGTAAGTTGGCCAATTGTTCTTTTGTTGTACATAGATCCTCATTTCTTTATTTTTTTTTTATACCGTTTGAGGCTCATCCCAGGTATTTTAATTTTTCAAGTTCCTTATCCGATTACTCGATTATTCGAACTAACTAGTTCATCGATTAATCGACTACTAAAATAATCGATAGCTGCAGCCCTACTTTAAACGTCACTCTAGAGATTTTATATTCACAGTCAACTCAGCCATCACTGAGCATGACTGGCAATCAAACATTTTCTTGGAGCCCATGAGACTAGACATATGAGTATTGCATAATATCAATGGATGGTTAGACCAAGTCAAGCAGGACTTGCTGTTTTGAGTGCTCCCAGTTCAACCTCTCAGGAAAGGGGCCCCACTGTTTTATTAGGCGTTTTTTATCACTCTGAAAAGGTGCTGATCAGATGGGTAACAGTACGAGCCTCCACACACATAGCAGAGATTTGGTCTTAACAATACTTTCAGCACTAAATCCTTAAGACAGAGGAATCCTTTGATTCAGCATTTACCTTTGATGAAAATCATAAATTTCCTTTGTAGATGCCCCCTGGAAACCATTTAACAAAAAACAGCAGAAATGCAAGCAGCTTCAGTAGTTGCAAAACTTCAGTCATGGTGATAACGACTAAAAAGATAAAGCTCATAGCATGTGCAATCTTCTGTACTTGCAGGAGGTCTGAATAAATAAAACTAAACATGAGCCACAACTTGACTAAACATCAGTCCTCAAAATTGCTGTGAAATTTCTTGTCGAATTCTTAAAGAGATGATAAGCATTATTTGTGTTTGATATCGTCAATCTGTATAGTCTTTAAAGGAGTTGACAGTCCAAAATTTCAAATTGTTGTGAACTTGAACATTGCTAATACAAACATCTGTTCCTGACCAGCAATTTGTATAAATAAAATTTAAAAAAATAAATCCAAGGAAAATAATGTGAATTGAATTCAACAGCAAGATTAAAGAGTCACAGTCATAAAACCTTTATTAACTATGGGTAAAGTTTCGAGTAAAGTTTTGACATTTTGAATTGAAAAATGACATAATCTAATCAGGCCTTGCCAACTTTGGAAAGTGTTGATATTTCAAACGTCATAACATTTCTGCTGGTCAAATACCAACACATTTCCGCAGTTACCCAATATGGCCCAATTATTGGTCTGTTTGTACCCGTTTATGTTTAAGCCAAAGAAGTTTTATTGACTGATTTTTTTGTATTAGAAATTGCATGAGGTAAAGTCTTATCCCCCTTTCTAAATGCTGGGTGGCACAAGGACACTAATATACTGGAACATATTACTTTAACGCAAGCACCAGCATGCACAAGTTTTCCACTTTTCCCCAAAACTTTCCATTGTTCAATGACTATAGTGGACACTTCTTGTTGACACAAACAGTTCCCCCCCCCCCCAAATGGTGCAACAACTAAACTGTTATCATGTTAAAATGTGACATGCCTGACCTTTACAGAGGAGACTGACAGTGGTCAGTATCTCCCATGGCTTGTATATTTACCTGGCTTGCATCTGGATGACCTCTGGCCACAAGGAATACATCCCCGTGGGAGAGGGAGATGTGTCTGTTAGAGGCCAACTCGTGGGCGGCAGAGCGGTTTTATACACAGACTGGCATTATCTGCAACTCTTGCTCCACTCAGGGCCACTAAATATACCCTCGGGGGCCTTCCCAGGCTCCTTTAGGCTGAGGAGATGCGGCCACTGCTTGGGCCCTAGGCCAATGACATGGCTGCCGACCTCCACGGAAAGTATTTTTAAGGTCAATTACAGGGTATAGTCCCTTTTAAATGACCGACTGGTGCTGAGGAGGCCTCATATTAAAGGTTTATGTGGCAAAGGACAGGGAAAAGTCTGCTATGGCTCACCCCAGTTCCTATTGTTACCATGCATCCGCTGAGACAGTGCACTCTTCATACAGATTAAAAGTGACCCCTCAGAACTGCAATGGCATAGTTTGTATATTTCAAATATCAAGATAAAATATAACTTATAGAACAAAATAAAATCAAACTAGAAAAAAACCTCATAAGTAAGTGATTGAGGGCAGCATGGGAGCCTAGTGATTAGTTAGCATGTCCACTTCACAGTTCTGACATTCAAGCTATGTATCTCAGCTGTGTGAAATTTTGCCAGCTTCCAAAAAATTAAATTTAATTAAAGAGAGACCCCAACCTAAAGGAAAATAAATGGGTTAAACACTGGACTAACCTTAATTCCAGGTCGTCATAGCCAGCGCTGTAGCCTACTCTAATAGGGTGACCACTTCCATAAGGTCAAAATGGAGGACATATTTTAAAAAATAATAATCAGACTTGCGGTGTATTTTTATCAACAATAACGTTTTGCACGGTTTGTAAATCAAATTTGTGTAACGAAATAGTAAAAAAATACCAATTAAAGGTCAAACCTTTTTGGACAATTTATTTAGTTTGTTGTACCGTGTTTTTAAATTGCAACATACCCAAGAGATTTTATTTTGATTTTTGTTCTGCCAAAATATTTTACATGGCAAAATGTCCCACCAATGCCCAGTGCGCTTGCACATGCATCCGCACATCAGTTAAAGGCAGCGAATACTTATTCTTTTCATTTTTATTGAGTCTTTTCTACCTTTCCGTTGCCTCAAAATACTTTTGGTGTAATTACGGTGTAATTTTTTTCAGTGGTGAGTAATCAAATTAATTCCTTTTCCCATCTTTGCAACGCCATTACCGTTACTGAGGATGTGAAGGGGAACATTACTACAATTTGGTTGGCGCGAGTTGTTGACAGTTGATTTTGTCACACAGTAGCTACCTCCTGCCTTGATAGAGCAGAGCAGGAGGGGGAGGAGGGAAGTGTGTGGTGACACCGTTGCAAACGCAATGATGATTGGCTAGGTGGGTGGATCATGCCCTGCTTAGTACCAGCATTGTCGATTTATGGTCCTTTCTCAAATTAAACTCCCGCTTTTTGACAGCAGCTTAACTCAACGGCGGGGACTATTGATGCAAGCTGTCCCGTCGAACAAATCTACCCTACAATTTGACATGTTTATATTATGTTATTTGTTTTTATTTTATTTTTTTAAACCTGTCCTGTTCATCTGCTTAACACGAAGAATGGAAATCTGAGTGTCCAATTGGTCTGAACAGTTTTAATGTATCACATGGGAGTATTACATACTCCCATTGTGATCATTCATCGTGGCTCGTTTAATCGGAGAAAGCAGCGAACTGGAAGGAGTTATGGGGGCACAGAAGAAAAGGAGAGGGAGACAGAAGAAGCACAAGCAACAACAAGAAATACAATAAACGCCTACACTAAATATGAATATGTTGGTGGTATTTCCGGTTGACACAATGTGGCATGCCTGACGACGAAGGAGAAAGAGGGTAGAGTGGGGGGAAAGATAAGTGATTGGCAGGGAGGGGTGGAGTGTACCCAAATCCGCAATGTGAGGTGTAGAACCCAGCATTTGTGTGAATCCCTTGTGAGTGTATGTTGGCATCCTGTTCTATGACAAAATTATGTTAGATATTTTCACTGTCAAAACACTAATAAGATTATGGGTAGCAGTCAGACAGTTCAATCAGTCATTATTGTCGTTATCATCAATTGGAAGACCAAATCGAGAGAACATAACTACAGTGTTACCTCGACATACGATCGCGTCGACATACAATCTTTTCGACATCCGACGAAAAATTTGACATGTAACGACTCGAAATATGACAATTTATGACAGTTTCAATTTTATTGTTTTCCCGCAAGACAGATGCATGGTGGATTTTCTTGTGTGAGAAATCAACATGGGTCCTAAAAAGGTTAATGCAGGTGGTGAAGAAAGGTGACGCTTAGCATTTAAATTAAGATGCAAATAATAGAAAAATATTAGTGTGGTGTGCGCGTCAGTGAACTGACTTGACAATACGGCCAGTGTTCGTCAGTCTTTATAAGTTAAGGTGATAATTATTATTATTGTAACATCGGCAAGAAAGTCGCAAGCTTCGTCAGGTTTTTATTAATTTGTTTGAGAACTTGTGGAACACAACACGTCCTTCATAACCGACACCAACATCAACAGAACATGAAAAGTGAAAGTAAAAACTCTAATGCACCTCTCTCGCTCTGTCGTCAGGCACACGGTGCATAGAGGGACAGCATGCAAAACACAACCGCTACATTAGAACTCGATTCGTTACACAATTATTATTGTTATTATATTATTATTCCGATTTGTATTTGTAATTTATTTGTTTTGCTATGTATAGTTGCTATTTGTAATTGTACCAGCAGTATTTATTAAGGATTGAGCGTAGGTTTTTGGGCTGTGGAACAATTTAATCGAATTACAATGTACTCTAATGGGAATATCCTGCTCGACATACAACCATTTCGACTGACAAACCAGGTCCTGGAACTAATTAAGTTCGAATGTAGAGGTGTGAATGTACTTCTCACTTATTGAAATTAAAGGCAAGAATGACTCTTTGCAGGCAGGAAGTATCAATGTCTCTGTCACGGTGTCGGACTTTTTGGATTTAGCAACAAGGTAAACTGGCTTTGAGGACTTTTTTATTTTCCTTCGTATTTTTTATATTACAAAAAAAAAGTTGCTTGTTTCTCTGTGTTTTCACGAAGGCGAACAAAATAGTCCATCAACTTGTTTTGAAGCGACGGGTGTTTCGTTTGGAGATGACATTTAAACTTGCTTGGCACAATGGCGCTGTGCCACGTTCAAGAACTGCTCAGATTTTTAGCCATTAGCCACCTTGCTGTTCTCAACAATGTGTTGTAATATAACACAGGGGGGTGGATTGACGGTCGTCACATATGGATAAAATAGAAAGGACACTTTCGAGTATATCGACACATGACGAGTCTAACCATAAAATGTGCAGTAGACGTGTTGGGGTCCACATTGTCGCGGACAGCAAGGTTGTTGATGGCTAAAAATCCGAGCAGTTTTTGAATGCAACACGAGCAAACTTCGCTCATCTGCACACGACCGAGAAAGACAACACCTTTCTACCTACTCCTTCCTTCCTACTGCAACTCCGCCCAACGACGTAAAAAAAATATTGTAATAGCTCCGAATGGGGAAATAGAAAGGAAAGGAGTCGGTGATGACTTCCCCACTTTATTGTGGCAACAATGGAAAATAATAAACAAAATAACAGCGGCATCCGCAACATGCAACCGCTAACTTGCTCTCACCCCTTCAAGGGCCCGCACAGTTACGGACATTACAATATATGTGTGTCTGTGTGTGTGTCTGAGCAAACCAGTTCCTCCTCCCATCAGATCGAGGACTAGTTGTTAAAAGAAATTGATTAAGCCTGTAAATTGTGAGCCAAACCTGGTTTATAAAGCCACTTTGCCTAGATTTAATCAACGTACGAAAATAGGACTCTGCGTTTCTTTACCTTGCCAAACCCCTGAGAATTACTCACCGAACCCCTGGGGTTCGATCGAACCCAGGTTAAAAACCACTGGTGTAAAATATGAAATGTAACATCAGTTACTTTGCTGAGTAACTAGTTACTCTTACAATTAGGTAACTGAGTTACTAACTCCATTACTTTTTGGGAGATGTAATTTGTAACTGTAACTAATTACTCTTTTGAAGCAAGATTAACAACACTGATTATGACTGAAGATCTCTGGTCAACTGTTTACATGTGACATGATCTGTTCTATTCTGCTGAGTACATGCGCCATACTTTTGAAACAACAGATGGATTTTAAAACAAGTTTCACAACCAGTAGTAAACAGCTTTAGTCTGAAGCTCCTTGTTTTCAAGTGCATAGCGAACGTAAAAAACAACACAACTGCGTCAAGACAAAGCATGTGAATTTAGGATGCAGCATGTTCATTCTGATTAGTCATTATGCTTGACCTCTAAACGGACTGGCAAAAAGAGTGACCCCTGTGAAAGGAATGAAATTTCCTTCGCATTTGTCCTACTCAGTCCGCGTGAAATGTTTCTATGGAACATTTTCCTTCAGTTAAGGCATTTGTATGCATTATAATTGTAATATAGTTCACAATGTAAACCAGGCCACCGATTTGCCACGTTATTTTGTTTCATTTTTTTACATTCTTGTCCATAGTGAAATACAACTCAAAAGCTCGGATTCAAACTGTGCTGTTGCTGTCCCATTACAATGGTTGATGAAGTAACTCACAATGTCAACAGAATTTTCAAATCACTGGTGACACGCTGGATAGTGGTTAAAACACATGCTTTATAATGCTGAGACTGAGGGTTTAAATCCAGGCTCCAGTGTTCCTCTGTGGAGTCTACACATTCTCTCTGGGCTTCAGTGCATGTACTCGGACTTCCTCCCACAATACAAAAGCATGTGGTAGGTTAATTAACTACTCTAAATTGTCCTTAGGTGTCAAGTTGAGTGTTAATGGGTATCGTGCATATTTTCCCTGCAACTGACTGATTGTGCCCAGCCACCAACCCGAAGTCGGCTGTGTTAGGTTTCAGCCCAAAAGTGACCTAAATGAAGATAAGCAGTATAGAAAATGGATTGATTGATGTTAAAACACATACATGCTCATGTTTGTTTTTTTAAATCGTTTTATTTCCTTGGTGCCGGATCTTGATTGCCTGTCAATGTCATCCCTCTTGTGGGTGTAAGTAATTGAAAACCCCTGTTAATGAAATAAAAAATTGTGTCTTGCATCCAGTGTTGGGCACGTTACTTTGAAAAAGTAATTAGTTATAGTTACTCACTACTTCTTCCAAAAAGTAACTGAGTTAGTAACTGAATTACTAGTTTAAAGTAGTAGTTTAAAGTAACTAGCTACCAGGGAAAGTAATTATTTCCATTACTTTAAAAAGAAAGTTGTTGTATGTCAAAGAATTTGAAATTTTCTGAGCAGTATAGGGAAGAACAGACAGGTAGACAGGTACAAAGTGTTATAGAACCTTGTAATATTTATTGCACCTCACCAGCAACAGATTTATCCTACACTTGAAGTGCAACAAAAATAAACAGTAAACAATATAATAAAATTACAATCAGCAGTAAAGAATACAAAGTGAGTTTAATCAATTAAATCTAACTCTCACAACCTGAGACAACTGGTCAAGTAGACATAGCCTACTGTACTTCAAGTATTTTGACTTGAAATAGTGTTTATATCTCCACCTCGTAAAGGACAAATTTTCTTTTGAATGCTCTGCCATCATATCCCTCTGCATCTGTTCTGCGTGTGTGTGTTTGCCGCACACGCTGTTCCGGTTTCTGTGTGAGAATACCAGCTCTGATTGGCTTACCATGACACATGACTCTAACCCTCAGCCAATCACAATCACTTCCATCGCATCTATCCAGGTGGTGCATTCAGGTAGCCTCGTCCCCCTACTCCTCCTGTCACCCTCAAAGCGTCTGCCGTTCTCAAGATGGAAGCAGCATTCTTGCTGGCTGACAGTGTGGGATGGGAACGGGGCTAGCATTCAGGTGTAGTAAAAACAGAAACGTTAGCAAGCTTTGGAAAGCATTGTGTAATTGAATGAGCAGGGACAAACAGCCTGGAGTCATAAGAAGTACGTGCTGTAATATTCTGATACAGAATTATCCGAGGCACCCTAAAGTGCACACGGCGCCAATATTGTTTTGCTCACATGATGCGGGAGTGAGTTAGAGACATGGCCTGCCGAGAGCCGTACGTTTGTGTTAATGTTGAAGTTATATGTGCTATTAAAGAAACCGAGTGCCAGCACGTCCTGTGTGGTATATCTTTGGTAAGAAAAAGCACAAAACAAAACACGTGCGCTATTCTCGAAGCTGAACGCACCCCTAGTCTTGGATGACATGACAAATAAACAGAGCAGAGTAGAGTAGTTTCTTCAATTTATTCAGAGTAAGTAATGCACCGCTTTTGACCGTCAGTAACCCTAACAGCATTGTATAGGCGGAAAAAAATAATTAGTTAGATTACCCCGTTACTGAAGAAAAAAACGCCGTTATGTAACGGAGTTATTTATAACGGGGTTATTCCCAACACTGCTTGCAACGATTTCATAATAATAATACACGTACATATGAATGTTATGAATGTTTTCTTTATGTTTACAAGCATATTTATCTGCTTGTAGTTTTTCTGCACATTGCAGCCTTGGGAATCTCTTCACAGTCATTATGAAACAGAAACAATTAACATTTGGTGTACAGTAGGCACAGACACATTTTGGCTAGGTTGACTGGGCGTGCATGGCGCACACATATACGGACAGTTTGTCCCAACTCTTGGCCGTGTAAACAATCTTGAAATATTGCTAACTTGGAGCACAGAAAAAAACGAGCATTCTCAGGCTTACCCCCCCCCCCCATTTAATTTTTTATGACTGTTGTAAAGCTCACCGCTTCCCTAAAAGCCGCGTTCAAGCTAGGCGCTAACGCTAATGCACAACTCCATTGCTAATGTAGCGCCCTATCTCTCTCGCGCTGACGTAATTGCTGCATGAATTCCGATTTGGGGGACTTGACAGTTCAGACCGCAGCCACATTTGTGGCCCCAATCAAATTTTAACCACATACGAAAGTGACCTAGGTCGGATTTGAAATGGTCCACTTCTATGCGACCTGTCCCGTTCAGACCGTCAAGTTAATGCCTGACTCGAGTCGGAAAAACACGAAAAAATCGGATTTGTGCATTAAGACTAGCAGTAAGAACCTAGCCTTTTTCACCCATTGAAGTGGTTAGCATAATTCCCAGCACTAATGTGGATGCTCGCTTATCCAAAAAAACAAAAAAATAAAGACACTGCATACACATCGGCCACACACAGACTGGCACAGCTGCTCAATATAAAACATACAGCGGGATCATTTTGGTGCTTTTCATGATTCATTCCAACATGAATCCAGCTCACCATAAATACAGGCCAGTCAAACATTTTTCTACCCCACAGAGAGGGAGGTAGATGGTACAGTAGACACCATTCACCCCTGTGTATTTGGAGGGGGCAAAAGGAAGGTTGAATTTGGTGGCTTTGGTCTTGCTGAAGAGGGAAGTGTTGATGGGACAAAGGGGGTGGGGGGTCAGCAGGCTTGAAAGGCCTTTTTGTGCAGATGAGGGCTGTGTTTGCTTTGCTGTGGTTCCATTGCAGTTCAATGAAGGCTCTATCCATGCGTAGCTATTTCTTCCTTAACACTTCAATAAAAACTGACTTTTACAAAAGAAGATGGAATGTGGATTGGTATGGTCTTTCATTCCATTCATTCTTTATCGCTGTCTTCCACACATAAACAGCACATGACAACACTTTTGATTTAAATCTATTGAGACAATGGGCTTCTTACAAATTTGTCGATGATGCAGAATTTGTATAGATATGTCTTATTTAGGTTCTTTTGCATCTACAGTATGTCAGCAATCTGTCAAGGCCACGATTATCACGACTCTAATTTGCTGTAAAATTTCAGTAGAATGAAAATTCAAAGCAACAAAGAAAGGCGTGTGTAACAATTGCGAAACAAATATGTAACAATGGCAATTAGGGATGCAACGATACAGTTAAGTCACGTTTCGGTGCAATTTTCGATATGAGGGACACGATTTTCGATACAACTCAATGCATTTAATGCTCTGAAACAAAAAATACAAGTGTTATTTTTTTTCCGATGTTTTTTTATTTTGCTAACAAGCAAAAATAACATTGCCATCATATAACCATGCATTTTAGTGCATAATAATTATGTGCTTACTTCTTACTAATCTGAAGAATTTTTTGTATAAAAGTGCTGAGAACAATCTTTACTGTTTGTAGAGTGAGGCGGTGCACAGTGTTGATTGCTACAGCTCTCTTAGCAGCTAGGTTTACTACATGAGCAAAACATCCAATTTGTGGTCGGAGTCCATCTGTGTCATGAACTGAATTAACAATATTTGCAGCATTTTCTATAGTCAACGATATGGATTGATTCCATTGTTTCCATTCAGTCATGGCTGTTTTTAATTCATCAATGTAGTATATGGACTATGTGTCCGATGATCACTCTGGGCTCACGTAGCCAATAATGGCATGGGACTTGGGTGGATCTAATGTAGCACATCTAGTTTGCTTTTTAATGATATCTAGTTTGTGCGCGCGAGTGTTTTCGGAGCATTAAAAAAGTTAACAAACGCCACAGAAGTCACGTCTAGTCATTACTGTACAACGCCAGCATATGACAATCGACTTTCATAAACAGGACAAGTTTGAAGTACAGCACTCTTAATTAGCCACTCATTGTTCATCATGTAACCTTGAAGTGAGTCTCACAGCTGTCTGCTGTCAAAGTGAGGTTGTTCGTAGCAGCCAAGTCGGTAACAATGTTTTGGCAGACTTCGTTGTATATATCCGGGAAGACAGTCTTTGTGAAATATGTGCGAGAGGGGTTAGCGTATCAGCAAACCCAAAATGTTGTTACACAGCGGATCTGTATGACGCTGAAGCCGCCTCCTCAAAATTCTATCTTTCCTCGCTAGCCATGATTGTCGTGTCTGTTACCTCTGCCACAAACAAATGCAGCCTGCTTCACTCCACGCAGTTTGGGGGAGGAGAGGAGGAGGGCTGCTCGCGGGGAGGAGCTGTCTCAGAGTTTTTCAAGGCACAGACCTCAGTTTTCGATGCACCCCGGGCATATTAGCGAGCGCACGCAAGAAAAAAATTCGGAAAATATATTTTGGGAGCTTTTCATTTGCATCGAATATTTTTGCGTATTGAATAGAAAAGGGCGTATCAAACAGTTCGATATAAAACCAAGTATTGTTGCATCCTTAATGGCAATGCTTTGTAATTTTGATTGTTTAGGCCAAATAGAACTGAACAAGTTAAATAAGTAAATATTGTATTAAATCGAAGTTCCTTCAATAAATTTGGATTGAAATGAGTCATGGCAGACTTTGAAATATCGTCAAATATCGTAAGAAATTGATATCGTATCGTTAGGAAATTGTGATTTACACACCTATTTACTATCTCTGCATTTCTGCAAATTACATAACATCCATTTCCCATAGTTGTATTTTTAATTTTTCATTCACTACAGAACTAAAGTAGAACAGTGCTGCCTGGCAAAAATCTAAATTCCATTATTTGAGAAAACCTTTTCCCCAGAAGGGAGTATTTGCTCAACTAATTCAGGTAGAATTTTTCAGACATATTTAGGATGTTAGCTCAGCCTTGCCTTCTAATGAGTACCACTCTAGAGTAGCACTTGGATTGTGCAACTGCATAATCATTTTGTCTTGATACCTTTATCGAAGGAGGTGTGTCTACACTAATCTATAAGTGTAGACAAAATGAACTCAATACAACTACGAGGTGTTTGATGATTGCACCTTTTCAGCCGGACATGGTTGTACCAGCATTGATTCTGTTGAAGGGGATGTCACCGATTGAAGGCTGTGTGGCACTTGTTGTTTTTGTGCCTTAGTAGTCAGCATTTTGGCAACTGCACTGTGTTGTTTTGTGGTGGTGTGGGCATTGTAGACAGTCTGCAATGGGGCGACTGGATCAGGAGCGAAGAGATCAGAAGAGGAAAGAGTCGGCGTTGGTCCAGTGAAGTTGGTCTAAATGGGACTGACAGATTTAAGTATTCTTTCTAAATGTGTTCGGTACTTGCCAACAGACGTTACAGTCACTTGTTTATTTTAATCCTTAGCTTGTAAGCAAATGTGAGGGACATCATGTACACTGTGATTGTGACCAATGCGATCTACTGATAATGGAGGTTCGCTACTATACTTGTATAACTGCTCTTACAAGGATACAGGAATGGAGAAGAACATTTTCTAGGTTAGTTTGTTTTATATATTTCTTTAACTCACCTTGCTACAGTTATGGCCATTGAGAAAGCAACATATAAATAACATTGAGTTGAGTAAAACCTAGCTCAGAAGTTTGGTGCCACAGAGCAAACTCTTTTCAGTCGGATAGGTTGAGTTTTACAATGATTTCTTCAAATGCCTGAATATCAAATTTGCAAATTATAAAAGATATTGATAATCTTATACGATAAAAATGTTAACAGCTTGTAACAGTTCCTTATTCGTGTTGATGATTTTGAGTTTAAAGTACATTACCATTCACTTGTATCCTTCCGTCATAAAGAAGCAATCAAATTTGCTAATTACAGATTGCTTGATCCAGTACAAAAATAACACTCACTTATGGGGAAATTTCTAAATTTTTCTTAGATTGTTTTTGGCATGTGTCCAGAAAAATACTTCTTTCACATTACTCTCCCATGTAGCAACTTCTTGTTCAAACTGTTAGTTTGACTGAATAGTTGAACGATGCACAATGGCACCATCAGCAGCAACATATTTTTTGCAACCTTTTAGGGCTTTAGAGTTGGTCTGTGGGTTGAGTTTGACTGTTCTGTCCACCCTTCACCTCTGCTTATCTGAGACTTTTCTTGGCCTGCCACTCCCAGCCATAACTAGAATCTTACCTGTGGTCTTAAAGTCCCGCACTATGTTCCTCGCAGTGGAAACTGCCAACTTAATTCTCTGAGTTATCTTTTTGTATCATTCCTCTGAACCATGATGTTGAACAGTCTTCATTTTGTGGTCATTTAAGAATTATTTTGAGACTCCCATGATGCCACTCTTCAGAGAAAATGCAAAGACGAGAAACACTTGCAAATGGCCACATTAAATACACTTTGTTTTTATTGGCTTCAGCTGGGTCACTGAGCTTACCAAACAAAATTAGTTCCAATAACTAGTGCTAAAGGTATGCAAATCAGGAAATGACAAGTGTGGCCAAATGTATGCATCTTCCTTTTTTTTGTTGTTGTTCAAAGTAATGATTGCACACTTTTCTTAACACTTATAAACTTTTTTTTTTTCAATTTTCCAAGGTTACTGTGTTTGTCTGCTATACGATACATTTAACTGAAATTGCTGATGCATAAAAGTGATGATCTATAAAGGAAAAACCTGAAAATGATCGGGGGTTCCCAAACTTTTTCATACCACTGTAATTAGAGGTGGGAGCCTCTGGGTACGTCACGATACTATTTGCGATACAAGAGTCACAATAAGATGATCTCACGATACGGCAAAACAACAATTATCGATACACGGGTCAGGAAATCATTCTAGGATATTCTATAAAACAACTAATAAGCAGGGGAAAAAATCTATTTTCATTTTTCTGTTGTGAATTGTCATGAGTTCATCTTGAGTACACATCTAATCCATTTGAACTGGGTGGGTGGCACCAAATGAACATTTGTTCATTCACAGCTATCCCTCCCACTTCAAACGGATTGGACGTCTATGGCTGTCAGTGGCAACCAAAGCCAGGCAATGAGTTTATTTTGGGGCTGTTGATTTTCGGTCACTTCCATTTCCTTATGGGGCATTTATGGGTCACTTCCTGTTCATTTTCAGGCATTTACGGGTCATGTCATGTTGATTTTGGGTTAGTAAAAGGAAGTGACTCAATAATGTCCCAAATGGATAGGAAGAGACTCAAAATCAACGGGAAGTAACCTGTAAATGCCCTAAAATGATCGGGAAGTGACCTGTAAATGCTCTGGCTTGAGTGCCATTGACAGCGCTGGACGTCCAATCCTATCAAAATGAATTGGAAGTCTAGCATCGTCAATGGCAGCCAGTGAACTAATGTAGACACAATTCTAATGGAAGATTTTGGTAGCAGTCTGTTGCATTTTAAACAATGACACCTTTTTAAAATGATATATCGATTCTTGGTGGCAGTATATCGATAACCTTTTGGGCTACAAAGTATTGCAATATATTACCTTTTCGATATCTTGTCATACCCCTAATTATGATAGAACTTTGTGTTAAATCCAGCCATCCTTACTCTTTAAAAAATACATTAAAAAAAAAAAACTTGGAATAAACATTTTCTTTCTCTACCACCAAAACTTTAATATCGTAGCTCCTCGCCTACAGTATACCTGCAAGACACCGTCTCCCTGGGAACATCATCACTCCTGGTCCACATGGATGGGCGAGTACACATCGCCAGGCTGCTAAGTCTACACTGGCTGGGGTGCCCCATGTTTGCCCAAGGAGGCAAGCATATGTCTGTGGCTGCTGGGCTCAGAAAGACACACCAGTGTGTGATTGGCCCATCACTGGTCAATATGTGTGAAATTCCTAGTACTCAAGAGCAGGCAACTCCACTCGACAAAATGTTGAGTATGAGTAAAGGGATTAATGCGATTGGCAATTGGAATATTGAACTTTAGGGGTTCAGTTAAAAACAAAACCACTGCCTGCTATATTTATATTTTATAAATTTTTATAGCCATAATCATTCCGCTGTAGCAGTGTGTCCTCAATTTTTACAGAAGTTTCTCTCACTAGCCCTAATTGGGGGTTAAATGCTTTCCCCATGGCAAAGGGGAAGTCTTTAATTTCATCAGTGCTATACTTGGGTCAGCAACTTGACCTGGAATGATCCCTGGTACAGCTGTGTGTCTCATTCAGTAAAATCTACTTTCAGGTATTATTTTACAACGAGTCTTCATTAAAACATGCCATTTACATGCAAAAAGAGAGGAGAAATGCTCTTTTAATTGCTGTCATTGCCACAGAGCTTAAACAGATGATGTTGCTGTTAAGGTAAACTGTTTATCGCAGGAATGCATTCCAGTGTCACTTGCAATAGGTCAAAAATTTGCATCATGTGGGTGAAAAGCGGAGCAAATGTGGGTAGAGAGGTCTTAAGGGTAAAATTGATCATTTACGCCAACAGAGGAAGGTTTTGGTGAGGTTAAATGAGGGACATACTAGTATGTATTCGTGGTGGTTTTGTTTTAGTTTGAATACATCTCAAGGTTATTGTTATAATGAATATTTGTCTTTTTCCTGGTCAGATGGTAAATGATTCTAAATGCACAGCTGTGAATCGCTTTTTTTTTAACTTCCTGCTTTGCTGTCTTAGTCCTTTCATAATTGAGCAAGTGTCGTGTAAAAATAGCTTAATGGTAGATGCATGTCATTTTGTTTTTTTAATCCTTCTGTTTTAGGTCTGACAGATTTTTACACACTCAGTTTGGGTGCAAAATTGATCTCAGTGTTTCCTCCTCAGCTTGCCTGCTTACTGTTGTTACAATATGCACACAACTAGTCAGATGCTTTGAAAAATAGTGTATCATAAACATTGAAGCCATGCTTGTTTCTTTCATATATCATTGTGTGTCAATATTTAGATTTTGATTTTTTTTTTTCTTTTAACAAAACAACCACATACTATATTTTAAATACAGTGCGTTTTTTTTTTCTTTTTTCTTTTTTTCTTTTTAATAAGAAAATGGGGTTCCGATTGTTGGGAGGAAATTTGACATGATACAGAAAAACAAATCAATTTTCTATTCCGCACCCACAAATGAGTAAAAATCTTCTGTCAGACCTAAAATAACAAATTTGATATTCCTCTGTGTAATAAAATGTGAACCTAGTTTCTTTCATGGACAGGAAAGAAAACAAAATCACTTCAATTGCTGGGGAAAAAAGTAAATAAATATGTTGTGTTGCTCAAAACAGTGCCCATTTGCACCAGAGTCAGCAAAATGAGAACGAAAGCTACACTCTGCACGTAATGTCTTCAAAGGCAAAAAAAGAAAAAAAGAAGTTATGCCTATACATTCCAATCACCTGATCAGCTTCAATTTTGGAACTCTTCATCTCTAACCTGCCTTTTGTCAATAAGTAAAAGACTTTTGCAGTCATAAAAAAAAAAAAAAAGTCTTATTGCTATCAAGATGCATTAAAGCTGGGAAATTTTAGCATTTTCTCCAACGTATTCATGATAAATTTGACAGAGAATATAGAATGCTGTAGACAATACCTATTTGTTTTTCTAATGAATATTATTTGTCAGGGAAAGCGGGCAGATGAGCGGTGTGGACCCAAAAGCAGGGAAACAAATCCAAGGCAAGGCAAGGAGGCAAGGCAGTGAACTCAAAAATTGGTTTAATGATAATTAACAAAAGCTCAAAGTATCAACAAAAGGCCAGGGGATCAAATAAAAGGCATCAAAACTCACTAAAACAGGAAACGCAGGAACACCAGGGCTTCAGAAGTAGATATGGACCACAGTGGGATAGACATGGAAAATGAAAGAAACTGGGAGCTTATATACACACACAGACAAGGGGTAACGAGACAACGAGGAACAGGTGAGCGACACAGGAGGATGCAGATTGGAGGATACACTAGGAGCAGGGACAACAGTGCGGTGTGGTGGTTTTTATCGGTCAATATCTTGTTCACCTGCCTAATCTTGTTTGTACTCGTGTTGCTGCATCCAGTTCTTAGTTACGATATAGTTGCACGGGGCTTATTGATTGTGCCGGAAGCATGAAAGTGAAACACTCAATTCACAATGAGAAAAAAAAAGAAAACAAACAAAATGTAGTGAAGTAAAAGTAAGAAGTACCACTTCATATTTGCATTTAAGTAAAGTATAAATACACAAAAATGTACTCAAGTACAGTAGGGCTGCAGCTTTCAAATATTTTAGTAATGAAGTATTTTACTGAAATTTTTTTTTAGGTAAAGAGCAATTATAAATATACATGAGAAAACCAGACATTTCTCTAATAGTGAACCATTTTTAGACAATCAATGTCTTTATTTTAGATGTACATTGATGAAAACAGCCAACAATTACATCTCAGATCTGACTGAAAAAAAACAACAAATTCACTGCTTTCACTCAGAAAAAAAACTTAAGATCTTATAAAAAAAAAAAAAAAAATCGTATTTCTTACCTAAAAATGTCATTACTCTAGATAACACACCTCACTTAAGTTCAGTGTTTTTCCCATGTATTTCAGTTGAATTTCCATTTGTGTCCAGCTAATGTTAAGTTTTAAGTTAGTCTAAATCATGGGTGTCCAAACTACTCCACATAGGGCCGCAGTGGGTGCTGGATTTCATTCCTACACAACAAGATGACATCTTTTCACCAATCTGGTGTCTCACAAGTGTAATCAGTTGCTTGCAATCAGGTGCTGCTTGTTTTAGCACAAACACCATTGGTTAAACTCTCTGGGCTCGATTGGTAGGAACAAAAACCAGGACCCACAGCGGCCCTTTGGGACAGGTTTGGACACCCATGGTCTAAATTGTAAGTCCTGATAGGATTTTCACTTTACTGCACTGTGTTTTTACAGATTAAATAAAGCCTGTATGAAAGACACTTTAGCCACGCATCGACAGTAGTCATAATTAATCAAAACCTACCCACCCGCACGGCTAATAATCTTATTTATTAGCGCTACATTAACTTAATTTTAAGTTTCAAGTATCGCTCCTCCGCTCTCGGAGTAAACAGGGTGCCTTCGGTGGAGCTGCAGCTGCAGCATTGAAGACGTGCTGTAGTGTTATGCAAGCGCTGTGAATACATGTGAATACATGAAACAGTGTTCACCTATGTTTCCAGCTCAAAATGCTCCCACACTATAAACATTTTTTGCTTTTTCTTGGTGCTTTTCTCTTATCTTTCAGCGGCGTCTTCGTCGTTACCTCTATATTCATTCATGGTTGAAATCAAATTACATCCGCCGCCTCTGTCCTCTTCCTGTACGCACGTAACGCCAACGCATTTGTGCCGCATTATTTATTTTATTTTTATTTATTTATTTATTTTCCCTTCAGGCATGACAAATCCAGACAAACATACAGCATTTATATGTGTTTACAATTAATTCAACCCGAAAAGAAAAGGACTGACGGGAGAAGCCGAAGCTTATTGAAACCCGTCCCCAGTATACCATATAGGATGCAGAAAATATCGAATATCAATTTTTGACATTCAGATTTCGTAGTGATTACAAGTTTTTTTGTTTGTTTGTTTGTTTGTTTGTTTGTTTGTTTGTTTTTATAAAATAACCATCCCCTCTGATTGTTCATTTTCCCAATAGTCCATTGTCGATCGTTGCAATGTGCTCGTTATGTTGATTAGATCCAGTAGTTTAGTTCATAATTCAGCTGTTAGATTATTCAATTGATTTGATCCAGATTAAAAGTAGTCCAGGCAAAACCTAATGTTTAGAGCTGTCAAAAAGAAACGATTCCTCGAGGCGGAGAAAATTCCTCGATCAATTTTTAAAATCGTATAACTCCACTTATTCGAGTAATCGTTTCCGCTCCTAAGTACAGTAACAAACTACTTCGCCATTGGAAACCAAAGTACCTGGAGAAAATACATGCAGGCATGTGGGGAACATGGGAGCTCTACACAGGAAGACCGAAGCCCGGGATTGAACCTTTGATCTTAGAACTGTGAGACGACGTACTAACCAATAATTCACCGTGATGCCGGATATACAGTATTTCTTCTTTGTTTTAGAGTCGCTTTGCTTGGACTGAATTAAGTATACATTTATGGATTCGTTTTATGTAGAGGCAGAATAACAAAAAATAATGAAAGCTGTCATCCTGAATACATGTTGCAGTAGTACAGTACAGTATGTGTTCTGCTGTAAACCGACTGCCTAAAATAAATGATGACTCGTCCTTTAAAAAGAAACTCTGCCACTCCCCCAATATAACTGAGTTACAGTAATCTTAGCTTTGAAAACAAAAGCACAAAGATTCATTATCCCCAAAACAGAACAGTCTCACCAAGAAGTTGCGTAAAACGTTTACTGCCAAACCTCTCCATCTGTATAAACCTACTATATGGTGTACTGTATTTTACAGCTCATCCCAGCTCCTTGTGGCAGAGTGAGATATTACACCCTTTCAGCGAAATTTACCTGGATCATGAATCCCAATTTTAGTTCTACTGTAATAATTTGTAACTCGCAGCCTTTCATTACTGCTTTCTTTTGCAATTGATACAGTAGTGGCAATTTGTGTCTGCATACAAGAGAAGACAATAAGCAGTGTTTTCAGATGTTAGACGTCCTTTTTTCCACACACCTCAGAAGACTCCAAACATTGCTATTTTGGGGGTGGGGGATTTGATTGTGAAAGTGAGATAAAATTAGTTCTCTTCTCTGTCATCCATACCGTGCACATTTATGCAAGTGTGTCAAAGCCCGGTACAGCTTTTCACAACCTACAATGAAGGCAGACCATAACCTTAAGTACTGCTTTGTGGAACTGTGTAAATTTGACACCTTTATGCCACAGAGAGGGTCTGTGTAGGTGTTAATGCTAGAGTGGGAAAACGCCAGAAATCTGTGTTCCTTCTATTCCTCATCCATTACTCCAAAATATTTACTTTAGTTTTAAGTAATCTCAAGGTGATTTCAAATTGTTGATCAATGTTACTGCAACACTAACGGAGTCAGTAATATTAATATTATTCCTTCAGATCATATTTTAGCGGTCAAGAAAATATGAGGGAATGTTATTTTTTAAGTAATACAGGTGGAATCCTCCAGAAAAAGTACTTCAAGCAGGGACACTGGCAGTATAGTTGATATAACGATACACTGTGGTCGCATTGCTTTCAAATTGTCTGTGAGATCATGGCCCGTCCAGGCTATGTTGTGCACTGAAGCATGACCTAACTGCAATAGAGCTCCCGCAGATTCTTTGGGCAATCTCTACTTAAGGCAAAAGTTTTGTGTTTTAGGTCCAGAGCCTGCTGTGCATTTCTCGTACTAACATCATTGTGGGTTTTTTTTTTTTTTTTAAACTCTTTTAAGAAGCCAATTCCCTCTCATTTTTAATCTCTTTTTTTGGGGGGGGCAGAACTTACCTCAGATGACTGTACCCTACATCTCTTAATTATAGACAGTAAACAATAATAGTGTCTTTCAGAGAGAATTTACTTTAGTTTAAAGAAATGTGCGTGCAATGAGACTGAGGAGCAGTGTCTCAGTCTAAAGATGGTCAAATAAGAAAAAGCCATCCTCAATTGTTGCATGGATGACACGATAACAGTTTAAAGGGAGAGTTCAGAAATTTTGACATCTGGCTTAACCTTCGAATTAGCAAGGGTTTAATTAGCCGGTGGAGTTGATTTCAACAAATTCTGTGTAGTTTGTTAGTTATTTGTTAGTTTCAGGGCTCCGGAGTGGCTAAGCTAGCGCGAGACAATTGGGCATGCCAGTAAAAAAACAACATATGCACACATGAAAATCATTGATGTTTTCTGGATAAAGTTATTAAAACGTACCATTGCATGTCAATAATTGCAATATGGACAGCAACATTTGTAATCTAGAAACTCTGCAGAGCAGCAGGGTAGAGTGATATCACATCAATTTTTTTCACCGCTGAATTTTTATGTCGTAGCCTCCAGCAAGTAACCAGTTTATATTGTTCCTCGTTCTCCATAGTTAATTTGTGGAAACTCTCCTGTCTCTTTCCACACCCTCTAAATCCACATTTCACCATGTTGCCGGCCGTCAGTTAACTCAGCAGACTGATGCTGCATTCGAGGAAGGTGAGAAGTCAGAGTTTCCAACCTCCAATCTGGAAAAATATCATCAGAACGCCTCCAATATTTGATCGCTTACTAGAAGGCAGGTTTGTTGGAGGTCCAAATGTCTTTTGATGGCCAAAATAAAAAACGACTTGTCGCAATCAGCCATATCTGCTGTTCACATTCGCTTGGAACGCTTTGAGGTCATAACTTCTACCCTTCTAGCGGTTGAAGTCCGACTTTCCACCTTCCTCAAAAGCACGAGTAGCCGAAGCACTCCTCTCTGTTGTGGTTGTATTTCACATCTTAAAAAAAAAAATAAAAAAAAAAAAACAGTCCTGCAGAATGACATTAATTACGGCAGTTTTTTTGTGACATTGTTTTGGCCGCATGGGTGTTCTGGAACAATGATCTGCATTCTAACTTCATTGGACTATATTGGATCTGTTCGTATATTGTTATCGTTTTTGCTACGTTGGCCCCATTGACTCGCGCTAGCTTAGCCACTCCGGAGCCCTGACTTTAACAAATAACTTACAAGCTGCACGGAATTTGTTGAAATCAACTCCACCAACTAATTACCGTATTGGCCCGAATATAAGACAGTGTTTTTTGCATTGAAATAAGATTGAAAAAGAGGGGGTCGTCTTACATTCGCGGTCTAGACATTATACCCATTCACGACGCTAGATGACGCCAGATATCATTGAAGCGATGTTCTGTTATGTCAGATCTCAGCTACTCTCCCAATTCACGACGCTAGATGGCGCCAGATATCATTGAAGCGATATTCTGTCATGACAGATCTCAGCTACTAGTTTAATCAGTTTGCATTATTTTATTGCAATGTTTTTTCCTTATTCAGAATTTTTTAAGACTACAGTTACAGTTAGACTTCACTTTGATAGTTAATGCAGTTATTGCACTTTTGCTGTTTTATCACAATAGATTCGTTTATTTACATTTCAAAAACCAGAAGCCATTCATTTACGAATGTGATTGCACTTTAGTTTACATATTTAAATGTCAGATATTAAGATTTTAATGAGGCAAAATAACAATTGTGTTCTTCCACTTGAAAATATTAGAGAGGCCTGTAATTGTCAACATGGGTAAACCTCAACCATGAGAGACAGAATGAAGGGGGGAAAAAAACAGAAAATCACATTGTTTGATTTTTAAAGAATTTATTTGCAAATCATGGTGGAAAAGTATTTGGTCAATACCAAAAGTTCATCTCAATACTTTGTTATGTACCCTTTGTTGGCAATAACGATGGCCAAACGTTTTCTGTAACTCTTCACAAGCTTTTCGCACACTGTTGCTGGTATTTTGGCCCATTCCTCCATGCAGTTCTCCTCTAGAGCAGTGATGTTTTGGGGCTGTCGTTGGGCAACACAGACTTTGAACTCCCTCCTCACCCCGTGGCATCAAAATGATAACAACAGCGGTGAGCAAAAATCCCAGAACCACACGGGGGTACCTATTGAATGACCTACAGAGAGCTGGGACCACAGTAACAAAGGCCAGTACCACAATGCTGTGTACAACCAGTAATACAATGCGCCGCCAGGGACTCAAATCCTGCACTGCCAGACGTGTCCCCCTGCTGAAGAAACTACACGTCCAGGCCCGTCTGCGGTTCGCTAGAGAGCATTAGGATGATCCAGAAGAGGATTGGTAGAATGTGTTATGGTCAGATGAAACCAAAATAGAACTTTTTGGTAGAAACACAAGTTCTCGTGTTTGGAAGAAAAAGAATGCTGAATTGCACCCTACCCACTGTGAAGCATGGGGTGGAAACATCATGCTTTGGGGTTGTTTTTCTGCAAAGGGACCAGGACGACTGATCTGTGTAAAGGAAAGAATGAATGGGGCCATGTATCGAGAGATTTTGAGAGAAAATCTCCTTCCATCAGCAAGGGAATTGAAGATGAGACGTGGCTGGGTCTTTCAGCATGACAATGAGCCCAAACACACAGTCAGGGCAACAAAGTGGCTTCGTAAGAAGCATTTCAAGGTCCTGGAGTGGCCTAGCCAGTCTCCAGATCTCAACCCCATAGAAAATCTGTGGATGGAGTTGAAAGTACGTGTTGCCCAATGACAGCCCCAAAACATCACTGCTCTAGAGGACATCTGCATGGAGAAATGGGCCAAAATACCAGCAACAGTGTGTGAAAAGCTTGTGAAGAGTTACAGAAAACGTTTGACCTCCATTATTGCCAACAAAGGGTACATGACAAATTATTGAGATGAACTTTTGGTATTGACCAAATACTTATTTTCCACCATGATTTGCAAATACATTCTTTAAAAATCAAACAATGTGATTTTCTGTTTTTTTTTTTCCACATTCTATCTCTCATGAGTGAGGTTTACCCATGTTGACAATTGCAGGTCTCTCTAATATTTTCAAGTGGGAGAACTTGCACAATTAGTGGTTGACTAAATACTTAAATTTGCCCCACTGTATATTGTTATAATTATTTGTTTCAGATGTACTGTAATTATTTTCTGTATAAAAATTAATTTGGTGTTCAAAAAGTTTTTTCCAAACTTGAGTCTTGAAAAAGAGGGGGTCGTCTTATAATCAGGGCCGTCTTATATTCGGGCCAATACGGTAAACCCCCACTAACTTGAAGATTAAGCCTAATGTCAAAAATTCTGAACTTTAAGGCTAAAAGGGTTTATTGACATTAGCACACAGAAATAGACATTGCGCCATTTTGGTGTGATCTTGCTCAAAGTCTTAATTAGAAAAGTCAACACATTGCCTGGTCCTTAATGTGTCTTTTCTGGCCTCGACTGTCAAACTGATCAACCATTTTTGCTCCATGTGTCCCAGTGAAAGTGTCTGTGCTTTTCTTTCCGTCTTCCCGTCTGTCTGTGTCAGCCCCCCTCACCCCCCACGCTTAAGTGAATCCCCACAGCCTCACGATCTTCACTTGATCCAAATTTTAATTCTAGTCCTTCTGTTTTTGTTCTTGGTGCTCATTTAATAGCCCAACCGCACAGACACATGCACGCCATCCAATCGTGTTTGTGAGCTCTTCAGCTATGAAGCTGCGACACTTCTGACACAGTGTTCTCATGTAAACTTTCAAAACAAATAAGAGTTTGTGGATTCGAGGAGTATGCCATCTTTCTGTCCTTCCAGCTCCCTCCTCATCTTTCTGTCCCCTCTCTGTGTGCACGGCACAGTACTGACTGGTGTCAGGCTGAGAGGTTTTCTTTGGCAGTCTGCTTCCCCCTTGGCTGGGACAGGCCGTTTGCTACTGGCTGCGAGTTGAGAAGGGAAGCGAGGAGCTAGCAGGGAGGGAGAGAGGGGAGGATACTAGAAGGGTGGAGGCGTGGTCTCCAGCTGGTAATGAAGTCTTCTCTTTTCATCCTCAGAAGGCAGAGTGCTAGTGGACGGGCCTGGGATCTGCGCAGCTCCTCTGCTTTCTGCTGAGTGACACTCTGCTCAGCGCTGCCTGCACGTCTCAGCGCCCGTCTCCACAACTGAGTGATAAGCAGAAGCCGAGACGCTGCTCGTCATGTGGCTTTTCCTCGTACGCTCTCCACGTCAGAACTCTTGAGGTAAGCATTCCCTCTGCTCCTGGTCTTACTGCTCTCCTATTCTGTCTGTGTGTGTTGATTGTTGTGGTGGAGGGTTGGAGTGTCAAGTGGGCTGTCCACTCCAGATCCCTCCCACTTTTTGCAGGCATGCACGTGCGTGTGTTTATGATACCACACACTTCGTATGATAGAGCTGACTTGCTGCATCACACACTTTGACACTTTGCCTTCTCATTTAGGTATATACTGATGACTCACATCATTTATGCAAGGAAGCGTACCTTGTAGAAGTGCGGAATAGGTGGATTACTACTCACCAGAATTGAATTGCGTTTAACATTTTTGGTTGGGTTTACACAGTGCTGTGTCACTCCTTCTGTGTTTACATCAGTGCACTAGTGGTTTATGTTAAGGCAGATAGATGCAACTGGCTTTGAGGATCAACTCTATAAATAAAATATACAGGAGACAGTCTCTGCTCGTCTGCGGCCCTGTGACACCAGGCTTTGATGTGATTTCCGTGGATGTGTCCTCCTCCCTGCGGGCCAATCCAGATCCGGTCTGCGACAAACTCGCTTTCATCCACATTCTCCTGGAAATCCATCCATCTGTAGGCTTTCACTTGTCTCCTTCCTCCTAGTTTTTCACTGGGTGCGCTTACAATCCAATCACCCCTCAGTCAGTCAGGTCTTGATCTTCCCATCAACACCACCTCTATTCTTATGACAATATTCCCGTTTCACCCTCCATTTGCACTGGTCTGAAACAACTTATAGGGAACGAATCTTTCCAATACCTCTCCTGGAAAAAAAGATCTCTAAGTGACTTTCCATTAGTTTTTGCTGGGCCATGAGAATTATGGTTTCCCAAATGAATAGTGTACAGGAGCCCAGCTTAATTGAAAAAACACAAGCACGGTCTGCCATGGTGGAGACGGTCCTTGTGTCACTGTTGAGCTGTGTGAATGTATTTTCCAGAACTGGCAAAGAGAAGTGAGAGAGAGGAGGAAAGTGCAGAGCATGAGATAAAGGCAAGGCAGAAGAGAAGTCCAAGTTAAAAGGGTTATTCATTTATTTTACTATACTTCAGTGAGTGTGTTGATATTTAATCCTCCGCTCTGACAGTGTATAAAAGTTAGTCTGAATGGCAGAAAGAGGTCATGAAACAGTTGCCTGGTCATTAAACCTCAAAGAACAACATTACCCACAGCAAAACCTACTTGATTACGGTCCAGTAAACAGCAGCTTCTCTCTCGTGCTCCTCCCAACAGGCACTCATCATATTTAACCATCCTTGGAGCAGTAAGAGGTTATTTTAATCGGACCACCAAGGAGTCTGTAGAAGAATTCTTTAGGTGTTACAGTATTGTATAAACAGGACCAGACGTTTTCAATCAATCGTCAATCATTACTTGTGTCATTATCGCTGTTTCGTTCTCGCCCCCTGCACGCTCTCAGCTCTGATTCTGCCACAAATTCATATGGTGATGATTGAGGCTCTGTCACTGGCTTCAAATGGCACATTTGTTACACACATGTTTGCCAGCATCATGTGTTGCCAGGGCTTTTTTGCCTGCAAGGGAAAGCATCTCTTGTTGACTTCCCCGCTGGGTGGTTCAGTTGTTTGTCAGTGCACCGTGACTCCTGACCTCGCTACCACCTCTAGCTGTCTTACTGCCTGTTAATGTAACCTTAGACTCACTTAAAGCCCCACCACCCCCGATCTTAAACCATGGCTCGTGTGCCAGATTTTGTAGAGATCAACACTTGCAACGCTGGGATTTGGGTAAAGCCTATCATCTACTGTGCAGTTTAATCAATAGGAATTTCCACAGAGCTTTTGGAATGGGAAAGACTGGGGATCAGACAATTCACTGGAAGATGAGACAATGTGTAGAGGCTGCAGTTGAAAACAGACAATCCCAGGGTGCCATTCTGTTTATTATGAATACACCTTTTTTCATTTCATCCATAACAAAATTCATCATATATTGTATAGTACTGTAGCTGTGAATGTTCTCTGTAAGAGTCATTTTAGTTAATTTTATCAGCATCTCACTGGATGCAGGCCAGACTGGTACCTTGGGTTACATGACAGCATGATGTTATTCAGCCCTTCATTTCTACAGGGTGACCCAAAAAAAAGTTTACACTCAGTTGACTGCTTGTTTAAAAGCCATTTAAACATATCTAAATAGGTTGTCATGCTTAAGTGATTCATTAAGGGGGGTGGTGTGGCTCAGTGGTAGAGTAGTTGTCCCCCAACTCAGGGGTTGTGGGTTCGATTCTCCGCCCTGATGAACTCGCCTAAGTGTCCTTGAGCAAGACACTGAACCCCACGTTGCTCCTGGTGCTGCGTCACCAGTAGGTGGATGGCGAGATAGTGTAAAGCGCTTTGAGCGCCTTGAAAGGTGGAAAAGCGCTATATAAGTATAACACCATTTACCATTTACCATTAAGGTCACTCAATGCAGCTGGTAATCCCTCGTCTCTACAATTCCTGTGCTTCTGCTGAAAATGAAGAAAACTTTAGCTGTACCTGAATTGCTGCGTGCCGGTCTGACACCTACTGAGATTGCAGCAAATCTGAGAATATCCAGATGTGCAGTCTACAAAGTTAAAAAGAAGCTGAAAGATACTGGAACAGCCTCACGAAAACCTGGGTCTGGAAAACCCGATCTGTGCGGACCAAAAAGTTGATTGACAAGGTGATATGTGGCCACCCCAGAGTCCAGATCTCAATCCCCTGGATTATAGCATATGGGCAACTGTGGAGGACAGTGCCTGTAAGAAGCCACAAACTTCTGTGGCAGCCTTGGAGAGGTCCATTGTTAGATCTTGGGAAAAGATGACAGCATCCTACATAAAGAAGCGTTCCGCAGGCGCCTGGAGGCTGTTGTGACACTTAAGGGAGGACACACTGAAAAATAGTGTACTGTACATGTTCTTTACAATAATGTATAATGTGTGATTCAATTCTAATTCTAAGCTGAATAACCATGGCATTTAAGTTGTATTATGGCAGTGTAAACTTTTTTTTGGGTCACCCTGTATCTGGAGTAGTCAAATCAAGTAGCTTCTAGCTTCTAATGCTTTTGATCCAATGCTGAGAGTGACAGGCATTCCATGAATGTGATCTCATCTGAAGTTCAAGAACTTTTGCCTAGTAGCAATCAATATAATTGCTGTTGTTTCATTAAAAAAAAAAAAAAAAAAAAAAAAAAAAACTTTTTGGACAGTATTGCCATTAAAATAGCAATGTTGTAGTTTGCGTTTTCTAGAATGAGGTACGAATTTAATTCGCTCCAGGACCTAGTTTGTTTGTAAGTCGAAAAGTCGAAATGGTCATATGTCGAGCTGGATTTTCCCATACGAATACATCATAATTTGATTAATTTGTTCCACAGCCCAAAAATTTACATTAAATCCTTAAAAAAACTGCTGGTACAATTACAAAAAGCAGTTATACATAGCAAGACAAACAAGTTATAAATACAAATCGGAATAATAATAAAATAATAATGATAATGTAATGAATCAGGTTTGAATGTGGCGGTTGTGTTTTGCATGCTGTTCCTGAATGCAACGTGTGACTGACGACAGAGTGAGAGAGGTGCGGGAGAGTCTTTGCTTTCTCATGTTATGTTGTTGGTGTCTGCTACGGTACAAGTTCTGAAATAAATGACTATAAACCTGACGAAGCTGTGTTAGGGTGTGCGACGAGAGGGGATCCAAATGCAGACAAGCAGGGGTTGTGGCGAATAATAGTTTATTGGCGAGCACAAACAATAATGTGGCGGGCATAAGTCGTTCTGCTCGGGGTAGCTGAGCCGAAGGCAGGCGTGGAATACGACAGGGGCGCGCAAAGTCAGAACTTGGTAAACAGACTAGTTGATCGGGCGACGAGGTGGTGGCGTCCACTGGCTTATGAAGATGGCTGATTGTCATTGCCAGCAGCTGTGGCCGCTCCACCCGTCTGGCGTCCAACCTGCAAATCAATAAAAGAGGGAGGGTCCGAGAACCTAACAAGCTGGCGATCATCCTAATGCTTCACCTGTGGCTCTTACACCCGCCAGGTTTCCCCCGAGGTCCTAGCGCCGTTGCTATTACATAACGAAACTTTGATTTGTCTGCGAGCCAGATGCTGCCATCAAAAGAGCCATATCTGGCTCGCGAGCCATAGGTTCCCGACCCCTGACCTACACTAACCTTCTTGAGACCCATGTTGATTTGTCTCACAAGAAAATCAGCAGTGCGTCTGTCTTGCAGGCAAAACAAAGAATCTGCGACACTGTCATAAATCGCTGTATTTCGAGCATGTCGTCATATGTCAAGACAAATGATGAGTCAAATTTTACGTCGGATGTCGAAAGGATCGTTTGTCGATGCGATTGTATGTCGAGGTTCCACTGTATTTGACCACTGTACATTTCGTTTCATAGCTAATTTGATTTGTCAGTCATGCGACAACCACACACCAATAGTATCTTAGCCCTGATAGATTTGCTACGTTTATCCGATTGTTAGATCAAAGAATTCCAGAAAAATGTATCTGCATTGTTTTTGTACATACATGTAGTCCCCGGGTTACGACGTACGTGACTTATATGATTTCGACGTTACGATGTTGTCCGCCATTTTTTCTCCTGTGTTTTTCATTTTTTGTTTGTTTTTTTAAGTCTCATAAACAGTACCTAGTTCCCGTTGCCGTTCTTCATGTCAGGATCCCTATCCTTCCCCAGCAGCGCGCCGCCATTCTGTAGTTCATTTCGGCTGGGAGATCTGCGACTCCCTTGTTCTCATGCTGCTGCTGCTGCTTCTCCCCCAGCGCCTACTCCTCTTGCGAGTCCCGATCCATTTTTTTGAGTTTGGACGGTGGGCTCGAGTTGAGAGAGGGGACTATGGCAACCTGAGAGGCCGTGATATCCCTATTTTCTGGCCTCCCTACTCTTTTTACAGCGCCGTTTTCTTTCAAAGGCGACTTTTTCGCGAGTAAAGTCCAAATAGTCATTGAATATAACGGCATTTAACACAAGGTACCTCAAAGTATCCTATTTTTCACTTTATTTTATTAATATGAGGTATATTATATATTTTTCTAGATAGTTATTTTGAGATTTAGGGGGGTGTTTAGGGGAACTTAAAGGGTTGATTACGATTTACGCTGAAATTTGGGTTACATCACCAGCGTAGGAACGGAACTCCTTTGTAACCCAGGGACTACCTGTGTCGTAAAATTTTGAATTGTTTGATCCTTTACGTCAGAGGTGTCAAACATACAGCCTGCAAACCTGAACCGACCTCCCCAGGGGGTCCAATACAGCCCAAGGCATTCATACAGTGACATATTTTGTAGGTTTTCTGTAGAAGCAGCACCTGTATGGATCTGATTGTAAAATTTGTCCTTAGGTGGCTTACTGGCTTCATTTGCAAATGTTCAGTTAAAAATGAGTTTGTGAAGTTGCATGCTTATTAAAAACTTGTTTGTGTCTGAGAATCTAGTGGTACTTGTCGCTGTCTACAATGCCATCGCCACGGAGTAGATGTTCGATGAAATGGGTGGATTGCATCAGGCAGTGGATCAGACAGGCATCAAATGGTGACTGACAAATCATGCGAAAGATTCGCTTTGCCGGTTTCTGACAGACAAATGCTGAAAGTCACATTAGTTTGATGTATAAACTAACTTGATGCATGCTTGATGTAGATGTGTGGGAATTGTTTGTGCAGACTAATGCTTACATCATGTTCATTCATTGTTTCTCACATTATGCCATCTTTAAATGGCTGCTGGATGACTTTTAGCAGCTAAAATTCATCTGAGATGGGCTCAAATCTAGTCAGGAAAAGCAGTACAGAAAATTGAAGAACGGATAATTCAAGTTTCTCATTTGCATATAGCTGGAAATATTTGTGTCCCTGTTATACATAGCAAATACTTATATTTTGCTTTCGTTCTTTTAGTTTTACTCTGTTAACTGGCTTGATGCCAAGATTGTAAATTAAAGCTGCAAGCTATCCTGGGGAAATATTTTGGAAATATTTTGTATTGTAGAATGCTATTTAAAAAAAAAAAAAAAAAAAAAAGTGAATCCCTGTTTCAAGAGTGAGGTAAGCCTTTACACTAGTTGAAACTATGAAAAATACATTTTCCCCAGATGACAGTCATCAGATGTAAGTATTGATCTCCCCTTTTTTTGTCCATTTTGACACATATTATATATTTACAAATTTATAGGGCGGCTGCGGTGCAGTTGGTAGCTTGAGTTGTCCTAGGACCGAAGAGTCATAGGTTCAATTCCCGGCTATGACTGCCTACTGTCGAAGTGCCCTTGGGCAAGGCACTGAACCCTAATTTTCCCGAAAGGGGTTGGCAGCACCTTGCATGTCAGCACCATCATTGTTGTGTGAATGTGTGCTAATGTAAAGCACTTTGGGCATTGTAACAATGTAGATAAATAAGCTATATAAGTATCCATACCAAATTTATTATCTAAATTTACCATATTTACAAAGCAGAAGGGACAGCTGCACTTTAATTCTAAAATGTTCCCGTTGTAGTATGCAGGGGTTCGATGAATCAAATTGTGGGGTTCAAGATTCGAAGATGGATGCGGAAATGTATGAGATCATTTGCACATCATATATTGTTTTATGGGGATAAACTGATGTGATGACGAACTGATGAAGTTCTTGTATAATTGTAGTCCACTGTGATCTGTAAATTGCACATATGTAGATGTGAACACTAATTCATTGTACTGTTAAAATTTCATTTATCTGTTGTTGTTTGTTTTATGGATTTTAAAATATATTTGAACAAGGTAATCTTGGTAAAATAATTATTTGTGGATATTGGCATTATTATTTGTTCAGTGGTGCAACTACATATGCAGGCATGAAAATCTCTCACCTTTCGGCGAAATTCGCCGTTTTGAAGTCAAAAAGGATGACCTACGTGAATCGTGTAGATCCGAGGAGAAAAATTTTTAAGGGGGGGGGGGGGTCGTTTGTAGGCATGTGCCAGTTACCTTCACGGATTACCATGCTATGAAAATGTCGCGGTTACAAAACCACTAAAATTTTCCGTCATACAGTAGTACGTATTCGTTATTTTTCATGTGTCGAAAATGCAGCCAGAATTAGCTTGGCGCGGCAGCGCTTACCCCTTCCCCTGTTTGATGCTGCGTGTGTCAGTGACGCTATTCCAGCAAACCCAAAAACAAGCACTCCAAACGCAAGGCGTAAATTCTTCAATTTATTGATCTCTCAAATCGTGGTAACTGAAATATACCAAATGAATACATTTAAAACGTTGTACACTCGTATTTTTCCACATGTGAGTAGCTTCAACAGTTTAGCTTCATGAAAAAGCTCGTCAAAAACAAAACACACATTTTCCTTTCAAATTCAATACACAAAGTTACTAAAAACTTTCAAAGACGAATGATAGGCAAGGCTTAGCTAGGACAGCAACTTCATTGAGGTTAATCACAGTCGCTGAGAGAGAAACAAGTTTGTATGCGGGGAGGAAAAAAAAAAAAAAAAAAGCGTCAAAGATCGCTAATTGCGACAGATGATCTTGTACTAAGCACAAATTCACATTCGCTGGAGGAGGTAAAGTATCACTCCCAATTGTTTTTAGATGAATGCATTTGCCAGCATATTGAATTTAGTGAGTAATGGTTTTCGTTTTCATATTTTGTGGTATGACAAAGTTACTGCCGTTCGTTGCAGCTTGCGTTGAACACTGCCGGAGCATCCGGTGAAAAAATAGCTCCCGTTAAGGTAGCGTCAAGCTTGTGTATTTAACGGTAATATAAAAGCAGTGTTGTCAATAACGCGGTATCGTAATGCGTAACTAATCTGATTACTTTCTTTCAGTAAAGAACAATCGAACGCGTTCATTTTTCTAAATCAGTAATCTGAGTAAAATTACTTTCCTTGATGCCTGTGCGTTACTATTTTGTTATTGCCCCATAATGTGTGTAGAATGAAGAATACTGTAGTCATGGGAGTGACATCACATGTCACATTTTTTAATCGGGGATGGAACAAAAAGGGTCTCGTGTATTACCATGATGCGTGAGCGCTGGGAGTTTGCGGCCAAAACAACATAGCCTTGCTACCTCGCCAGGATGCAATGAAATAGGCAGGAGATGTGCTACAAACGGCTGCATTTGCACACTGGAAACACAGCCATTACTTCACATTTTTGTCCAGTAAAGATAACAAAAATATCCCCGTGTGCTGCAAACTTTGCGCTGGCTCAAAAAGACTGTCCACCGCTATAAGCATCCAATTCAAGCACCACTTGGAATTACAGCACAACAGGTAACACGACAGCCAGGACTTTTTGATACTGCTCGTGCTCAATCCTCGGTTCAAGCTCAGTTGTTGTTGAGGGTTTTGAAAGCTTAGGTTTAAAGAAATTCTAAATATCCATCTTGCCTTCTCAGCTGTAGTTTTGGCTAAGCAATGCAAACGGCTGTCTCTAAGGTTCTATAGTCACATGATCTGTTCGAAAAATAATTTGGACCCATAATGAAATACTTTGAAGGATTCCTGTTCATTTTATTCATTTGCGTTGTTTGTTTTATTGCTCTAAAACTTTTATAGACAACATTTTAAGGGCCATATTCAATGGTCTTTATTTTAAAGGGGAAGTTCAGAATTTTTTACATTAGGCTTAATCTTTGAGTTAGCCGGGGTTTAATTAGTCGTTGGAAATGATTTGAACAAATTCTGTGCAGTTTGACAGTTATTTGTTAGTTTCAGGGCTCCGGAGTGGCTAAGCTAGCGCGAGTCAATGGTGGTTGAAATCAACTCCTTCAACTAATTAAACCCCCGTTAACTCGAATATTAAGCCTTATGTGAAAAATTAAAATGGTCAAATTCGCCACATGTAGGACGTTTTGCCGACGGTGGACATTTTGGCAGAACGCCGGAACATATTTCCTCCACACCTTTCTCACCTTTTTAACCCCTGACCCATTTTCATGCCTGCATATGAAGTTAATTCGTTCCAGGACCTTGATCCAAGTCGAAATGGTCGTATGTCGAGCAGGATTTTCCCATAAGAATACATTATAATTCCATTAATTTGTTCCACAGCCCGAAAACCTGCACGAGCACTTCTTTAAGAAATACTGCTGTTACTATTGCAAATACCAATTACAAAGAGCAAAACAAAGAAATTATAAATAAAAATTGGAATAATACTATAATAATAATTCCTGTAATAATCTAACGAATCCGATTCTAATGTGGCGGATGTGTTTTGAGTACTGTACCTGAACACGTGGCTGACGTGACAGTGAGATAGAGGTGTGCGGTAGAGATTTTAGTTACACTTTTAATGTCGTTTTGTTTTTGGCGTATACTGCGGGGTACAGAAGGCATGTTGTGCTGCACAAGTTCTGAAATAAATGATTAAAAACCTGACGAAGCTAGCAACTTCCTTGCCGATGTTACCACAATTATACAGTAATTTTCACCTTAACTAATAAAGAAATAGGAGATATTCTACGGCCGTATTGTCGAGCCAGTTCACGGACGCGCATATATCCATTTTAATTTCAATGGTAAGCCTCACCTTTTTCCTTTTTTCACCACCTGCACTAACATTCTTAGAACCCATGTTGATTTCTCACCAGAAAATCTGCCTTGCGTTCGTCTCACGGGAAAACAAAGAAACTGCGGCACTGTCATAAATCATCGTATTTTGAGCCTGTCGTCAGATGTGGAAACAAACGGCGAGTCAAATTGTACGTCGGATGTCGAAAAGATTGCGTGTCAAAGCAATCGTATGTCGAGGTACCACTGTACTTTGTTTTGCAAAATGGGTTGGGAACATCATATATGAGTTTTCAGATATTATCGGTATATATACAGTATATTTACATAGCTATACTGTATATCGGTTTGATATCGGACTTTTTTAGTTGGACAATATCGGGATATTAGTTAAATAGTCATTATCGGTATTATAGTTTAGTATATATATATATATATATATATATATATATATATATATATATATATATATATATATATATATATATATATATATATATATATATATATAATTTCAAGGCGTTTATATATATTAGCCTTTTTAAAAGTATATAATCCATGACCCTGACTACAATTGGAATCTATTTCATTTTAAGACATGAAGGAGGCACCGTGATTGATTTTGCACTGACTCAATTCCAATTGCAAGCGTAGACACTCAAAAGTAAAATCATCTGTTTTTTATTACAAAATGCTTTTATCATCCGTTTCACAATTCAAATACTTTATTCTGGTCTATCTTTGACCTATGGATTATAATAATTTTACAAAACTGGAATGACACTGCTGATGGCCGAAAAGATAAAATCCATCTTTGTGTTCCGAATGATTTCAAAGACATACTGTATGTATTTCCACGAACTCTAAACTGTACCTTTCCTGTTGGTGTTAGTGCTATTGGAAGTTGATATTATGAAAGCTGAGCACTTCGAACCTAGTGCTGATTTAAAACACATGAGTTGCGTAGAGATGAGGAGAATCTATCAGCTTCCATCATTGAATTCCCTTAGCCAACCTCCTCCTTTTCCTCCCTATCTGTGTCCACCCTTCAAACACATTCAGCATATTTTCCATCCTACCAAATATGACTCACACACCTTCAATCTAAACGGCCTCTTGAGACCTCCACACACATTCCGTCACTGGAGCAAACGGATGCGTAGGTGTACAAGTAGATGCTTGTGTGTATCTGTTGACCGATTTGCATCCTTGGCAAAGAATATGTGTGTCACAGTATGTGATAATCTGGCTGTCTGTTACAATGGTCATGTGTTCATTAGATGCTTTATCCAAAGCAGAAAATTGGCCTGAATCTTTGCCTTGCTGCTGTACTCCCGCTCCTGCCTGACTGCAGACCCAGCAGCTCTGATTGATTCTGACAGTGACAACAAGAACAGGCTGCTAGCAAAGGCCTCAGGAGGACCTCCCCCTGTAGCCACACCGAAAGTTAGACTAAAGCCAAATAAAATAATGGAACTCTCTACCCCCCTCGAAACTTCCTTGGAAATGTTCAAGCCTAGTGATACAGTGTAAGTGAAGCATTAACAGCACACACGCAGTCCCTTCTTTGGTTTATTTAGCATTAAATTGTCTCGCTGGACTTGTGGACTAGACTAAATGGATTTGCCAAGCCACTGAAGCAACCTCTCCAGATACACTGAGTTGATCAGGCCTTTAGCAGGAGAGGGGTAAGGAGAGTCACCAGTAAATTATAGGTCAGACTTGGCCTGGGTCCTGGAGCTAAAAGAGTTTAAGGGCTGCTTTCCCTTTTTCAAGACTTCCGCATTCCTACTTTTCCCCTCTCACTCCTGCCGTTTTACTCCAGATGTGGCAATGTTGGGACACATTTGTTTTGGGCTCATGGACCTGTGCAGGCTGACGTCATGCTCCATTTGAAGGGAAAGCCTTGAGAATTGACTGGGAAGAAAGGAAGGTGCGCTATGATCTCACATTTCAAAGCTTAGGTTAAGGACTCCTGATGATTTTTATTTATACACTAGCACCTTGTATGTCATGGACGAATAATGACATTCATCTGAAAATGTGTGTTATGGGGATGACCATAAGTCAACGGGCATTAGCAGTCCAACAATTTGATGACAACTGATTATCAAATGAATTGACAGCTATTTTGATAACACTGGTCTACAAAATATCTGCTACAGAGATAAAAATGGCTAAGAAAAAAATAATGAAAAAAAAAAAATCAAGAAAGAAAATGGAGGGCGTATTCACACCTGCCCTGTTTGGTCCGGACCAAATCAAAAAAGCTTGTGGTGCGCACATTTTGGGCTGGTGTGAATACAAACCAGCGAACTCTGGTGGGAACCATACAGCCAGTCCAAGACCTCGCCGGAGAGGTGGTCTCAGTTCGCTTCCAAGCGGACCATGGGGCGGTTTGCTATACGTGTGAAAGCAACCGCACTATTGTCTGGACTATAGCTGAAATCACGTACCTTTTTGGACGTAACAGGCTTCCGTAGCCAGGAAATGTTTTGTTTAGCATCACAGTCTGTGGTAAGCAGTACATCAGCTAATATGAGTCTGAGTTTAACGTGGAGACATGAGGAGCGGAATGTCTACTGTACTTGTAAAACGTGGCATCAAAGGCCTCTGATTCTCCAAATTTCCAACAAATTCTTGTAATTGGATAAAACAAATCATTATAAGTACGTTTGCAGTACTCGGGAGCGCTGTGATTGTTTACTTATTTATTTTAGCTAGGGCTGTCAAAATGATCGCGTTAACGGGCGGTAATTAATTTTTTTAAATTAATCACGTTAAAATATTTGACGCAATTAACGCACATGTCCCGCTCAGACAGATTTAAATGACAGTAGAGTGAAATGCCCACTTGTTAATTGTGTTTTATGGAGTTTTGCCGCCCTCTGCTGGCGCTTTGGTGAGACTGATTTTATAGGCTTCAGCACCCATGAGCATTGTGTAAGTAATTATTGACATCAACAATGGCGGGCTGCTAGTTTATTTTTTGATTGAAAATTTTACAAATTTTATTAAAACGAAAACATTAAGAGGGGTTTTAATATAAAATTTCTATAACTTGTACTAACATTTATCTTTTAAGAACTACAAGTCTTTCTATCCATGGATCGCTTTAACAGAATGTTAGTAATGTTAATGCCATCTTGTTGATTGTTATATACAGTGGGTATTTGATACACTGCCAATGTATCAAATACTTGTTCTCCCCACTGTATATTGTTGTATATATTGTTATAATAAACAAATACAGTCCTTATGTACCGTATGTTGAATGTATATATCCATCTTGTGTCTTATCTTTCCATTCCAACAATTTATTTTACAGAATATATATAATATAATTTACAGAAAAATATGGCATATTTTATAGATGGTTTGAATTGCGATTAATTGCGATTAATTATGATTAATTAATTTTTAAGCTGTAATTAACTCGATTAAAAATTTTAATCATTTGACAGCCCTAATTTTAGCATGTTACACTACCCAGACCATTTTGTCCAATGATAGAGCAATTTTCATTTCATGCATAGGTTTGTTGTCAAATCTTGTATGTGTTGTCAAATTGCAATGTGAGAAGGAACCGCATCAAAAAAATCTGGACCCAATGTGTTTCGGTGCGAACCAAAGAAAGTGAACTATAGACTTTCCTGGTGCGAATATGCCCTGAGACTCCAAGTAAGAGAACAGGGGACAAAATCCAATGTCGTTAAACACTGACCAGTGATATTTTTGGGTTCTTTTTTCACCCTTCTGGCTGTCCGGCATGTACATACATTTCCATGCCGTGGTTCAGGCAGCAAATACAGTGCCTTGCAAAAGTATTCGGCCCCCTTGAATCTTGCAACCTTTCGCCACATTTCAGGCTTCAAACATAAAGATATGAAATTTCATTTTTTTGTCAAGAATCAACAACAAGTGGGACACATTCGTGAAGTGGAACAACATTTATTGGATAATTTAAACTTTTTTAACAAATAAAAAACTGAAAAGTGGGGCGTGCAATATTATTCGGCCCGTTTACTTTCAGTGCAGCAAACTCACTCCAGAAGTTCAGTGAGGATCTCTGAATGATCCAATGTTGTCCTAAATGACCGATGATGATAAATAGAATCCACCTGTGTGTAATCAAGTCTCCGTATAAATGCATCTGCTCTGTGATAGTCTCAGGGTTCTGTTTAAAGTGCAGAGAGCATTATGAAAACCAAGGAACACACCAGGCAGGTCCGAGATACTGTTGTGGAGAAGTTTAAAGCCGGATTTGGATACAAAAAGATTTCCCAAGCTTTAAACATCTCAAGGAGCACTGTGCAAGCCATCATATTGAAATGGAAGGAGCATCAGACCACTGCAAATCTACCAAGACCCGGCCGTCCTTCCAAACTTTCTTCTCAAACAAGGAGAAAACTGATCAGAGATGCAGCCAAGAGGCCCATGATCACTCTGGATGAACTGCAGAGATCTACAGCTGAGGTGGGAGAGTCTGTCCATAGGACAACAATCAGTCGTACACTGCACAAATCTGGCCTTTATGGAAGAGTGGCAAGAAGAAAGCCATTTCTCAAAGATATCCATAAAAAGTCTCGTTTAAAGTTTGCCACAAGCCACCTGGGAGACACAACAAACATGTGGAAGAAGGTGCTCTGGTCAGATGAAACCAAAACTGAGCTTTTTGGCCACAATGCAAAACGATATGTTTGGCGTAAAAGCAACACAGCTCATCACCCTGAACACACCATCCCCACTGTCAAACATGGTGGTGGCAGCATCATGGTTTGGGCCTGCTTTTCTTCAGCAGGGACAGGGAAGATGGTTAAAATTGACGGGAAGATGGATGCAGCCAAATACAGGAACATTCTGGAAGAAAACCTGTTGGTATCTGCACAAGACCTGAGACTGGGACGGAGATTTATCTTCCAACAGGACAATGATCCAAAACATAAAGCCAAATCTACAATGGAATGGTTCAAAAATAAACGTATCCAGGTGTTAGAATGGCCAAGTCAAAGTCCAGACCTGAATCCAATCGAGAATCTGTGGAAAGAGCTGAAGACTGCTGTTCACAAACACTCTCCATCCAACCTCACTGAGCTCGAGCTGTTTTGCAAGGAAGAATGGGCAAGAATGTCAGTCTCTCGATGTGCAAAACTGATAGAAACATACCCCAAGCGACTTGCAGCTGTAATTGGAGCAAAAGGTGGCGCTACAAAGTATTAACGCAAGGGGGCCGAATAATATTGCACGCCCCACTTTTCAGTTTTTTATTTGTTAAAAAAGTTTAAATTATCCAATAAATTTTGTTCCACTTCACGATTGTGTCCCACTTGTTGTTGATTCTTGACAAAAAATTAAAATTTTATATCTTTATGTTTGAAGCCTGAAATGTGGCGAAAGGTTGCAAGGTTCAAGGGGGCCGAATACTTTTGCAAGGCACTGTATTTCATCACTTCCACAAACATTGTTTAAATTCCACACAGCAGATATCTTTGTTTGGCTAAATAGTTGTCATATGCTCATGCGATGGTGGAGTAAACCTGAACGAAGGCTCGCATGCCGACTAGCCGCCGATTGCGAGGGATTGATATTACTCGATGATGGTTTACAGGCTTGCCCAAAAGACAGCAGTTATTGGTATTTTGATCTGCAAAAAAAAAGCATGGATTATGGTGATCACCGATCACATGGAATTCGTTCGATGAATTACCGTCACTTTTGTGTATATGTACTTGTATTAAAAAAAAAAAAAAAAACGCTACTGATACCTCCTGCTAAACCACTATACAGGTAGTGCCCGGGTTTCGAACAAGCTCCGTTTCTACGCTGGCGACGTAACCCAGACTTCCACATAAAACGGAATTAACTCTTTAAGTACCCCTAAATTACCCCCAAATCTAAAACAAACTGTCCAAAAACATGTATTATTAACATGTATAATATGTCCTATTAATGAAATAAAGTTAGCTATCGTGGACGATACACTGTTACGCGACAAAAAAAAAAAAAAAAAAAAAAAACGGAACAACTGGAGACGAAACGGCGGATGAGAGCCAGCGTCGTATAGTCGAAATCATGTCAGTCAGGTACGTCGCAACCCGGGGTCTACCTGTATGCTTCAGGGTTCACCAAATCCGAACCTAGTGGCCACTTTTCCTGTTGTTTTTTTTAATGTCTCCTTCCTCCAACACACCTGAATCAAAATATCAGGATCATTATCAAGCTTCTGGAAAGTTTGCTGATGACATAATCATTTGATTCAGGTGTGTTAGGGGAGAGAGACATGGAAAACACGACAGGTTAGGTGGCATCGAGGTCCGGATTTGGTGAACCCCGATATGCTGCACAGTACCTACACAATATAGTTTTATTACAGTGGTATGAAAAAGTATCTGAACCTTTTGGAATTTCTCACATTTCTGCATAAAATCACCATGAAATGTGATCTGATCTTTGTCAAAATGGTGTCTGTCATTATTTGCACGCTATCTTTATTAAAATATGAAAACGTATAAATGTTTGGGTGGTTTTAGTTAAAACAGACACTTTTTTTCATCTGTGTGATTTTGACAAAGATCAGATCACATTTGATGGAGATTTTATGCAGAAATGTGAGAAATTCCAAAAGTTTGATACTTTTTCATACTGCTGTAGTTATCATTTATCTTTACACAGTAGGTGCATCAGTTATTCAAGTATAAGCCTGACATCTGATAAACACATTATTAGAGGTGATATCTCTCCAATGACTGCACTTATTGTGAATCTGTGAGTATGGTGGGCAGTGAGTAGCAGAAGACGATCGGGGTCTACTGTCAGATTCCCCATGGGAGCTCTGCCTTCAACTCTGTTTGGCCCTCAAACACACATGTATTTGTCAGTTCTTCCCAAGCATCTTTGGTTCAGTCAGCTCAAAAGTCGACCCTTGCTGAATATTTCCGGTTCAAATGGTCACGTTTGCTCATGCAAACGGCGGCGTGTCTCAGTGGTTGAATAGTCGTTTCCCAACCCAGAGGTTGTGGCTTTTATTCCTCACCCTTGGTGACCTCGTTTAACAATCCTTGAGCAAGGTACTGAACCCCATCTTGCTCCTGATGCTGTGTCATCAGTAGCTAAATGAGGATATACTGTAGTGTCAAAGCGCTTTGAGTGCTTTGAAGGTGGAATCAGCGCTATACAAGTGTAAGACCATTTACCAAACTTCACCGCTCAGTGTTCCCACGTCTCACTCAAGAAATTCATATTGGCTTTTTGACCCTTTTGTAAGATGACTGTTGGAATGTCAGCACCAGCGGATGATTGCTATATTTCCGTCAGTCATTGTGAATAGTGCACTCATGAAACTGTCTGCATATGTAGTACAGTATGTGACGTCTTCCTTACTGTACATTGTCCTCCTCAAGATGATAGCCCAAGAATGTGCACATTTCATGAACCTTTAAGAAAAAATGAAGCCTAAGAATGTGCACATTTCATGAACCTTTAAGAAAAAAAATGAAGCAAAAAAAAACTTGTTGCCACAACACTTTCAGTAAGTGTTATTTTTATAGGTTGTCTGTATAAACTGGGTCTTGATTGTTTTGAAAGTACTGCTTGCCATACCTATGCAGCATGACAGAGTTGTTCATTTGTTATCTCAGGTGTGATGCTTTGACTTCAACACAGATTACTACACATACTGGAAATGCAAATGTTTTGGACACAGAAATGTGTGGTCTCTCCCACTGATCTGCAGTTTGTTAACCTCTTGTCCATGGATGCAAGTACTAGTATGCACAGCATTGGAATCTAAGTCATGGTTCTTCTTTTGTTTTTGTTTGTTTTGCATTAAAAAAATATAGACAAAATCAGGGATATTGTGCGGCATGTGTGTCCTTTCTGACTTTCTCACACTCTTGGACACACACAGAGAACTCTGGCTATTGTCCTGAGTGTCACACAAAGTGAAATTATGAAAGTTGAGTCTGCGGGCAAAGGGGTCAAGCACATTTAGGTGATCTGTGCTTCCGGCCCATATTTTGTTTAGGAGTGTGTGTTTACACACCGTGCAGTCTTGTCAGACAGTTGTATACACCCCTCGCTCGGCTTCAAGCACGCACAGCTGGCACAGTCAAACATACACTAGCTTTTTTTCAGATGGGGTGGGCGGGTCTTCACATGCTCTCAACACTTTGAGCATTCTGCTATGTTTCTTTTTTCATTCTGAAAAGTGAAGTGATTGGTTCAAAGCTGTAAGGGAATGTAAACACAGTACTAATTCTACCGACAAGTTTTCACTGACTGGAATGATTTGATGTGCTCTTGGCAAAAATATAAGAATGATTTATGTTGCATCAGTTACTGCCTAAGGTTCTAATAGAATGTTGCGGTTCCTTTAGGTTATTCGCCAACATCCTGCATCTCGTGTAATCTGCCAAAACATTGACTCATCCTTTTCCATTCTTATGTCTAGATAAATATGCATTAGTGCGATGAATGGCTGTACAAAAAAAATAGAAGGCTTTATTTAGTAAGTGTGCCGGGTCAGTCATAATGTCAGTGCAGTGTGCATAAGTGGATGTGCCCGAGTTTAAAAAAAAAAAAGGGGGGGTGGAGGTGGGGGTGGATGTACAGGTCAGTCAAGTGGCGGGGAGGAGTAATGACAAACTTCAGCATGAACTGAAATTTAAACATTATAATTTGAGGGGAGTGTCAGTGTGGTTGTCAACTTAACTTGCTTTTTGTTTTGTTTCCCAAATCCTCATTTTGCTTCTACGCTTTGGAAAGTTTCACAACATAATGGATCAGGAAAGGAAAAGAACCCTAAATTGGATTATTGGACTTGACTTTTCCAAATGTCAGGGGACTATAAAAATTGCCAGCCCATAAACGAATATTTCACTGATTGCAAATGCAGGAAATCTATCTCTGTCAGGGGTGGGTGGGTTAATTGAAAACTTTGAAAATGGCTCTGCAGCAAAGTTAGATTCCACTCCAAAGAGCTTTTATTTACAGCAAAACTGCTGTGCCATTTCTGCACCGCTGTCAAACTTTGTTTGTTCACTATAATACATGTACGTAAAAGTTGTTTACCTTGTCAATGTGGATGAGAATAATTTCATCTACATCAACGTGATTTTGTTTGAAGGGCTCTTGTGTTTTTTCTGTGCCCATCATTGTGTTACAGCTCAGCAGTCCAAAGTTAGTGCCAACCCGGCAAGTTTCAACCTCAGCACAGTAGTGTATATCTTATTTCTGTGTTGGGGTACAGAGAAAAAAGGGATTTGTTATGTGAACCATGTGTGATGACTGACACACATGTGAAGTTGAGATTTTGGGTCGCGGGAGTGTTTGTAGTCAGCCTTAAACAGCGGGGATTCGTCTGACAATCTGGTTCCTTTCCTATCTGATGTTAGATATTACATTGGCAGTCTGTAAGTTTATATTATATCAGTTCCTTCACAATCACTGAGGCATAAAATGATGGCTCATATTTGTTTGTGGGTGCATGAGTCTTATATACAAGCCATCATCCCATTGGAAGCCCCAAAAAAAGAGTGACAGTTATTCACAAAGTACATTACAAGCATTTCAGAGGATACGAGATCTTACATTGTGACGGTCTGATTCTGTGATCGCTTACTTCGTTGTCTAAAATCACAACCCTTCTCTTGTCAACAGCATTATTAACAGAGCGCCGACACTTGAATCCTACAGATACTGTATTTTGTCTTGTCAAATAGGTAGCCAACAGCTGTTATTTTAGTCTAAGTTCATTTTATATACATGCTGTTGTAAAGCAGTTAAGGTTGACATTGATATATGCTTTTAAATAGATTTATAGTTTGACATATCATATTCACTATAAACATAGTGTGGGCAAGCAGGAAAAATATTTTTGGAAGAACATTCTTCATCCCCCAAGCTCCTTGAAAATAAAGGTTTAAGAGTAACTCTAGGGTACGAGAGAGTCAGGACACAATACTTACTACATCAAAGATATCATTGGCAGTAATGAAGCTTGTCTAAGTAGAACCTCCAATTTTGACATTAACCTGCTCGGAAGCATTGGTTGACTTCCAATTCATTGTATTAAGACAGTTTTCTTTCCAGTGAAATGGACTATAATCGGAATTAGTTTCTTTACTTAACTGCAAATGTTTTCATGAACATTTCAGTAAAACAGCTACATTAACACTTATAAAACGATTTTTAAAACTTTTTTAAAAAAACATTCTTCACTGGTAAAAATCATCCATCCATTCCTTAACCTCTGTACAGTGGAGTAATAGCTCTTCATCAGAGTTTATAGCATTTTTTTATAGCAAAACTATCCGGGTGGAAGAAAAGAATAAGAAGATAAATTTAAAAATATATATATTTTAATAGTATTTTAATTAACAAAGATAATACTGAAAACATAAAGTGAAGTTATTGTTGACTGGCCCTTGATCACAGTAAAGGTTTTTCATGTTTCCTGTTTATGGCACTACAATATAGAGTATATTGTGATACCACACACTGCTATTGAAAGTATTGTAACATGATACTGTAAATCCTCTTCATGGACAAGTTTCCTAAGTGAAATATGGGCGGCGGCATCTTTGACATTTTCTGCTACGGACTATCAGTTTAGACAGAACTCCATAAATTGCGGTCGAAGTAGATAAGGTTTTAAACTGCCAAATAAAAACAAGAGGAATGCACGGAATCTCAAAAAATGGATTTGGCACGATGCAGATGAGACTCCAGGATTTGCTGTGCTGTGCTTGGTTGTGTGAACTCCTGGAAGCGCCTATATTTGGCGGAAAAATTCAGGTGACTTGAAGTTCCGCTCTGAGACCCACAATTTGGGCAAATTTCAAAATTGCCCTATATGCATGTGTGATACATCATTGAAAAGCTTAAAATCTCAATTTTCTGGGGGAAGAAGAATTTTAAACAGGAGAGCATTTTTCTTTCAATTTTTTTTAAAGCAGCAAAACCCTAATTGGAGGTGAGAGAATGAGAGAGCATAATTAAAGATGGCATGATTTGAACGAGATATTATCGCGTACTTACCTCTTTTCAATCCAAAAACTTTATGTAGCATGTATCACCGAGTGTCAAGACACAGCTGTGAAGTGGCCACAGCCAGATTTTGGGGGGATTTTATGGGTGAAACATGGTAATGTAACAAGGGTCACGATGCAGAAATCGCAGACATCAAGGAGTGGTCGAGATTTTCTTTTTCATATACAGTATCAGGCCTTTTAAATGTTTTTTTTTTGTCTTTGTTTGAAACGATTATTCATCATCTAAAATATTAGGGAAAATGCGACAGTAACAAAAAAAAATACAATTAAGCGATAGTTATGAGGTAGATATGTGACTTATTTACAGACATCATTTTTTTCATACCGATATGGTAGATGATAAATAACCGATCCAATATGGATCTCCAATGGCCTTCAACCGTAGCTGAATTTTTATTTGAGAAGCTTAAAGTCATTCAAGAGCTTAGCTGTCTTGTAGACTAAGGTGTGCACCTGGTAGATGGATGAGGGAATCCCCCAGGCCATCTTTAATGAGACTAAAATTATCCTCCCATTCTTCTTAACAACTCTTATTCCTTCATCTTTCTACTTTCCTTTTGTGTAGGTATAAATATAGTACATACAGTATCCTTCGTCTCTGATGCTCCAAGAACTGCCAATCTTATTGGCTCAGTAAGGTGCTCAACTGCTGTGTTCCACACCCCCATTCAAATGATAGAGCAGTTAGATAGAGACGCAGGGTGGGCAGGGCAGAGGTATTACTATCAGGTTTCTCTTTAACTACAGCAACCACTGGTTCTGAGCCAGAAAAGCCTCAGGGCTCTTCATCATCCCAGGGACCTACTGATGAAATACTGTGATCAGTCTAAATATGTTATTCATCATCTATTTTACTATCGTTGCTGACATGTTATTTCCAACATTTTCCTTGAGATTTAAATGAATAAAACATATATGAAAGTGTGAGCCAAAAAATGTGGATGCATCAAAAGTACTGGATTTGAACTGCCGCTAGTTTGTTGCGGCATAAATTTCAGACGGAGTAACTAACAAGCTATTTTTATGTACGGATGAAAATTTGCTCAAATGCGGTCCCTTTTTTCCGTCATCCGCACGCAGTGCATCAAACGCTCATCAAGAGGCCTTTTGAAGTGGTTTCTCGTGCTTTAACACGTCACTGAGTCATGATTGGAGGTCATTTGTCTCATCAGGTTGATCTTAAAAATAATGTCCAAATTAAAATAATAGTACTTCTGAATTACTTTGTTACTTTAAAATGTATTTTTCTTAACTTGGGTTCGATCGAACCCCAGGGGTTTGGTACCCAGGGGTTTGGTGAGTAAGTCTAAGGGGTTCAGCAAAGGTCAAGATACGCACAGCCCTATTTTCGTACGCTGACTAAATCCAGGCAAAGTGGCTTTTTAGACCAGGTTTTGGGCTGGTTTGTTCCGAATTTACTGGCTAAATCCGTGTCTTTTAACTGCTAGTCCTCAATCTGATGGGTGGAGGAACTGGTTTGCTCAGTAGAAGGTTGACTCGCACTTGGTACGAGGGAATACAACAGACCAATAGGCAGCGTGGTGTCAAATTTGGATCTGTCTATAAAACATGCTGTCAAAATAAAAAGAATTTTGAAAGGGAATTTGCTAAAATTTGAAGAAAAATACTTTGTTATCGAATTCCGAAGGTGAATCAACATGTGAAACTTGTGGGGTTCGGTACCTTTAGCAAGGTTAAGAACCACTGAAGTAGTATTTTCCAACCTTTATTGGGCAAAAGCACCCTTTTACATGCCAGGCTTGCTACCAAAAATATGAAAAATTTGGAATCACCTAAATATTCACAAACCAATTTACCAACTGTGACCAAACTGCACCTGTTTTTTTTTGTTTTTGTTTTTTTTATACACATCGCTGATATAATTGCAGAAAACTATGACTCATTAGGTGGTATGAATGGCAAAAAAAAAGGTTTATTTTAGAGATGTTACCGAAATTTTGTCGCCTAAAACATTCGACCGAAAATAGCTAAAATTGCATTTTTGGTTAGTTCGAATAGTGTGAAGAACCGTAATCCTCTTGTGATGATGCAATCAAAACACCTCGGCCCACTCACCTGCCTCTCGAACAATTCAAATTGTTGCACAAGAAAACAGCTAAACTTATTTTAAGGAGAACGAGAGAGCTTGTAAAGAGCTTTACTAGTTTCGGCGGGAATGGAATAGTTTTTTGTTGTTGTTTTGAACTACAGTTCCACACAAACGTACATTGAGATGTCATTTAGCTACGCAACTGGAGGCGTACGACCCGTTTTTCAAGCATCCCAAAACTTCCAAGAGAACACATTTATCAAGGTTTCATCGGCCATGAAGCCCAGGATGCTAAGACGACGCCGGCATCTCTGCTGTAGAACGCGTTTAGAGTTCGCCACAAAATGCTTGCTGCCGCCAGGAACGCACCCTCCCAAGGGGTTTCAATCTGCACCTTTCTCCGTCTATTTTTGCTTTTACTCTTTTATTCTTAGTCTTTTTATTTTTTCACATGGTAATGTGCACTTTGAGATTTGTTTTTCAAATGTAAAGTGCATTATGAATAAAATGTATTATTATTGTTATTATTATTATTAACATCTTGGCAGATATTTGCGTACTTGTGAGAAGGCACCATATTTCTGCCTGATCGTTAAAAAAAGGGGGGGGGGGCATTAATCAGAAAATAATACAATAAATGATAAATAGAATTATTGAAATACATTTCTAAAATGAATTGTATACATATATACAGAATTTGTTTTAGGTATCGGCCATTTGTTTCCAATCTTAGGTTTTCGGTTTCAGTCAAGAATTTTTCTTTTGGTACATCCCTAGTTTGTTCATTTGTCAATCAATGGAAGTGCATTTCTGCTAATCATAAAGATATATTTGTCATGTACTGTATGAGAAAATAATCATTGGACAAATCAAAATAAAGTTTGTTAGTTTACCGCTGTCTCAGCGATAATATGTCAAAGAAAATTAGTGTGCCATGGCATCCTGGTTGCGGGATCACTTTCAATCACTGCTCATTAACCTGAATGAATTGAATTTACTGCATATCAATTGCTGTTTCTATTCCTACTGAGTAAGTTTTAAATACAAAAATTTCCTGCACTTCTTTTCCTTTATATATCAGAACAGCATGACCATTTTTTTTTTTTTTTTGCCACTCCTATGTTTTGATGCAATTGCTACGATGACATACATTTCACTCTTTCATCATGCTTAGACCTGTTGGGCTCAAAAACACAGCTGTCAGAGACGATCCAAATTTTAGTCATTATTGTATGATTTATCACTGCTAAATTCCAAGGGAAGACGGAGAGTAGCTCTCTCGTATAGCCTCAAATAAAGAGAATACAATAACTAGCATTACCATGGCAATTTAGATCACCTAATTAGTGGGATAGGATTTGACTTACAGAAAATGATATATAAATTTGAAACTCGAGGATTGGTGTTAATTTTCAGTCGGGTGCAATTTGACAAAATCATTCAAAAATAATTGGACAATTACCTTTCAGGGCGGGGTGGTAAAGTGGGTCGTAGATTTTTATTTTACATTTAATGCAAAATACTTTGAGTTGAATTTTTATGTATGAAAAGAGCTGTTTAAATAGTTTTATTTCATTTAATTTGACACTCTGTGCCACTTTCCCAGGCTATTTAATAGCACGTCACTGCCGTGCTTTGCCATGCTGTCACTCTGAGCAGACTTATGACAGACAAATGTGAGCAAAGAATGTGATATTCCGGCTGAAACCGATGCTAGTAATGCTAATGAATAAATTCACGCTGCAAGTTCAGTGGTACCTCTACATACGAAGTTAATACGTTCCAGGACCTTGTTTGTAAGTCGAAATGGTCGTATGTCGAGCAGGATTTTCCCATAAGAATACATTATAATTCCATTAATTTGTTCCACAGCCTAAAAGCCTGAATTAAATCATTAATAAATACTGCTGGTATTACTGCAAAGAGCAATTACAGAGAGCACCTGAGAGTACCTGAATGCATCGCGTAGCTGACTTGACAGAGTGAGATGGGACTTTTTACGTTCACTTTGTTTACTTTGTTCAGCTGCGGGGGACAGTGGCCGTCTTGTGTTGCACAAGTTGAGGGTATAAATGATAAAAAAAACTGACAAAGCTGGCGATTTCTTTGGTGATGTTACCACAATAATAATTGTCAGCTTAACTTATAAAGACTGGCGAACGGATGAGGACCGCCGAGATCTTAGACCGTTTACGGCCATATTGTTGAGCCACTTCACAGATGCGCACCCCACGCTCATATGTTTCTGTCATTTCCATCTTCATTTCAATGGTTAGCATCACCTTTTTTTCACTACCTCCACTAACATTGTTGGAACCCATGTTGATTTATCTCACAAAAAATCTGCCGTGTGCCCGTCTTGCAGGAAAACAAAGAAACTGTGACACTGTCATAGACTGTTGTATTTAGAGCATGTTGTCAGATGTAGAAACAAATGGCGAGTCAATTTTTATATCGGATGTCGAAATGATCATGTGTTACAGCGATCATATGTCAAGGTACCACTGTAGTGACAAACTTTGAAACCCAAACCCTGTCCAAAGGCTGGCACATATCCCATTGGACTGGACAAGTGTCACGGCTCAGGGGACAAATAGACCAAAAAAATGCAGACTCCGGAAAGAAGCATGTTTTAATATTTTATTGGCAAGAATAAAGAAACAGCAGATGTTACAAACCGGGGGTCCGAAGTGGCAGAGGTACAGGCACGGACAAGCTGGGTCGAGGTCCAGGGCAGGCTGATGGTCAAAACACAAATACAGCATAGAACAGGTCAGAAGCACAGGCAAGGGACAGGCTGGGGTAAAATCCACTTGGTCAAAAAAGGGTGTCGGAATCCAGTTAATCTAGGTGGGAAAATGCTCATATGCAGCTGAAAGGCAAACAAACCCGCAGTAATGCTGAAAACAAAGAGGGTTTAAATCAGGGGTCCCCAAACTACGGCCCGCCTCCACATTCAGTCCGGCCCCCTGAGCAATTTTATTTATTTATTTATTTTTTTTCAATAGTGTTATTTATTTCCTGGATTTTGTCTGTGAAGAACCCAGAGAGGGTTATTTTGTCATTATCTATTTAATTAATAGTGTTATTATATTACATTACATTATATTATTTTATATTATACTATGTCATGTCATGTCATGTCATTTACTTTTGTTTCGTGAAGAATCCAGAAAGGGTTATTTGATTGTGGCTTTCTGAAAAACAATACATTTTTACATTTAGGCACTCCTGCAATCGTCACACTTTTTCTGTTACAAACTGACCCGGCCCCTCATCAGAGAAGGGAAAAGTTAGGTGGCCCTCCCAGGAAAAAGTTAGGGGACCCCTGGTTTAAATAGTGGAGAGATGATGAGGATCAGGTGTGCTGGGCGAGGTGCACAGGTGGGTAAGATCAGAGTGGCCGGAGGTAATGCTGGGGAAGTGAACACACACTAAATTCAACAAAATGACCCCCCAACAACAACCAAAAACTGGAAGACATTCAAAAATGGACAAAACTTGACAGCAATGAGGTCGAAACCCTAAAACGAAGAGGGTTGTTGATTGCCTCTTTCCCAATCTCAGAGCTATTATTGAATGCGAATGACAATCAACTGATAATACTGAGCGGATCTCTTCTATGTGTTTCATACAAATCAGTCTTGTCTTTTAATCGTCAAAACTGACCCTCAAAGAGTAGATAACTGGTCAAAATAGTTTACCTTCGTTCTCACAAGGACCTTTTTGGTCTCTTCTTGGACTATGACTTTAAAATGGAGGGATGCGCCGGTGGTGTATTTGGGTCAACAATTAGAAAGTAAAAAAAAAAATAGAAGAAAGAACAAAAGGAGAGGCAGCTAGGGTTTAGGAGTGGCAAGCCGCCACTCCTAAATGAATGTAGAGGAAACACTGTTATACAAAAGAATGCTATATCCTAGACGGAGCCACATACCATACTGGAAGTGTAGAACTGTGTCCCCCTATCGACCTGGACATGGGTCAGTGAAAGAAAGCTCAGTAAAACCAAAAGACCATGTCTCCCTTTCTCATTAAAAAGGTTCAGCCAGAGATGAGGTGATCAGATTGGTTGATGAAGTATACAGTAGCACCAGAGCATTATGTTTGAGAAAAAGGTCATGTGAGGACAGGGCCACTGTATATTGATCTTAGTTGAAATAAACAAACATGTGTTTTCCTACAGCTTATGTTTTCTGCCCCTGTCCTAATTTTTGTTACTATCTCAGACGCACCCATTTCTTGTACTTCAGACGGAAGTAAGCAGCCCCCACAAGCAGAAGAAAAACTTTAGTCTCGAATGATGTCAGTGTTTGGAAAGGATGACTGTTGGTGGTAGAGGCTGAGATTAGTCTAGCGGAGTAGATGAGAAGAGAGCATGTGGGGGAGGTAACACGAGCTCCCCCCCAGAGATGCTGAACTCAGCCTGAGTGAGTGAGGGATGCAGACGCCTTACAAGAATGAAGAAAAACGTTCCACTTTATATCTGTGTGCAATCTAAAAATAACCTTCCCTCTCTGCCTACTGCCTACTGGGCCAGGCTTATTAAAAGAGTCTGTTTCAAAGAGAGCGCACGTCTGTACTAGAGAGGGTGAAAAAAAGTCTTGAAATGGGACAAGAAAAGAGGGCGGGATTATTATGGAAAACTGAGCTTCAAGTGGCAAGGCTGAGCTAGTGTCAGAGCAAAAAGGGAGTGATGCAAGGAAAGTTGGTGAATCTTTTAAGACCGTGAGAATGAGTTTGAAAGGACTGCTGAGTGGATCTTAACAGTTCTGACTTCCCATGCCCGTCAGCTAGTTGGGCTCTGTGCACCACCATTAGATACCCATTTGGCCTGGAGATTTTGTGGGTCTATTCCAAGCAATAAAAACTATTAAGGCTTGGAAATGTAGTGCGTGCAGTGTAGTGCGGCTTTATTGGGCCCGGTGGCATTCTACTTTAAGAGGTTCATTGCATAAAGAGTGAATCACACAGCCCATATCGTCACCCATTCTTTAAATGTTTCCTTGCTTCCAGCCTCTGAGCTTCCTCACGGAGTCACAGCTTGCTACTGTACCAGGTCAGACAGCCACCCAGTCTGATGTGTCATCTGTGTGTGCTTTTCCCCTGACATTCAGGAAAATAAATGGAACAGGACAGTGATGGTTTGTTTTTAAGGGGACTGCGATTTGGTGACTCGTGATGAGAAACATTTAATAAAGATGGCTCCTGGTTCTAAAAATACTACACCCTGTCTCCCAAACGTTTAGATTTCCACTGGAAACTAAAACAGTCTTTGTCCTAGACACCCATCTGTTAAATATTGGGAGAATCTTCTAGACTCTACACACCTGTGTTTTTTATGAACAATTGGGAACAAATCTGGCGAAGAATCCCAACAGGTGGATCCCCTGTGTTCAATGCAAGGGTGAACTAACTTGACCATCCCTTTGATCTGTGGTCTGCTGATTGTAAGCTTGTCGTTTCAAAATTCCAGCTCAGGGAGGACAAGTCTTTATTCCTACACATCCATAACCTCCCTGGCCTTTTTTCTTACGCTTAGTCTGTGATTGACCGGAAAATTACATATGCTGTGGATATTCACTGATGATTTAAAGACCACTTGGCTCCAAAGTTCACAATTTCAGGGTTGTAGTTGCTTAACATTGCCGTTGAACAGTTCAAAGCAAGTTGAGTCAATTCTTTCACACACAGATGCTTTTAAGCAATCCATAATACAGTTACCACTTTGCCTCACGAAAGAAATGCAAATATGCAGGAAATGTGTATTTTTGCTGATTTGTGCATGTTTCTTTGTGATTTCAAAAATGAATCTTCATTATCTAGCTGTATATCTTACAGTCCAGTAAGAGCATAGCCTTTGGGAGATATTCCGTTAATTCCATTTGTCTGTCTTGATGCTTTTGTTTGGGTTTTTGCTTTTGTTGAATGTTTAAAAGCTTTTAACATTTCAGATGTTCTTAAAAGTTTATGAGCCCATATATCATTTTAATTGCTCTCCACTCCTCTTTCTGCATGTGTTCATGATAGTGAGGTTACAGAGGATTTATGCTCTAAAGGAAATATACCAATCAGGTGGGAATACATTCATGTGTTATTCTTCTTCAAGGAACAGTTGAAGGCATATACTCTCCCTCGTGAGATGTCAGTGCTTGAATTTGATCTGTATTTTTGTGGAAACAAGTTTGATTTACTATATGTTATTGTCTACATTTGTCATTGATAAAGAAAATAGAGTGCACTTATTGTGGTTTTCTTCACCATTGCAAAGCTCAAAGGGATTTACAGAGGGTATGTTCCCCCATTCACGTGCACATTTCACAAAAGTGGGCAGTGCTGCTGCCATGCCCATTTGGAGCAATTTAGGGATATGTGCCCTGCCCAAGTACATTTTGACAGTTGAAAGCCGGGATTCCTTTGATCATTGTACGACCAGGTCTACCGTATTTTTCGGACTATAAGTCGCACCTGAGTATAAGTCACACCAGTCATAAAATGCCCAACAGAGAGGAAAAAAACACCGGAGTATAAGTCACATTTTTGGGGGAAATTTGCTTAATAAAATCCAACACATACTGTACAACAGATATGTCATCTTGAAAGGCAATTTGATATAAAAATACAATAGAAAACAACATGCTGAATAAGTGTAAAGTATGATCATGTTACATGATGCATGAACAACGAAATGCGAATATACTGTCCTAACCAGGACGCTACGGCTCGGTCCTGGCTATACAGCAAGCTAAACTCCCAAATGACGATGCTGGACGTCCGTATAATTTGCTGACTTAATTTTGGCCTTCGTTATGACACCATCATTTGAAGAGTGAAACTAAAAATAAAAATAATACAAATCAATTTCATCCTCGATACCAAACAGGTTCGCATCAATGTGAATAAATGATAATTAGCTGCTATTAAAGCAATGACACAAACGGTTAGCATCCGTTCGCTAGCATTAGCACATCGTTCAAACAACCACACAACTGGCTCTAAGTGTCCGATCGCGGGTGGACAGGCGTTGCCTCTTTAGAGATATTTTACAACCATAAACGATTAACCTAGGTTAGCAGCCGTGTTTCTCTCTCCGTCTCTCTCTCTCTCTCTCTCTCTCTCTCTCTCTCTCGCTCTCTCTCTCGCCCACTCGCTCAGACGCTGCGTAGCTGTCTGTCTTCTTCTGGCGTGTGAGCGATCATCTTCGCGTAAGCAAGTGCGAGTGCGCCCCCACTTGGGCGTAAAAGCGCCACAAACTCAAAACATGCATTTTAATATAAAAAATTCAATAATAGAATTGAACACACATCGCCAAAAGCAAAACGCGAATGTGGTCATAGCTATTGAGCGTTATTCAGATAACTATAGCATAAAGAACATGCAAACAAGTTTACCAAACTACCAGTGTCACTCCAAAACAACAATATAACATGTGAAATTATATCATAATGTGTTAATAATTTCACACATAAGTCGCCCTGAGTATAAGTTGCACCCCCAGCCAAACTATAAAAAAAAACTGCGACTTATAGTCCGAAAAATACGGTACTAACCTTGCAATGGCCACAGTAGTCTGAGTCTTTGCCCTCTTAAATGAGGCATGTGATGCCGGGATGATATCTTCAAGTCAGGGCAATTAAGGCAAATAAGACTGCTTATGAATGTGTTTGAAGCCTACATTTGTACTGGAATGCTGTGCAGGGATGTCAAAGGATGGGCTTTTGGACCCTATAGCTTGTCCCTCTGTCTCAAACTTAATGGACTGTGACAGGGCTTCCTATCCCAGCCAAATGTTTTCTTCATCAGAGCTGCTCATGGGCATTTTTGGTGCCGGACGGTTAGCAATATATTTGCTGATGCATATACCGTGGTACTACAGAATTTATTGGACACTGGTTGACCTATCTTTTGATTGCATTTCCAACAAAAAATGAATTATTCTACCTCTGTATTGTTTTTCTTTTAATGGTCAAGTTGTTTTTCCATATTTTAAGGAACCAGCCAGAGCAGATGTTTAATGCTTTTTAGCAGTGCATATTCACTACTATGTTGGTCTAACATTGGGGGGTTGGAATTTCCACATGAAGCAGGTATTACTGGTCAAATTTTACTCGGTTCGGATAGTCAGCAAAGATAACCGTGTTATCTGCATTCGCACCCGTTTTTTTAAAAACGGCATTATTTCTAAAAATGTGTAGTGCACGGCCAGCATAAATAATGTACTGAATATTATTCATGTTTTGTTTTTTTTTCTTCAAATTTTTTCTTCAAAATTGAAAGCCAACAGTTCCCGATGAAATTAGTCAATTGCGGTTCCCAGGCGGCTTGATAAAAGTGGTGGCTAGTACTGGCGCCCATTTGAAGTTTAAAAACTTCATGCAATACACTTTCTTCTCATGTTCATTTCAAGAATTTTTGTTCAGAAATGGATAAATTAAAAAAGATAGTGCTTAAAAATAGGCAGTTACTTATCAAACACCCCGTATGTATATATAATATACTGTATATAGTATATATGTACATTATATACTGTATATATTTATATACCGGGGTCCCCAAACTATTCCACATCGGGCAGCAGTGACGACAGGACAACACCTTTGCACCAATCTGGTGTCTTACAAGTGGAACAAGTTGGTTGTAGTCAGGTGCTCCTTGTTTTAGCGGAAACCTCATTGGTTAAACGGTCTGTCCTTGATCAGTAGGAACAAAAAACCAGGACCCACAGCGGCCCTTGAGAACCGGTTTGGACTCTCCCGATATATCCTTTAATGAAATATATTTTTTTTTATCATTGGTTTAATATTATTTATAAAATAAAATTACAAGGGCTGTCAAACGATTAAAATTGTGATCGAGTTAATCACAGCTTAAAAATTAATGAATCGTGATTAATCACAATTCAAACCATCTATAAAATATGCCATATTTTCTGTAAATTATTGTTGGATTGGAAAGATAAGACACAAGACGGATATATACATTCAACATACTGTGCATAAGTACTGTATTTGTTTATTATAATAATAAATCAACAAGATGGCATTAACATTATTAACATTCTGTTAAAGCGATCCATGGATAGAAAGACTTGTAGTTCTTAAAAGATAAATGTTAGTACAAGTTATAGAAATTTTATATTAAAACCCCTCTTAATGATTTCGTTTTAATAAAATGTGTAAAATTTTCAAACAAAAAATAAACTAGTAGCTCGCCATTGTTGATGTCAATAATTATGGATGGCTCATGGATAGTGCTGAAACCCATAAAATCAGTCGCACCCAAGCGCCACAAGAGGGCGAAAAAACACCAAAAAACACAAGTAACAAATGGACATGACACTGTCATTTTAATCTGTTTGAGCGGGGCATGTGCGGTAATTGCGTCAAATATTTTAACGTGATTATTTTTAAAAAATTAATGACTGCCCGTTAACGCGATAATTTTGACAGCCCTAAAAATTACTAAATAATATAATAGCAAAACATGAGATAAATGATTGAACTCACCAAAACGCCTGTCTCCCAAGAATTTATACAGTTAATCTGTGAATTTCAGGGGGGTTTGTGCTTCAGAGTGCCACATTTTCTGTTAAAACGCCAAAGTTTTGCCTTACAACGTGGATTACACCCAGACCCTCCGTGTCCTTGCGCCTGAAAACAGTGAATGGGCGGTCACGAGAGAAAGGTGACGCGCTAGGAGCCTACGTGCTGGAGGTTCACATGGTGCTCAGAAACGTTCAAATGTTTTCATTCCACACATTCATCCAAAGTTTATCTGTGTATTCCAACTCAGTAAATGACAATAAATGCCACAATCGTCCTCATAGTGCTACATTTTGGGCTAAAACAGCCAAAGCTAAGTTTTGCCTGACACAGGGTTCCAGGGTGAACTTTTGCATATAGTGCGTGTCGAGCGTCCACGAGAGCTGCATGTGGCGCTAGGAGGTTCACCGTTGTATTTTCCAAACCTGCCAGAAAACAACCATATTGGTTCACGTTCATCACGTCGCTTCAAAGTGCCCCATTTTGGCCATTAAAACACAAAAGTTTTGCCAGGTTCAAGTCACCCGGATAATTTATGGATCCCCCCCAAAGCTGGCGGTCATTCTCCCATGAGAGCACGCAATGTCTTGAATTCAAAACTGTGGGGTGAAGGAGGGGCCATAATTTATTGTGCGCTTAAAAAATCATTAGTTTTAAATAATTAGGTTATGATATTGCAGAGGTTGTGGTGTGGTGGCTCATTTGGATTATTGAGTGGGTTGCAACCCACCCATCCCCCCCAAAATTACACCTTTGCTGTCTGGTGTTTTGTACACTACAGTAGCTCAGAGGTCTTAGGCCCAACTCATAGTGTTACTCTTTAATTGGTCTCGTCGATTTCTGGTTTCCGGACAAGTCTCGCTTTGGTCTTGTTTGTGGTTTTGAACTCAACACTAATGGACACTTTATATACATACACACTCTGGATTCATTAGTGTTTATTTGAGGTCAAGGGGGAATGATTAGTGATTGTTTGTGCAAAAAGAGTGAGGAAGTCATGAACACTGTGGATTTATATCCCAGCCACAGAGGAGTAAAGCGTTTAAGCAGATCTATTTGACAAGCAGCTGTAAAAATAGGGAAGATGGAAGTAAAGTATAATTCATGTGTTGTCAGATGGAATTACACCAACTTGTGCTTACCGTTGTTGTATATTCTGATGAGGATCCAGGTGATGTGGCCACACCAGATCTGATCTAGTAGCTCCTACTTAGTGTCAGACGAATGTGATTTAGGAAATGGAGTCATCTGTCACTTGTTGCATTCATTCTGTACCACCTATCCTCACAAAGGATACAGGGGTGCTGGAGGCTATCCCTTCTGACTACAGGCTGGAGACGGGGTATGCCCTTAACTGGTTGACATAAAGAAAAACAGCCACTCACAGTCACATTCACACTTGTAGTTTTTTTCCTGTGTTTTGAATGAACCTTTTTTGTGTGTGTGATGTGGGAATCATCCGGAATATCTGAAGAAAACCCACCCAAGCACAAGGAGAACATGCCTACTTGCACTGGAAGGCCAAAGCACGGATTTGAACCAGGCAAAACTGCGAGGTCACCATGCCACCATTCTGTGTATATCCCTTCCATGCACGAACTGTGACTTTTTTTTAGCATTACAAGGTACTCATTTAACTCACTGGCTGCTATTGACGGCGAATTCGTACGACCCAGTCAAAATGGATCGAATGTCTTGCACCATCAATGGCATACAATGGGTTAAATGCTATTGAGGGGGGGATCTACTTTAGAGTGTTACTTGAGGCCGAAGTGTATATATGTTTTTATTTGTTTAAATTTATTTAATTTAGCTTTTATTAAAAGAATCCACGGATAGGAAGACTTGTAGTTCTTAAAAGATAAACGTTATTATAAGTTGAAATAATTTGATATTGAAACCCCTCTTGATGTTTTCGTTTTTACACAATTTGTAAAATTAGTTTAACTAGTATGTTGCCATTGTTGTTGACATGGTTACGCTGCCGGGTTTCCAGAGTATGACTAGAGCGACATAATCACGCCATCTGTTCATCCCTTTCAATTTGAACCCAGGCAGAACATTAATGAGCATGAAAGCCCTGTCGATATTTCACAAAACGAGCAGTAAAAGCAAAATGAATCGGAGAGACGGGATGAGATGGGATGAGAGGGAAAAAAAAACGGTGCTCTGGCAAAATGTGCTACACCGGCGAAATGTCATACAAGAGGCAAATTTGACACCGAAAGTACTACTGTGCACTTTCAGCTTGTTTTGTTTAGATGCATACAGACAGAACATATCAAAGATGCCTTAAGAAAATACTTAAACATAGTAATATCAAATAAGGGTGGTTTAGATACAGTGTTGTTAATAACAGCGTTAGACTATAACGGCGTTACTAACGGCGCCATTTTTTTCATTAGTGGGTAATCTAATTAATTACTTTTCTCATTTTGGCAACGCCGTTACCGTTACTGAGGATGGAAAGGCGTGCGTTACTATGTGTTGCTATATTGGTTGAATGACGCGATAAAAGTCTGAGGGAGACGGACTCACTGAGACGACACAGCAGAGCAGGAGTGGGGAGGAGGCAAAGAAGTTGTGACGCCGAGCAAACGCGATGCTAGGTGGCTCCAATAATACCTGACTGTAGCCGACAGCCTACAAACTAGGCACACATGATATGGTAGACATGGTAGATATCACATATATATAAAACTAGATGTGAAATGACAGACACGGGGAAGTTAACATGTACAGTGCCTTGCAAAAGTATTCGGCCCCCTTGAACCTTGCAACCTTTCGCCACATTTCAGGCTTCAAACATAAAGATATAAGATTTAAATTTTTTGTCAAGAATCAACAACAAGTGGGACACAATCTTGAAGTGGAACAAAATTTATTGGATAATTTAAACTTTTTTAACAAATAAAAAACTGAAAAGTGGGGCGTGCAATATTATTCGGCCCCCTTGCGTTAATACTTTGTAGCGCCACCTTTTGCTCCAATTACAGCCGCAAATCGCTTGGGGTATGTTTCTATCAGTTTTGCACATCGAAAGACTGACATTCTTGCCCATTCTTCCTTGCAAAACAGCTCGAGCTCAGTGAGGTTGGATGGAGAGTGTTTGTGAACAGCAGTCTTCAGCTCTTTCCACAGATTCTCGATTGGATTCAGGTCTGGACTTTGACTTGGCCATTCTAACACCTGGATACGTTTATTTTTGAACCATTCCATTGTAGATTTGGCTTTATGTTTTGGATCATTGTCCTGTTGGAAGATAAATCTCCGTCCCAGTCTCAGGTCTTGTGCAGATACCAACAGGTTTTCTTCCAGAATGTTCCTGTATTTGGCTGCATCCATCTCCCCGTCAATTTTAACTATCTTCCCTGTCCCTGCTGAAGAAAAGCAGGCCCAAACCATGATGCTGCCACCACCATGTTTGACAGTGGGGATGGTGTGTTCAGGGTGATGAGCTGTGTTGCTTTTACGCCAAACATATGGTTTTGCATTGTGGCCAAAAAGTTCAATTTTGGTTTCATCTGACCAGAGCACCTTCTTCCACATGTTTGGTGTGTCTCCCAGGTGGCTTGTGGCAAACTTTAAACGAGACTTTTTATGGATATCTTTGAGAAATGGCTTTCTTCTTGCCACTCTTCCATAAAGGCCAGATTTGTGCAGTGTACGACTGATTGTTGTCCTATGGACAGACTCTCCCACCTCAGCTGTAGATCTCTGCAGTTCATCCAGAGTGATCATGGGCCTCTTGGCTGCATCTCTGATCAGTTTTCTCCTTGTTTGAGAAGAAAGTTTGGAAGGACGGCCGGGTCTTGGTAGATTTGCAGTGGTCTGATGCTCTTTCCATTTCAATATGATGGCTTGCACAGTGCTCCTTGAGATGTTTAAAGCTTGGGAAATCTTTTTGTATCCAAATCCGGCTTTAAACTTCTCCACAACAGTATCTCGGACCTGCATGGTGTGTTCCTTGGTTTTCATAATGCTCTGTGCACTTTAAACAGAACCCTGAGACTATCACAGAGCAGGTGCATTTATACGGAGACTTGATTACACACAGGTGGATTCTATTTATCATCATCGGTCATTTAGGACAACATTGGATCATTCAGAGATCCTCACTGAACTTCTGGAGTGAGTTTGCTGCACTGAAAGTAAAGGGGCCGAATAATATTGCACGCCCCACTTTTCAGTTTTTTATTTGTTAAAAAAGTTTAAATTATCCAATAAATGTTGTTCCACTTCACGATTGTGTCCCACTTGTTGTTGATTCTTGACAAAAAAATGAAATTTCATATCTTTATGTTTGAAGCCTGAAATGTGGCGAAAGGTTGCAAGATTCAAGGGGGCCGAATACTTTTGCAAGGCACTTTACAGTATAGGAACTAGATGCGTTAATAAACAGCCGCCATCTTAAAGCAGTAGACTTCTTAGGAAGCCTCTGTTGTAGAGAACCTTCCTAGCGAACCTAAGTAACTTTTTATCTAAAATACTCCTAAATTGGCAAAATCTTGACTTGAATCTATCTTTAAATAATAAATAATAATAAATAAATAAATAAAAGTTTTAAAACTTCCACATGTCAAAAGTAGACAGAAGGGAACTAATGCAATCACAATTTTAACAATTTTTAACGGTTGATTCAGGGTAAAGGGTAAATTAGGGTAAAGAATTGGGCTAGGGCCAATTGTCCCAAAAACCTTTTACACTTCACATAGTGTGACCTAATTTTTTTTTTTTTTTTTTTGGAGGGGGGGGCATGAAAATTATCACCAGTTACTTTGCCAAGTAACTAATTACTCTTACATTCAGGTACTGTAACTGAGTTACTAACGCAATTGCTTTTTGGGAGAAGTAATTTGTAAATATAATTGATTACTTTTTTTAAAGTAAGATTAACAACACTGTTTAGATATGCTATGTGACTAATATGGTCAACAGATCAACAATCTGCTTTAAAGCTATCACAAGAAAACACAATGCTTAAAAGTATGAGAGGGAATCACATGCAAAAAGTATTTTGAGGAAATCAAAAGGTAATGAAAGACTTAATAAAAACACAACAAATAAGTACTCACCGCTTTTCACTAGTGAGCGCATGTGTTGGTCGTCTCACGGCGTAGAAGGAATTGCAGTAACCTGGTAGTATTCGTCGAGTGACAGTGACAATCTACGTCATCACCCTGAGCATTCATTGCGCGCTTGTAACGTGGTGCCCTCTGGAAGTCAAAATATGTACTAAATATTAGGGCTGTCAAAATTATCGCGTTAACGGGCGGTAATTAATTTTTTAAAATTAATCACTTTAAAATATTTGACACATTTAACGCACATGCCCCGCTCAAGCAGATTAAAATGACAGCACAGTGTCATGTCCACTTGTTACTTGTGTTTTTAAGTGTTTTGTCGCCCTCTGCTAGCGCTTGTGTGTGACTGATTTTATGAGTTTCAGCACCATGAGGATTGCGTAATTATTGACATCAACAATGGCGAGCTACTAGTTTATTTTTTGATAGAAAATTTTACAAATTTTATAAAAACGAAAACATTAAGAGGGGTTTTAATATAAAATTTCTATAATTTGTACTAACATTTATCTCTTAAGAACTACAAGTCTTTCTATCCATGGATCGCTTTAACAGAATGTCAATAATGTTAATGCCATCTTGTTGATTTATTGTTATAATAAACAAATACAGTATTTATGTACAGTATGTTGAATGTATATATCCGTCTTATCTTTCCATTCCAACGCTAATTTACAGAAAAATATGGCATATTTTATAGATGGTTTGAATTGCGATTAATTACGATTAATTAATTTTTAAGCTGTGATTAACTCGATTAAAAATTTTAATCGTTTGACAGCCCTACTATTTACTACTATAACATTTTTTAGTAAAAGAGAACAATTGTGGCTTCTTAGAGTCTACAAGTGTTTAGGGTTCCGTTTAACACTATTAACTCATAAATTATATATATATAATATTCATTATATATTATATTATTATTATATATATAATATTCATAATTACATGACTTTATAAAAAAAAAAAAAATACAATTATGAGTCCGTTTTTTTCTTCTTTTTTTTTAAACAAAAAAAGTCACTAAAAAGGGTTAAAGCTCTTAAGTTGCACCTTTTGAATGGCTGTTCACTGTAGTGACCAATGACACTGAAAAGGCTATACTGTGTACTCTATATAAAGTGTACATTATATTATACTGACTCCATAACAAACCTGGAGAAAGATTTTATCTCTTATAGATTTGAAATTAATAGTTGTTTTCCCAGAAATTGTTCTTGTAGACAAATGATCTAGAATACACCGAATTCTTTGACTTGGGCCTGTTGCCCATCACAAACACTCAATGAAAAACACACACCTTCACACATAAACACATTCGGAGCTTGTGAAGCAAGAAGGGTAGGGTGTGTTTTCACAGAGGACAATTCATCTATACTTCAGCACTGGTCTAATGTCTGCCGATTCCGCCATAATGTGTCAGCTGCTTGACCATAAAGCATTTTTACTTTAGCATGGCAAATAACCAACAGTAGTATTGGATAATGGTGTTTGTTAATTACTGAAAATGAGTCTTCAGTTCAGTTTGAATCCCAGCCACCTCATAACAAAAGTGAACCTGTATTTAAAAGGTTTGCATCTGACAAAGTGTACTGATAGGACAACTCTCCACAGAATCTATCTCAAGAATTGAAGGAATTTTAACAACCTAAAGCAGGGGTGTCCAAACTTTTTGCAAAGGGTGCCAGATTTGGTGTGGCAAAAATGTGGGGGGCCGACCTTGGCTGACGTCCTTTACGTAGAACAATATATTTAAGCAAATTTTAGCAAGCCGTTCTGTGTGTCACATTTGCTTTATTATAGGGCTGCAGCTATCGAATATTTTAGTAGTCGATAAATCGATGGACTAGTTAGTTCGAATAATCGAGTAATCGGATAAGGAACATGAAAAATTAAAACACCTGAGCTGAGCCTCAAACGATATAATTATTTTTTTAAATGAGAATCAACAACTATTGGCTAACTTGGATAGAAAATGTGCTAGCTTAAATGCTATAAAATGCTAATTTTTTTTTTTTTTTTTTTTTTTACAATGCTCTTAACAAGTGGTTCAGACACATATTCCAACAAAAAACAGCTAAATATACCTACAAACTAAATTAAGAATGCATTAAAAATCATTTGCTCAAACAAAAGCTTAGCTTATGTTGGTCTTAACAGGGAGCAGTTGGATTCAGCCATGTGAAAAGAGCCAGACCAGAGGGCATTGTATCCACCCTCATCAGTAAAATTAAATACAAACACTTTTAATATCAACCATTACAATGCCACTTTAAACGAATACTCGAAGCAACAAAATTTAGTTCGAATATTTTTTTCTAATCGAATACTAGAGTTAATCGATTAATTGTTGCAGCACTACTTTTTTTTTTTTTTTAATTAATAATTTCAACAATTTAGCAAATAGCCTTTGTGGCGTTCTCTTTCAACTCTCGGGCTTTTGCGAAATACTGCTGCTGTGTCAAGTTGCTGCAATTTCTCGCTACGTATCTACCCTGTAATCTTGTCGTACATGTCAGCGTGTCTTGTTTGGTAATATTGCCTCATATTGAACTCTCTATTGAACTCGTTGCGTATTTTAGTGACAAAATAGCCCAGTTTCCACCTATCCTTGAAGCGCCAGCCGTTGCAGTCCCCTTTTTTTTTTGTTGATTGTCGACATTGTAGAAAATTGGGAGTAAAGGGTCACATGTGATAATGTTACTTAGAGTGCTCCTCCCTTTTAGTGGGTAAATGAGGAGCAGCATTTAGTGTGTAAGCTACTTCATATGCTTGTAGCAGTACTGCTGACCAATTTATTGTCTGTGTGCGGGCCAGACGTTATTGATTTTATGACAGAGGCTGGGGGCCGGATGAAATCTGGCCACGGGCCGCATTTGGCCCCCGGGCCGGACTTTGGACATGTCTGACCTAAAGAGTCACTGTTTTCCATCTAAATGGGGTCAGTTAGGGATTCCACTGAATCAGTGGACATGTTGTCTCCGTGGTGCTGTCCTGTCCACTCGGGATAAAATCAATACCAGTGTTGTTTAGCGTTGGGACAGCAGGGACTGGCTCAGTACTAGTTCTGTTCTAACCACTATTGGTCAGTGCTTCACACTCTCGCTGTGGCTATGCCGTAGCAGCATGAAAGACTTCTTGCAGTGGCCTTACAGAGCGTCATTCTTCATACCTTCATCTAAGGCTGACATCCGACGGGGAAGCCCAAGAAGCCGGCGGGCCAAATGTTTTTCTATCCCCCTGGTAAGCTTGGACATATCAGGTGCTGCTTTAATGCATTTTAGGAAGAAAAACATGCAGTGTCCAACGGTCGAAGGTAGGAATGACAAGGACAGTAGTGAAAACAGCCCAAAGTTTGACCCCACCTCATGCAGTATGCAAAGGGTAAAGCAATAACATCCAGGCCAGTGACACTCATCATAAATGTCCTAGGTTTGTTTATCTAAATGGTTATTTGGCCAATTTCACATCCCCACCATGCAGAATCTTAAATGCGCTTGCTTTCTATGCCCTTATTGGGTCTGTGCATGCATAGACCAGCTCAGCAGAAGCCCACTTTCCCTTAACTGTAGTCCCACCCACTGCTGCCGTGTATAGGTGGGACAAAATGAGCATTCCAGGCATAGATGAGAAACACACAAATCAAGCTCCCCCGTTTGTTCAGGCTGTTAACCCTGCACCCAAACTATGCTCCCTGGTTTGCCTCGTTATGTAACAAGACAGATGTCAGAGTTTGTCTCTTTAATGTGATGCGCAGAGAAATACGTGGAACCCACTCCCTTCACCTCAAAAGTGGCAGGGTGGCACAAACACTGTTAGTCTGTCAGCAACCATGAAAAGAGGGATGCATGCAGAGCTGACTTTAATGCCTCATAGAGCGGAATATTTGTAATTTTTTTTTTTAAATAAAGCCATCCACGGGTATGCGTAGGAGAGAAGCAGGGAGGAGCATTTGGGTAAAAATGAATAGAGTCCTGTGCTCAGCCGGTGAGTGGACTGAACCCCTCTGTTTGTGCTTTTTTCGGACTTGACACAGTGCTGCCTGTGAGGAGTGGTTCGGAAGCAGGAAGTGGTTGTGTAAGGCGATCTGCAGATGCTGCACAGAGCCCCTTTTCAAAAGCGGTCCTCTCACTACTATTATGCACGGGGACATGCCAGGTAGTCCTCTTCTATCTAGACACTCTTCACACCTGCTTTAGACCAAAAGTGTGAAAGATACTAAAAAGAGTCAATGTTGCAGATAAGTGATGGACTGCCAGCAAAGTACAAACGTGGGATGCAAAAGCAGTATTTTGTAAAAAGGAAACCACACAACATGCAGATCCACATGTGCGTCCGCCACCAAAATTGGTTAATTAGACTGTAAATTGAGCCAAATTGTCGGTGAAATATATCAGAAGCTAAGCAGTCGTACCAATGACAACTTAATGGATTGGAAGATGGCAAATCATGCTGTAGGTGTACATGTAGTTCATTTTTCAGGGTACTTAGAGGAAGATATCGATACGCATCTGGTACCGTATTTTTCGGACTATAAGTCGCAGTTTTTTTCATAGTTTGGCTGGGGCTGCGACTCTGGAGCTACTTATGTGTGAAATTATGAACACATTAATATATCACTTCACATGTTACTTTGGTGTTTTGGAGTAACACTGGTTTGGTAAACTTGTTAGCATTTTCTTTATGCTATAGTTATCTAAATAACTCTTAATAGCTATGATACGTTAACATACTGGCCATGTTCGCATTTCGTTGTTCATGCATCATGTAACATTATCATACTGTACACTTACTCAGCATGTTGTTCTCTATTGTATTTTTATTTTGAATTGCCTTTCAAGATTACATATCTGTTCTATGTGTTGGATTTTATCAAGTAAATTTCCCCCAAAAATGCAACTTATATGTTTTTTTTCCTCTTCATTGGGCATTTTATGGCTGGTGCGACTTATAATACTCAGGTACACTTATAGTTCGAAAAATACGGTAATTTTAAAATAGCTGGAATATGTTGTTCGCTTAGCTCCCAAGCCCTGACTACCAAGTTGCTCAAGTAACACAACTGTTGTAGGTGAATAAGTGAAATTTTAGAATCCCGTAACTGCAGAAGGTCACGGTTCTGTTATGTATAGGTCAGTGACATGCGGTGAGGTTCATGATGAGTGAGGCACTGACTTCCAGTCAGATTTACAAACACGCGCACATCCATGCGACAATCCTTCTGGACAAAAATGTCTATTTTTTGAAGAGTTGTTGTCCTTCAATTTTAAAAGTCTTTTTGTCTCAATAAAGATCGTTGCCTGTGATGAAAGCCATCATTGACTAGTGGGGTACGGTTTTCCTAATGGATCCGAATGGAAAACTGTTCATGAATAAATTCTAAATGACAAAAATTAAAATGTACGATATTTTATAATTACATTTTTATTTTTTTCCATGACTGACATGTGAGGCTCTTCCTCCCCTGCCTCTTCTTATTGCACGTCACTGGTATAGGTAGTTTTTGCAGCTGCAATAGCTTTAGAGGTAGCCAACTGCATAGCACTTAGCTTAATACCACTTTTCTCTTTATTTTATTCTTGTCTTATCTCTTTTATCTCACATCACTAACTTTCAATAATAAAAAGAGAGATTGTATTTTAATACTATATGTAGCGATTATTTTTACATTGGGCTTCTTAATCTTTTTTTTCTGCTTCGAAAAATGTGAGTGAAAAGCTGAAATGTCTGGTTAAATAATTCAGCTCCAGGCAAACCACTGGAGTCCAAAACAGGTCATGGAAAACATTCGTGAAATAAGTGGGATGCGACAAAAAAGGTTGTCTGGACAATTCCGAACTCGCTGTCCCCGATGAAGAAAGGCATGATTCACTTCCACCAAAGCACTGCTACTGTTTTGTGACTATGAACATTTTTTAATATCATGTCATTCATTGACACAGGCCACTTAGGAAACCCTGAGCTGTTATTAGGTCATTTGGATATTTCCCTGGACTATTTAAAAGGAATCAGTCAGTGTGAATATGGAAAACGATGGTACTGACTCATTCAGACTGTGCCTGGAGTTCCCTCCTTACCATTGGCCAGCAGGGAGTTTTTGCTTTGATGTAAATTGAATTAAATGAAAAAGGAAGAGAAAAGTATCCAGGCAAGGTTTTTCCCCATCGAAAACCTTTCCACTATGTTCAACCCAACCAAGCTTAAAGAACTTCAGTTACAAAACTTAAATTCAGTTCCATGAGTTTACTAGTTTTAGTTGCGTATGGCTGGAGATTGTTTCCTCCACTACCTGTCCTTTTTATTCTTGTCATGCCAATTTTAGGTGATACTCTTTCATATCTAACATTATGTTTTTAATACATAATTAAAGATGTATATGGCGGAAAACACAGACAAGACTGAAAAAGCAGTTTCTGCTCTTGCACACCTCTTTAAAAGAAATTGCTGTATTTTAAGCCAAAACAACTGTTGTGATTGATAGAACAATATGTTTATATGCTGCCATAGCAGATTCATGGCGCATTAAGCCCCCGAAATATTTTTAATATGTCCGTTTTACCCTGAAAACCCCCGTTTACAGACGTCGCGCAACCGCTTTTGTTTCAACCCAGCCATAAAACGAAGGTAATTAATAATATTTATTATTTAAAATGTCTGTCATTTTTAGCTTAGAATCATTAATTGATGTCTCATATTTCATTAAAAAAAAAAAAAAACGACTTAAAAAAATTATTCACTCACATATTTTAAACTTTTAAACAAATTATGTCAAAATGAAAAAAATGGCGTCTGTAAATAAGTCACAGATATCTACCTCATAACTATCGCTTAATTGTTTTTTTTTTTCGTTACAGTTGCATTTTCTCCAATATGTTAGATGATAAATAATAAATCCAAATGAAGAAAAATTGAAAAAAAATTTTTAAAGGGTAAATATATGAAAAAGAATATCTCGACCACTCCTTGATGTCTGCGATTTCTGCGTCACGACCCTTGTTATATTACCATGTTTCACCCATAAAATCCCCCAGAAATCCAGCTGTGGCCATTCACAGCTGTGTCTTGACACTCAGTGATACATGCTACATGGAGGTTATGGATCGAAACAACGTAAGTACACGATAATATCTTGTTAAAGTCATGGCATCTGTAATTCTGTTCTTGCGTGCTCTCACCTCCAGATAGGGTTTTGCTGTTTAAAAACATTTTTTTTTTTTTTTTTTAAATGCCCTCCTGTTCAAAACGTTTCTTCCCCCAGAAAATTGAGATTTTAAGCTTTCCAATGATGTATTACACATGCATATTGGACAATTCTGAAAGTTGTCTAAATTGCGAGTCTCAGAGCGGAACTTCAAGTCACCTGAGTGTTTTCCGCCACATACTAAGAATTATTCATTCATTCATTCATGTCTATTTATGTCACATTTATGTCTTATCTGATGTCATTGCCACCTTCCACATTACAAATTCCACACTGAAATTATACATTGAAGCATTTGCCGAAACATCTACCAAAGCCACACATGCAGCTATATGCTATTATGATAATGAAGTATACAATTATAGTCGGTTGTGCCTGAACATTTACCTCCGTGAAGTTGGCCCCCCATCAGATGCAAATTTATAAAAAAAATATATTTTTTTTAATTATGTCATTCGTTTGTGCTAGGTTTGTGCTCGTTTTTGCTGAAAAAATTGTTTGTGCTGCTATCGTTTTTGATATATATACAATTCTTTTATAAGTCAATCAAAAAATTAGAAATGGCTAGAAATGGTGTCAGTCGTGTGTGCTGTTTTGTGCTGTGAAAATTTTCATTTGTGCTGTTATCGTTTTTGAGATAATGAGATCTTAATTTCCAGTGATGATGTCACGCAGCCCCCCCATTTATTGCAAAATTGACCCGAAATTGTGCCATTCGATTATGCTACTTTTGTGCTGTAAAATTTTTGTAGGGTTACATAATCTGTTTAAGCATACCTCGATATTTATATTGCACCAGGATATTGCACATACGAAAAACAGATGTATTACAATGCTTTCTGTGTGTGGGTCTGTATACGTGTGATTGTGTGTGTCGTATGTGTATGTGTGTTGGGGGGGGGGTGCAACTATAAAACGATAGTAGCACAAACGAAAATTTTTACAGCACAAACGTAGTATAAATATATGGCACCATTTCGGGTCCATTTTGCATCAAATGGGGGCTGCGTGACGTCATCATTCGAAATGAATATCTCAATATCTCAAAAACGATGGCAGCACAAACGAAAAAATTTAAAGCACAAACCAAACGAATGACATAATTTTTCTATAAATTTGCATCTGAAGGGTGGCCAACTTTACAGAGGTTGCACACGTACTCAGATATTTTTTCAGTTTTTATTCCCACTGTAAACATGATTATAGGCTAAAGTTCACGTATCGTATCATTGGAAATTTTGCCTCATCAGGCACAATTGTGTGGCCCACATGTATTCTGCTCCTTTACACTGCCACATGTTGGAACTTGACTGCCTTTAGACATATGTAAATCTCTTTCTACAGTCCGACAAGCAAAAGACTTACCTGCAGGTTAAAACTTTTGAGTGTGACCTACAGGTGTGTTGGGTTTTTAGACCTAACAAACTTTCTCTGATTAATTTCTGCCACACCTCACGTTTCAAAAGTAACTTAACTCAGAGATCACTCTCCCACATTTGTCATAAAAACATTACATACACTGGGTGGTGTGTGCTCCTCATAAATATATTAGGCTCGTGTTTATTTTAAGGGTTGTAAATTTCCTACTTAAACCAATTCTGTTGTGGCCAAGCTGAGCACATGAAATGTTTCATCCTTCAGATGCTGACATATTTTCATGAAGGCATTTTGGATCTTCTTACAACAACAGCTGTGACTGTGAGGCATAGGCTTCGTACTGCACAGAAAACGATTGAGATTTTGGCCAGGATTATTTGCTCAGAAGTGCTCTTTGTATCATATTAACGATGAATGGACCCCTGTCAAAACAGCAGTTATTAGTGACTTGGGGATCCATTACTGCCTGCCCATTCACGTTTGCCTTGGATGAGTTTGTTCATTGATTCATGGTGGTAGGTTGACAGGTCAATATGTAAAGTTCCCTGAGGCAAAAGACACTTTCACTGTAATTCTACCTTTGCAGGTCCAATCCCATTTTTTGGACTTTCACCTACATGCCGTTCCTTTGGTTGTATTTTATTTTTTTCCCGTACATCAACGATATGTTCCTTGAAAATATAGAATACATAGTGTGTGTTTTATACTAGGAATTGACCAATACCAGTTTCTGTATGCATACTGATACTGTTAGTGATACTACTCATTTTGTTAAAGATGCTCTGATGCTGCAATACCAGTACAATTTTGAAAGGCTGCGATATAAACTAAGGGGCAAGTACAGCAGGAGTCATGTCATCAGTGTGGAAATACTTTAAGGCAAACACGGATGATTACACTAAATCGATCTAAGAATGATACGATGTTAGTTGTGGGATTGGACTAGCCAGAAAGCACAGAGAAGTTCGAACACTGTTTGCCGCCACACTCTCTGGTGTTTGGATCAAGTCAACCAATGAAGGAGGACAGGTCTTAGGGTAATGCAAGTTTGCAAGGTTTACAAGTTTCAAAGGCTTACACAGAGATGCTAGCTGGTTGACACGAGCTATCATTAGCTACAACAGGGAATATAGAAGCATGCGGATCTGGATAGTTGTTGCTCAGGACCAATTGTACTGTGTCTGCCTCTCTCCTGTAAAAGTGCGAGTGAATCTAATCATGTTGTATGAATAAACACAGCAATATATAGGGTGTGCCCAAACAATTGAGGTTGTTTTTTTTTTTAAGCAAATATCTCAGGAACTAATGATGCCAGTCTAGTCCAAATAAACACTACTTGGCCAAGTTTTTTTTTTTTTTTGAAGCTGTGTCAGTTATCTGTCGCATCTGATTGCACAACAGTATTTGCATTGCAGTGTAAAAACCAAGGGTCGCTAAATGTTGTGTACAATTAAAATGCTGCTAATCCAAAGCGGAAATCAGATACACATTTTTCAGCATTTTGATTCCTTTATCATCAAAAATACTGCCATCGCATTTTTTTTTAAATAGCATGATATAAATTTGAGACCATTAAAAGCACAGCAATTTTTGACCCAGATTTTTTTTTTTTTTTTAGTCATTGACACAGATCTTGTTGAACACCTGAATCAAATGCACCCAGACATAAATCATGTACATGCTTTAACAAATGCATTTAATCAGTTGCAGAACATAAAGTGCTATTATAGGACATTTATTCCCCCACAACAGTATTGCTAAGTGCTTAAAAAGTTCAAATCTTTTTTCTTTCATTATATATGTAAATATACACTCACCGGCCACTTTATTACGTACACCATGCTAGTAACGGGTTGGACCCCCTTTTGCCTTCAGAACTGCCTCAATTCTTCGTGGCATAGATTCAACAAGGTGCTGGAAGCATTCCTCAGAGAGTTTGGTCCATATTGACATGACGGCATCACACAGTTGGTGCAGATTTGTCGGCTGCACATCCATGATGCGAATCTCCCGTTCCACCACATCCCAAAGATGCTCTATTGGATTGAGATCTGGTGACTGTGGAGGCCATTTGAGTACAGTGAACTTATTGTCATGTTCAAGAAACCAGTGAGATGATTCCAGCTTTGTGACATGGCACATTATCCTGCTGAAAGTAGCCATCAGAAGTTGGGTACATTGTGGTCATAAAGGGATGGACATGGTCAGCAACAATATTCAGGTAGGCTGTGGCGTTCCAACGATGCTCAGTTGGTACCAAGGGGCCCAAAGAGTGCCAAGAAAATATTTCCCACACCATTAAACCACCACCACCAGCCTGAACCATTGATACAAGGCAGGATGGATCCATGCTTTCATGTTTTTGACGCCAAATTCTGACCCTACCATCCGAATGTCGCAGCAGAAATCGAGACTCATCAGACCAGACAACGTTTTTCCACTCTTCTATTGTCCAATTTCGATGAGCTTGTGCAAATTGTAGCCTCAGTTTCCTGTTCTTAGCTGAAAGGAGTGGCACCCGGCATGGTCTTCTGCTGCTGTAGCCCATCTGCCTCAAAGTTCGATGTACTGTGCGTTCAGAGATGCTCTTCTGCCTACCTTGGTTGTAACGGGTGGTTATTTGAGTCACTGTAGCCTTTCTATCAGCTCGAACCAGTCTGGCCATTCTCCTCTGACCTCTGGCATCAACAAGGCATTTCCGCCCACAGAACTGCCGCTCACTGGATATTTTTTCTTTTTCGGACCATTCTCTGTAAACCCTAGAGATGGTTGTGCGTGAAAATCCCAGTAGATCAGCAGTTTCTGAAATACTCAGACCAGCCCTTCTGGCACCAACAACCATGCCACGTTCAAAGTCACTCAAATCACCTTTCTTCCCCATACTGATGCTCGGTTTGACCTGCAGGAGATTGTCTTAAATCATGTCTACATGCCTAAATGCACTGAGTTGCCGCCATGTGATTGGCTGATTAGAAATTAAGTCTTAACGAGCAGTTGGACAGATGTACCTTGTAAAGGGGCCGGTGAGTGTATATATTTTTTAAATTAATGAATCAATTAAAAAAAAAACGGATAAAAAACAGAAATCAGCCCCTTTTTAGAACATTTTTGTGCAATACAAAAACAGCACTCGCCATACTAAATTCTTGCTTTCTACTTCTACCACTCGTTCAACCAATTGCTGACACATAACCAGTGTTGTTAATCTTACTGAAAAAAGGTAATTAATTATAGTTACAAATTACTTCTCCCAAAAAGTAATTGCGTTAGTAACTCAATTACCTGAATGTAAGAGTAATTAGTTACTTGGCAAAGTAATTGGTGATAATTACTTTTTTTTTTTTCCTCAAAAAAAAAAAAAAAAAAAAAAAACATTGGCCACACTATGTGAAGTTTTTTGTGAAGGTTTTTGGTACAATTGGCCTGAGCCCAATTCTTTACCCTAATTTATCCTTTACCCTGAATCAACTGTTAAAAGTTGTTAAAATTGCTCCCATTATTGCATTAGTTCCCTTCTCTCTACTTTCGACATATGAAAGTTTTAAAACTGTTTCATCATTTAAAGATAGATTCAAGTCAAGATTTTGCTGATTAAGAAGTATTTTAGATAAAAAGTTACTTAGGTTCGCTAGGAAGGTTCTCTACAACAGAGCCGTCCTAAAAAGTCTACTGCTTTAAGATGGCGGCTGTCTACTAACGCATTTAGTGTCTGTCATTTTGCATCTAGTTAAATCTATATACAGTACATGTGATATCTACCATGTCTACCATATCTACCATAACATGCGGGCGTAGTTTGTAGGCTATCGGCTACAACATGTATTATTGGAGCTACCTAGCATCGCGTTTGCTCGGCCTCACAACTTTCTTGCCTCCTCCCCACTCCTGCTCTGCTCTGTCATCTCGGTGAGTCCGTCTCCCTCAGACTTTTCGACCAATATAGTAACGCATAGCAACGCATGCCTTTCCGTCCTCAGTAACGGTAACGGCGTTGCCAAGATGAGAAAAGTAATTAATTAGATTACCCACTACTGAGAAAAAATAACGCCGTTAGTAACGCCGTTATATTGTAATACCGTTATTAACAACACTGCACATAACAAAGACAAATGGGGTTTTTTCCAGAGCTATCCACTTTGTGGGAGAGTTTGTTATTGCGAATTTTGCAATATTTGCGATGTGCGTTCTGGTCATGAAAACAGTCATTGAATCAAGTTTGGTTTACTGACTACAAGGGGTGGGTACTAACATGTTACATGTACTCCGTTACATTTACTTGAGTAACTTTTTGAGAAAAATGTACTTCTAAGAGTAGTTCTACTAAGCCATACTTTATACTTTTACTTTTTTGACAGACGCCAACAGTGGATGATTACGCCGGCCTGTTCAATCATGTAGCTATCTTAAAACACCGTAATTTTTTTAAAAATTTGACATAGAGCGTTAACATCAACATAACTCAACATGAAAGCATGGATTTTAACCGCTCTCTCAGTTTTCCCGATTGAGAATGGAAAACCGGAGATATGATCCTTTTAGTTTCGTTATAGGAAATATGTTTTCTCCACTAGAGGGCAGTCATGCTCTTTTGGCGAATGATGCTACATTTCAGTATTTTTTTTCCGAAGTTCAATTATTTTTTTTTTTGTATTTCTTTGGCTTAAAGTAACACTAGGTAACTTTTCAACCTTTATAAAATATTTTCATAACATTTGTGATAATATGTCGACTGAAAACTAGTTGAATGACACCTCTTTTATATCTAGAGGGCGTCTGTATTGCTTTCACCGGCATTACTTAACTTTGAGGAGGGTGGCAGGAACCCTGCCACACAAAAAAACTACCAATGTGCTGACTGCTTTACAGCATACGTCACTTCCCCCTTTCCCCATTCATTATAAAGGCGGAAGTCTATGCGAACGCTTTTGCGCAAATTCTGCAAAGATGGCAGAGCAGCAAAAGAGACAAAAAACTTTGTCTGTGGAGGAAAAAAAGAGAGGCTACCAGGATATACAGAATAAACATTGGCCCGGCTTTCACTCGCTGGCATGATGGCACCCTCTCTAGGGGTGGGGGGGTTAGTCACACTAAGCCAGATGGTTGCTAACCGTCATATTCTATTGTTTAATCACAACTGGATTCAATGCTCTATTACTACTCGATCTTCACACAGCCGCTGGAAACAGAAATGTTTTAATCCATCTGCAGGCGACCAGCAGACTGATTTTTGATACACTGATGATTTTACAACACTGTTTGGGTGTGCTCTGGTTTCATGGGAAACGCAGTCTTCCTGAAGGCAAAACACTAGTGCTTTTGTCCACGCGCGTCGCTAAAATCGACAAAAACTGAAAAGTTACAAAGTGTTACTTTATGTGGTTATGTTAATAGGTTATTGCCTTCTTTTTCAAAGTATATTAATAACAGTTGATATGATTTTAAAAACAAAATCTAGCATTGTAAGCAGTCACTCACAATGTTACTTATTACTTGAGTATCCTTTTCACTAAATACGTTTTTTACTTGTACTTGAGGACATTTTTTGGATGTCTTTAACTTTTACCTGAATAATATTATTTTGAAGTAACGCTACTCTTACTTGAGTAACATTATTGGCGACTAGACCCACCTCTGTTGACAACACTGTACTATCGACGGGACTGAGACACAGTATCGACTACAGTGACTTCTGTGGTATTTCGGCTAGTTCTTTTTTGTTTTGTTTGTTTGTTTCACAATAAACTTGTCTCCATTTTTAGATGTCCGGCAGCAGTATCAGTTTACCAGGAACCGTGCAAACAGTGGCAAAGGTTGCTTGGAATGTAAACTGTGAATGAAAATGTTTTTGGGTTTTTTTAACACATTTTTTTTTTGTAATTAAATAATCAAAATTAATGCATTAAAGTATCGCCCTCAGTATTTTCCTGCCCTTTTGTTTTCATTCATAATGGAGCAAAGTAATAATTCATGATTCCTTTGCCCTGTGTGGTTGAGACCCTAGATCACTGCTGTATTTGGTCCCCCACCTTTGTTTGGATTTGTCCGTTTGACACATTCAAATAGAGTAGGGACCACCCCAAGGTCCCATTCTTACTGTTTACATTAGGTAAACACTGCTGAGTTATGCAGTTATGTATTATTTGTTGCTATCTCCCAAAAGGGCTGTACTTCAAAAATGTAGCTTAGTTAGTTCTTCAGTTTTTAAAATTCCAGTGTTGACCCAGACATACCTGTGACAATCAAGCTAATCCTAGCCTTATTTAATCTCAACATATCTCTTTCTCTTAATAAAATTCATTTTGAAAAGAAACCAAATACCTCTGCCCTGGCTAAAGAAGGGACAAGCAAATATTGATACACTGAAAGAAGGGAGGTGGAAGAAATAAAACCTGAATGAAGGAATTTGTCAATTAAAGATAAGCTTGACTTTCTTTAGAGTGAGAATCAGTTCATTTTCTCATTTGCCCTCCTCACAGAAGTCGTTCTCTTTGCAGTCTTGTCTTACCATCGTTTCAGTAGTATAACTGTTTTTTTAGAACAGCCACACAACTAATGTTCCATACGCATGATAGAGGGGAAATTATGTCAAAAAGAGGAAAGAAAATGACCTTTAAACATTAAAACAAAGATTCCATCATGTTTGTGGAATGTCGTGGTTAGCAATATGGAAACAGAATCCAGTGGTTAGAAAAAATAAATAAATAAAACTCGTCTGAGAAAGGAGGAAAAACTAGGGAGGTGGTAGAGGGTGCCTCTGGAATTACACACCAAATTCCCCTGAGACACACACACACACACTCAGACTCACCCACACAGTCTCATGTCTTCCCTGCTGTGCAGCTAACCACATTGGGTTAAGGGTGGAGTTAGGGCTGGTGGATGTAGGAAGGCACTACTATAACAATCTCTTCTCAGTACTGTACTATGTCATTTGAATTGCAGCAACAGTGGGAGCTCTGGCATCCGTCTCGATTTTTAAAGAGTTCTGTCAAGCTACCAGCAGTATGGAGGAAGGTGAAATACAGTACGTTGAAAGTGTAGCCCATAAATCATAAGTAGGGAAGTGGGGTGTGTGATGAAATACTGACAGAGCACTCCTGATGACACTTCCACTTTCAGCGTATTAATAACTGTGGACGCAATGCTGTGAAAACATGCTGCACTGTCCTCACATCATTGACATTTCTTCCCTCCCAGTCCCTGAATGCAGAGATCTTAAAGGCAAATTACTTGCATAATGGATGTTTCCAAAAATAAGGAGCAGGCAGGCACGCTGACCGAGGTTTTGGCAGCGTGCCCCAGTGTGGGCTCTGGGCCAGCCCTTCTGACTGTACATTCCCTTCGCTGGACTAGTTGTGACGGCAGCGGCCTGATGAGAGCAGCAAGACGGCCGGCCCTTATTCTGCCAGCAGCTCACCCTCACTCATTATACAGCCTTACGAACATCACACTCACCTCAATGTGGGATTTTCCTAAAGTTGAATGAACCTTTCTGCTGTGTTTCCTTTTTCCTGAGCTGACCTCATTTCTCCTGTCTGAGACAAAAGTACAAGTGTCTGGTCAGACGGATGTTTATTCTAGAGATTGCTTTTTATTTCCATAATCAAGGCTGTTGTGGGTCTGTTTTCACTTGGCACTAATCATGAGCTGTGTCTGAAGAGAGTCATTTACTCATGGTTGTAATAGTTTTACATGTTGTCAACACATAAGGCAGTTTTGTCCAATCCTGGTTTTTGTTCCTACCTCTCGAGCAGATCGTTTAACCAATGAGATTTCTGCTAAAAGTTGCTGCACCTCACTGCAATCAATTGAATACACTTCTGAGACACCAGATTGGTGCAAAGGCATTCTCCTTTTTTGTTGGAAAGAAATCCTGCACCCACTGCGGCCCGATGCGGAATAGTTTGGGAAAGCCTTACTTAAGGTAACCTCTTTTGGCAGCACTGATGTGCTTCAAGTATTCCTTTGAGTTTCATTAGGTTGATCTTGTGTTATACCTCAGACGTGCTGAGTCGGCAGTCCTTTAAGATAACAGACTATGAGGGATCTGCATCCTATTTGCCAGGAAAAAATGAGTCGCAAAAGCAATAATAGCTCAAAACAGTAAAGTGATGAGTCGACTTTTACAGTGTTACTATCATTTTTCGCTTAAGCAGACACTAACATTTTCTCCACCAAAAATCAGAGGGAAAAGATACTCAGGAAATTTTTACTCCGCTATTCCTCCACTTCGTCAACTTGGAGAGAATGTGAAAACTTGCCATTCTTGTACAGCTATAATAAAACCAGAAGTGGGTAGTAATGAGTTACATTTACTCTGTTACATTTACTTGAGTAATGGAAAAATGTACTTTTTAGAGTGGTTTTACCACACAATACTTTTTACTTTTAGTTGAGTAGATTTGTGAAGAAAAAACACTACTCATACTCTGTTACTTCAGGCTACATTAGAGTCGTTAAATGTTTCCTCTTAATTCTACGTATTGACTTTATTTTTGCAGAGATGCCGACAGTAGCTCTACCAGTTTCACCAGTGAGATGTTGCAAAACAAACATATGACCCCATTATACCATTCAGAGATAACAATGTTTTTTTCTCCACTAGAAGGCACTCATGCTCTTTGGACAAGTAATGGGTCATCGTGTTCTGGTTGGAATTTTATGTTTTCTATGTCATCTTTTTGGCATAATATAGTCATGTAATAGGCTATAGTACATCTATCCATCCATCCATCCATCCATCCATCCATCCATCCATCCATCCATCCATCATCTACCACCTAGTCCGAGGTCGGGTCGCAGAGGCAGCAGCTTTAGCAGGGAAGCCCAGACTTCCCTCTCCCCAGCCACTTCAACCAGCTCCTCTGGCGGGATCCCAAGGCGTTCCCAGGCCAGCCGAGAGACATAGTCTCTCCAGCGTGTCCTGAGTTGTCCCGAGGGCCTCCCGCCGGTGGGACATGCCTGGAACAACTCTCCAGGGAGGCGTCCAGGGGGCATCCGAACCAGATGCCCGAGCCACCTCAACTAGCTCCTCTCAACGTAGAAGAGTAGCGGCTCGAAACCCGAGATTCTCACTCCCCTCTGTGAGTCATTACCTTATCGTGGTGGAGGGGTTTGCATGTCCCATTGATCCTAGGAGCTATGTTGTCTGGGGCTTTATGCCCCTAGCAGGGTCACCCATGGCAAACAGGTCCTAGGTGAGGGACCAGACAAAGCATGACTCCACACTCTAAAAAATCATTCATGAGGCTAGTTGGTATGACTTGAAAACATGAGTTTTTTCAACATAAAAATGACTTTTTTTTTACTATTCATTGTTTTATTAAGTTGGTAACTTCTTTTATGGAGTTAATCAAAATTAAATATTAAGAAAGACGTATTAACTTAAAAGTATATTGTTTTTGAAAAAGCTTTTCTGCTTTCACGTAACAAAGGGAAAGATTAAGTGAGTGAAATTTAATTTCTATTCCATTATTAAGTTGGTGCAACTTCCTAAATTCCCATCACATGTGCATATTACCACAGGAAAAGAATTGGCCATTTTCTGCCTTACAATATTTGCAGTCAGAAAGAAAATGAAAACAGATTTCATTACCATACATCAAGCAGCATACTCATAAAAATTACAAAAATGTTTACAACATTTAAATTAATTATCTTAAAACAGGAGTTACTTTTCAATCACCCTATATTGTTTGTATATTTACAAACATTTTGTTGTACACTTGTTTTGCACTGTGTGTTGTTGTGCCATATCTGTGTATCAAAGTACTGGAAGCACACTTTTCGTTTATACCTGCACCTGAAGTGAACTGTTAACAATGTTTAGGATGTTTTGCTGTTGGTTTTGCTCTGCACTTTTATTTTGTCCATTCTTTCGCGTTTTAAAATATATATTTTTTTCCAAATAAAACTGGAGTTGCCATGTCCAATTTATTTTAGAAAAACAAGCTACTCTTAGGCAGCACGGTGGCTGAGTGGTTAGCACGTCCGCCTCACAGTTCTGAGATCAAGGGTTCAATCCCAGGCTTCGGCCTTCCTGTGTGGAGTTTGCATATTCTCCCCGTGCCTGCGTGGGTTTCCTCCGGGATCTCCGTTTTCCTCCCACATCCCAAAAACATGCATGGTAGGCTGATTAAGCACTCTAAATTGTCCGTAGGTATGAGTGTGTGCTGTTGGTTGTATGTCTTCATGTGCCCTGTGATTGGCTGGCAACCAGTTCAGGGTGTCCCCTGCCTACTGCCCATAGTTAGCTGAGATAGGCTCCAGCACCTCCGCGACCCTCGTGAGGAAAAAGCGGCATGGAAAATGAATGAGTTACTCTTACTCAATAAATTTAAGTACCATTTTGCATCAACTTTTGAGTTGAGAAATTAAAATGAAGGATTTATAGCAACCTAAATGAAGTAGTTTTATTTCTTATTAATGCTAAATCTTGGACTTAAAAATTGAGTTGGTTCTACACAATAAAGCTTGTGGAGGACAATAAATAATGATGGTTCAACTATACTAATTGAGTTAGTCCAGTTATAAAATTTATAAGGGAAGTACTTAATCATTGCTTAGTTGAATTGACTTAAAAAATTAAATGCAAATTGTTACAACAATTTTTTTAAGTAGAGCCAGTGGATTTTTTTTTTAGAGTGCAAAGACCCCTTATGATGATAAACGCAAATGGAGTCAGTTGTCCCATGCCCGGGCGTGGGTTACCCTGACCCCACTCTGGAGCCAGAGCTGGAGGTGGGGCTCGAAGGCGGGCGCCTGTTCCCATGTGGCCCGGCCGGCCACAGCCCGAAAAGGAAATGTGGGTCCCACTTCCCATGGGCTCACTACCTGTAGGAGGGGCCAAAGTGGTCGGGTGCGTAGGGAGTTGGGTGGAAGCCAAAAGTGGGGGATATAGTACAGTATAACAATAACAGTTCATATACAGTAGCTGGAGTTGTGCTGAGATTAATACAATAAATATACATTAGGAAAAAAATCTGATATTGTAAGCATTTGCTCACAATGTTACTCATGACTTAAGTCTTCTTTTCAACAAATACTTTTGTACTTGTACTTGAGTAAATTTTTGGATGACTACTTTTACTTGAGTAATATTATTTAGAAGTAAATCTACTCTTACTTGAGTAAAATCTTTGGCTACTCTACCCACCTCTGAATAACATTTATCTCCTGCTTCAAAACACAAAAAATTATTTAACTTAAAAAAAGACCTTTCTGGGGAAATTGCCTGGGAATGTCATTGGTAATAGTGGTCCTGTTGATTTTGTGTGACTTCTTGTTGATTTTGAGGCAATTGCAGGTCAATTACATGGTAGGGGCAAAATTTATGACCACTTACAGAGATTGTTTGGGGGGGTTCACCAATGGAGATTTTTCGTTGTAACAAGTTGAAACTCAATAGGAGAGAATGAAGAATTTCTTTTGGATGTTAATCAGTCACAATAAAAATTGGATGACCAATAGCTACAGTATGTGCCATTTAAAAAAACAGGGCATTTTGTGTTTTTAAAAAAATGTCATTTTTGGAAGGAAATTGGAACTTTTGGGCTAATAAAAATGAATATTTCCATTGTGTGGATTTGTAGAACATTTTGGAGTTGGGGTAAAATGTGGAAAGAGATAGGTTCCAAAGTTTTGGAGACAAAAAAAGGAGCTTTAAACTCATGTCGGACGCAACGCACTCCCACAAACTAGCAGTTTCTGAGCAATCAGGTGGTGTTGTGAGGACCTAATAAACTGTGAGAAGCTTGTGAAAGAAGAAATACCAGAAAAAGACACATTCATGCAAAAATATTTTTTACCACACTAAAGCACACATTCTTGGAATCAATTTTCAGAGCAGCCATGCAAAATTTGATATCGCAGTAATGCATTCCATGTTTGCAGTTTTGGCACCAGTAATACTCATTTGATAGTCCAAAATCAAATTCTCCTTTACAAGATAAAATCAGATAAGCCACCCCGAAAAAGGTGAGGTCTCAAAATAGTGAGCTTGATAGCCATAGTTTGTGTGTGAAGTAATTGAAGCTCATGATGAGTCTGGTTTAAGAGCAAAATCTATTGGCTGGAGGGACTTGTACTCAGCATACATTGAAAAATAAATCTCCCTTTTTTGTAAACTGACAGCTGAGGCATTGGTGCTACTTTCCTCATACTGGTCTTTTTGTTGCCGTAGCCATTCATCCACAAGCCCGAACCTCAACGGGCGGTCTGGGCAAATACAATTGAGGCCATGATGAATGATGGTGAATGTTGACTCGGAGGAGATGGATCAAGCGCTGCCTGATGGAGATGCTGGCAGGGCCTTTCATGCCAGTTTCCCCGACCTGTGGCTAAGACAGCTGCAGACACTCTGGCTTTCAGAGTGTGCGGAGCTGCAGAGAAGATGTGATTTTTCACAACCAGGCCTAAAACCCAGCTGGGTCTCAGGCTCAGGCCTCTCTTCTCATGTGCTAAATACCTTTGAAAGGTTTACCAAAGGCTGAGACGTGGAAAACTATGAGGCGAGTGACCTGCTTAAAAGCTATGCATTCTCCAACCCCCCCTACTTCAGTCTGTGACAGAGCTTTGACCTCTTACACTCCAGTATGGGCAATACATACTGAGTGTGGCATGCAAAGTGCATTAGTCAATACAAATTGGAATTCGAGTTTTGAAGTTTTTAATCTCAATCTGCCATTTGGGGGCAGGGGGTTAGCTGGCATATGTAATATCCCGATCCTGTATCTGGTCAGGAGTCAGGGCAAGCGGTTTATTGGAATGATGTAAAATGTTTATGGAAATGTACAATTTGTTATACAGTGGTACTTCGACATATGATCGCATCGACATACGATCCTTTCGACAGCTGACGTAAAATTTGACTCGTCATTTGTCTCGACATATGACTCAAAATACGACGATATTTTGATAGCGTCATAATGTCAATGTTTTCCCGCAAGACGGACGCAACAACATGGGTCCCCAGAAGGTTAGTGCAGGTGGTAAAAAAAGGAAAAAGGTGATGCTTACCATCGAAATTAAGAAAGAAATGATAGAAAACTTTGAGCGTCGTGTGCGAGTCTCCTCCGAACTCCGTTTGCCAGTCTCTATATGTTAAGGTGACAATAAAAAGGCTTTTTTATTTCCGATTTATTATTATTGTAGCATCGGCAAGGAAGTCGCCAGCTTCGTCAGGTTTTTAATAATTTATTTCAGAAGTGGTGAAACACAAAAAGCCTACAACTGTCCGACGTGAACAAGAACATGATGAAAATTAAAAACTTCCCACTCTACCGCACCTCTCTCTCTCTCGTCAGTCACACAACGCATTCAGGAACAGCGTGCAAAACACAACCACCACATTAGAACCCAATTTGTGACATTATTATTATTGTATTATTATCATTCCGATTTGTATTGATAATTTATTTGTTTTGCTATATTTGCAATTCTTATTTGTACCAGCATTTAACATAGGTTTTAGGCTGTAGAATGAATTAATCAAATTACAGTGATGACCTCGCTACTTCACGCTTCAATCTTCAAGCCCTCAGCCATCGCAGATTTTTTTCAAGAATAAATAAATCAATAAATACAGTATTTTATTTAAAATGTTAAGATATATGCATGTATACATGTACAAATCATTGTTGTCGTATATATATATATATATATATATATATATATATATATATATATATACAGTGCCTTGCAAAAGTATTCGGCCCCCTTGAATCTTGCAACCTTTCGCCACATTTCAGGCTTCAAACATAAAGATATGAAATTTAATTTTTTTGTCAAGAATCAACAACAAGTGGGACACAATCGTGAAGTGGAACAACATTTATTGGATAATTTAAACTTTTTTAACAAATAAAAAACTGAAAAGTGGGGCGTGCAATATTATTCGGCCCCTTTACTTTCAGTGCAGCAAACTCACTCCAGAAGTTCAGTGAGGATCTCTGAATGATCCAATGTTGTCCTAAATGACCGATGATGATAAATAGAATCCACCGGTGTGTAATCAAGTCTCCGTATAAATGCACCTGCTCTGTGATAGTCTCAGGATTCTGTTTAAAGTGCAGAGAGCATTATGAAAACCAAGGAACACACCAGGCAGGTCCGAGATACTGTTGTGGAGAAGTTTAAAGCCGGATTTGGATACAAAAAGATTTCCCAAGCTTTAAACATCTCAAGGAGCACTGTGCAAGCCATCATATTGAAATGGAAGGAGCATCAGACCACTGCAAATCTACCAAGACCCGGCCGTCCTTCCAAACTTTCTTCTCAAACAAGGAGAAAACTGATCAGAGATGCAGCCAAGAGGCCCATGATCACTCTGGATGAACTGCAGAGATCTACAGCTGAGGTGGGAGAGTCTGTCCATAGGACAACAATCAGTCGTACACTGCACAAATCTGGCCTTTATGGAAGAGTGGCAAGAAGAAAGCCATTTCTCAAAGATATCCATAAAAAGTCTCGTTTAAAGTTTGCCACAAGCCACCTGGGAGACACACGAAACATGTGGAAGAAGGTGCTCTGGTCAGATGAAACCAAAATTGAACTTTTTGGCCACAATGCAAAACGATATGTTTGGCATAAAAGCAATACAGCTCATCACCCTGAACACACCATCCCCACTGTCAAACATGGTGGTGGCAGCATCATGGTTTGGGCCTGCTTTTCTTCAGCAGGGACAGGGAAGATGGTTAAAATTGACGGGAAGATGGATGCAGCCAAATACAGGAACATTCTGGAAGAAAACCTGTTGGTATCTGCACAAGACCTGAGACTGGGACGGAGATTTATCTTCCAACAGGACAATGATCCAAAACATAAAGCCAAATCTACAATGGAATGGTTCAAAAATAAACGTATCCAGGTGTTAGAATGGCCAAGTCAAAGTCCAGACCTGAATCCAATTGAGAATCTGTGGAAAGAGCTGAAGACTGCTGTTCACAAACTCTCCATCCAACATCACTGAGCTTGAGCTGTTTTGCAAGGAAGAATGGGCAAGAATGTCAGTCTCCTGATGTGCAAAACTGATAGAAACATACCCCAAGCGACTTGCAGCTGTAATTGGAGCAAAAGGTGGCGCTACAAAGTATTAACGCAAGGGGGCCGAATAATATTGCACGTCCCACTTTTCAGTTTTTTATTTATTAAAAAAGTTTAAATTATCCAATAAATTTTGTTCCACTTCACGATTGTGTCCCACTTGTTGTTGATTCTTGACAAAAAATTAAAATTTTATATCTTTATGTTTGAAGCCTGAAATGTGGCGAAAGGTTGCAAGGTTCAAGAGGGCTGAATACTTTTGCAAGGCACTGTATATATATATATATATATATATATATATATATATATATATATATATATATATATATATATATATATATATATATATATACACATACATACATACATACATACATACATACATACATACTAGTACATACAGTACATAAAAGGTTTTTTTTTTTTTAATTATACTTTGGAAAAGGAAAAAAATATGTCATATGTATCTCTTTCCAATGATGTTAAATCTGGATAAATGCATTGAAAACACCAAAAAAGGCAACCACAACAACAAAAAACTGAACTTTTTTTTTTTTTTTAATCTAAATAAGTTCCGCCTCTATGCATATTTTTTATTTTCGCAGGGGGTGGTTCCCATTAACCACAAAAAACGAGCGATCACTGTAATATGTATTCTTATGGGATAATCCCACTCTACTCTTTGACTGACAAACTAGGTCCTGGAGCGAATTAAATTCGTATGTAAAGGTACCACTGTACAGTATATGCATATGATATCCTATAGTTGTACAGTAAGTTGCTTTTAACCAGAATTAGAAAAAACAAAGTCCATTACCTACCAACCAATATCTCCAGCCATCATAGTGTTCATCAATTCAAAACAAAAGGTAAAATGATTAAAATATGCTGTGTTTTTATTTGGATGTGTATGAATGTAAAAAGTACAAGCAAGCAAGAACCTGGATGGGTCTTAAAGTCAATATCCATACAAATACAGCTGTACAGTCTATCATTAATGCAAATAGTGGTCCAATTGTTTGTGATAATAATTCATTTTTTGCACAGTTGAGGATGAAGGGGAATTTAGCTTAATAATGCGCATGGCCTCAGTTTTATAAATATGAAGTAAAGGATATGTTATTTGTAATTCATTATTCTATTGTACTTCCAATCTATCCATTTGATAATGTCCGGTGTCCCAACAAGGAATGGCTATAATAGGTGTGCGGTTGCTGTTGAAAATGTCAGTACGCGCTCACGTTGGTGTCATGTTAATGTGTACATTAAGTTAGTTATTAAGTTATTTGTTTTTCCCAATCTTTAAGAAATACTGTATATCGAAGTAGCATGTAATATTCAATTAGAGCACAGTTGAGGTTGGCTAATTCAGGGGTCAGCAACCCGCGCCTCTAGAGCCACAAGCGACTCTTTGCCCTTGTGGGCTGCCCTAGTGGCTCCCTGGAGTTTTTTCAAAAATGTTTGAAAATGGAAAAAGATGGGAGGAGAGAGATTTAATTTTAGTTTTAATAGTTTTAATATGGTTTCTGTAGTAGGACAAACATAACACAAACATTCTTCTAATTCATTAATATGAATATTGTAATGAGGTTAAACTTTGGCAGCATCGTACAACAGAGTAATCACATTGTGCGTCATTCTCTATAGGATGCACATCAGGGAAAAAATATATTTACCGTATTTCCCGCACTATAATGTGCATCGGAGTATAAGGCACAGCTTCAATAAATGGCCTATTTTAAAACCGTTTTCATGTATAGGCTGCATTGCATTATAAGGAGCAGTAGTAGTAGTGGTTGGCGTTGCAGTATGCATTCACAAGATGGAGATGACCTAAATGGAATGTCATGCAATAATTAACCGATATTGATCCGTACGTAAGGCACATCGGGTTATAAGGCGCACTGTCGTTTTTTTGAGAAAATGGAAGGCTTTCAGGTGCGCCTTATAGTGCGGAAAATACGGTGATCCTGAAGGCTCATTATGTATTTGTAGCCAATTTAGTCATTTTGATAGTAGGCTAATATAGATACAGTACATACAGCATGTGTTGCCTTCATTATAAGGCATATGCAAGACTTTCATTTTTTTGTGGCTCCAGATATATTTGGGGTTTTTTTGTTTCTCCGATATGGCTCTTTTAGCATTTTGGGTTGCCGACCCCTGGGCTAATTGATGTGGCCCTCTATTGATGCTGCTGGTGTAACGGTTATATCTATTCCATCTGCATTAAAAGTCATTTTATTCTCCTAAAGCGTCCAGTCATGCTCTTTGACAGGAGTATCTGTGATATGTATCTGTGTTAACACATCATCCATATACCGAAACGTACATGAATCTTACGTTAGTTCTTCGAAATAGTTACCTAGGATAGCCCTGCGAGTTTGAGAGGGACGTTAAACGGCAAGGTAGACTGGAAGAAGACTTACAACACTCCGACAAGTGTAAAGTCCAGTGTACGGAAGACATACACATTGTCATTAAGTAACATTTTGATGTTTTTTTCTTTTAACTTAAAGGGTAAATAGATGGGTTAAAATGGGCAACGTCTATGAAATTATTATGTAAACCCTAATGATGATGCCGGACTCTTCTGTGGCTTCTGCCTTCCATAACAACGGAAAACAGAAAAGTAGGTCAGGTTTAAGTTCCCTTTGAATGACTTTTTGGTGCTAAACTGCAGCTTTCATCTCGTCTGGCCTCAAAAAGAAGCAGGAGCAGTTGTGGCCAAAGTAAACTAAGACCTGAGAGGCAGTGTCTGGGATGCCAGAGGAAAGTGTCATCGTGCCCAATATTAAATGTCTAACAACTGACCCACTAAACCCAAATATTCCTCCATGATCTAATTCCTCTTTTGCAAACCCAAAGACACTGAAACACTGTCCTAAAGACGTCTGTGAATCATTTACCGACCGTCAGCTTTTGGATGATTGATCTATATTTGTGTCATACTTAATTATTGTCTGCTTCAACATCTTAAAACGGTGTGTGATAGAAAAATTACTCTGAAGACTAGCTATTGTATTATAAATATATATTTGTGTATTTTGGTTTTGTCATAATTAGGGCCTTTTGGGTAGGGTTTCTCTCGACAGATTTTGGCAACGTGAAGAGATTCTAAATTGGACTATGAAAGAATCATTGTTACATGATGCAATAGTGCTCTCTGCTGGAGGAAAATATACACATTACTCATGAAATTACTTCAAAAAATGCATGCTTCTTTATGTTAATTCCTAACTGCTCCACATTCATAAATAGTTTTTTTTTTTTTTTTAAATAGACAATAGAATGTGAATAGTTTGTGATATTTTACTATTATATTTGGAAATATTAAGGGTATTTTTTGATAAAATATGGTAAGCCTTTTTAACTGATTATGTTTCCTGTATTTCTCCAGGTCTGATTTGCCGGGCTGTCAGCTCATCAGTCCACAATGAAAGTGAAGAGATGAGCCTGCAGCAAGCAGCCCTGCCTTTGCACTTCCTGCCCGTGGACGTTTGCTGATTCATGCAATCCAGAAGAAGATGCCTCCGTCACTCAAACACCTCATCTGAGAAGCAGACCTTCAGAGCACTCATTGTGCACCATGGCAGGAGAGACTCAGCGAACGCATGCTGTCAAAGAGCTGGGCGCTGAGTCCAAACTGCAGGATGAGGGGACAGCGGTGCAACAGCAGAGTGACAAAACCACAAAGGAGTCTTCAGAGCACTTTTCATGCGCGGACACTGATGTCAGAGTCAGCAGCAGAGGCCCCAAGCTCGACAAAGTAAAAAAAGAGCATAACGGTGCCCAGCAGCGTGAAGCCGTAATCCGGCCACAGCAGGCAGGCAAGATTGACTTCAGATCACTGCAGAACAGATCAAAGTTTGCCATCGACAGAACCTGGTCCGGTGGCAAAGGAAGTCCCCAATCACCAAGTGGAAAGGGGCGCGGCAGAGAGAAGAGCAAGCGGTCTGGAAAGTCAGAACGCGGCAACCCACAGCATCTGTATAGTCTCAGCATTACAAACACTCGTTCCAATCTTAACATTGGAATCGCCTACCCACAGCAGAAGGTTTCACCAGTGACAAAGCTGGACACCGGCCGTGGCCCACTCTCAGGCAGCTACAGATTCCACACTCCCAGTATACAAGAGAGAGAGGTTGAGATACAGCAAGAAGAGGTCAACTACAGCCGCTGTTTCCAGGAGGCCTCCTCAAACCTTACCTCTTCAAGCTTTACCTCACAGGCGCTGGGATCTTCAAGTGTGATGTCATCCCACCAACATCTCCCTCTGGCACAGAAAAAGCAGCCTTCCACAATGGAGGACAACAATGCGCAATCGGGAGCTCAGCTGATCTTGAATGACTTTCAGCTGAGTGCCTCTAACACGTGGCAGTCTCCTGAGAGGACTTTTAATGGTGCTAACTATGCCTCATTGCAAAAATCCACTGCTCATACAGACAACAAGACGAACGCCCTCGTGCCTGGCTCCTTTCAATATGGATATAATTTTTTGGAAGAGGCAACTTCTGACTCTTTTCCACGTGAACAGAACACACAATCCCAAGACTTTACAGACTCTTCCCTCTCTTCTGTTCATGGGACGCAAGATTCATTTTCCTTTTTGCCCGTAGAGGGGCCAAGCCTTGCTCAAAACAGCGCAAAGTTCTGCAATGAGCAGCAGCCAGAGTCAAGAAGCTCTTATCCCCACACCCAGCAGACACAGTTTATTCAAGGGGTGGCAGCCTCCACTCAGTGCACAAGGAACCTCAGCGAGGACTCAACCAGTAGCGACAGCTCCGCTTCCACCTCACAGCAGCCGGAGAGAGGGAAGAATGCCCTGCCGGAGAGCACAGACGGTCTCAGACGGGTCGATGGTAAAGATGCAGCCTTCCCCCCGGGGAGCACGAGGAACTGTCACCTAGAAGACCAAAGTGCTAAACAAAGAACGTCAGCAAGTGTGCACCACACAAGAAATGTTCCACACACACAAATGCACTTTCTTAGCAAAGCATTAAACAGCTCAACAGTCAATCGTGTTCACACAGGCTCAGTGCAATTCGATAAAAACAGCAATAATAGTGTTTTAAATGGGTTATCACACTCGTGGGAGGGGCTTAATAAGACATTTTTGCCAGTGGAGCAGAACTCTGTTCAGTTTAGTGATGTGACTGACAAGTTTCAGTTTGAAAATCAGTCTACACCTGACAAAAGGCTAAATGTATCAAAAGACAACAGAATGCAATGGCAGCATATAAGGCCAGCACCCGAATTGAGTTATCAAAGCAAAATTAGTAATCACAAAGTGTCCTACATGGTTTCTCCTTCTGAATGGCGGGATGATAACAAATCACATAAAAATAGCTCGCTGAAAATCCCCAGTTCATTTCAAAGCAGCAGAAATGGCGAAGGTTTTTCGAACCAAAGACAGGAGGCTGTCAATCAGGTCTCAAAATTCAAAGTAGAAATGAGTCATGCACAAGTATGTGAATCCAAAAATAAGGCGTTGTATTTTGGGCTCAACCAAACGATTCCTGTATCGTCGTCCAGGAACTATAGCTATTCACCCCTACAAGTTGCACCTATGGGCCTTATGATGGTGTCACCTTACGAATCCCCTTTGCCCTCCCCAGCTCATACCCCTGCATCCAGTAGTACCTGCTCATCCCTTTCCCCAGCATCCACCAGCCCAGTCAACAACACTTCTGATGATAGTCAGATGTCAAAGTCAGGAGCCCCGGTCCCATTTTATCACCAGCCCCAATCCAAAACCCAGTTAGCCCTCGATCACATAAACACTCACCCGCATCAGTTTCAGGCTGAAGGCCAAAGAAACATTGCTTATGTTCCCGACAGAGACAAAGACAACATGATGGGCTACCTGCACAGCAACACACACACAAAGACAACAATGGATGGGAGCAAAGCTTACATGGACAGTTATGGGATGGAGCACCAGCAGCCTCCCCCGCCTTATTCTGCACATCAGCTGTTCGCCACCTCATTAACCACTGCAAATCTTGACCAATTAGATGTACTTCTGACATGTAAGCAGTGTGATCAGAATTTCAGCAACATTGCTTCGTTTCTAGGACACAAGCAATACTGCACACAACCCAACATGCCGAAGTTAGAGGACAACAGGAAGTTCCACACAGAACTACCAAAAGCAGTGTCGTCGTCGCCTAATGTTTCGATGTCAAGATGCCCCTCTGACCTTCATCTTTCACTTTTGGGCCTTAACAAAAATGGAGAACTGATATCTGACAATGAAGTAAAAGTTGACGGTAAGGACGATCCAATGAAACTCAACTTGTTCCATGGGCCAGGCAACCTCCCCGCACCTCTCCCTGAACTGGAACTGGAGGATGCCAAGTTAGACAGCTTGATTACAGAAGCTCTAAATGGGCTCGGGTATCAGTCGGACAATGCCGAGATAGACAGTAGCTTTATTGATGCTTTTGCTGACGATGACCTCAACACTGTCAAAGCCACATCAAACAAACAGTCTGTGAAAACAAAAGAATGTGTCTTAAATGAGAACAAAGATAAACAAGCATCCGTTGACAGCAGCTCTTCCACACAGGAAAACTCTTATTATGACACAGATGTTGACAGCCCTAAAAGAAGTAAAAAATACGGCGACAAGCATATAACAAAAACAGCTCTGGATTTTGGGCACAATCAGAAAAAAACAAACATGAAAAAAGAGATTTCTCCTAAAAATCTCAAAACTGCCTCGAGGGAGAAGATGAAGGAGTGTGAGAGTAAAGTGAAGGAGGCAAGAAAGCTATGCAAAAGTGGCGATGAAAGCACAAGCACCACAAGATTTCTCTTATCCAGCAAGTTCTCTGAACGCTGCTCTTTTAAAAGCTTCCAGGAAAGATCTTCACTTCGAGCGTCTATGCCCATCCAAACTTCCACATCTCCAACTTCGAGAACTGCAGTGAAAGGGAGCAAGAGAAGAAGCACTGGTGGTGGCACCTGGAGCAAAGAACTCATACATAAAATAGTCCAACAAAAAAATAAGTTCAATGTTAAAGGCACCAAAAACCTTCAATTTTCCTTAGTGATGGAAAGACTCACCCCCACTGCGCAGAACCCCGCATTCGGAGAGTACGACTATGTTTCAGACTCAGATGATGAATGTGAGCCAGTAAAAATTGTGAGTCAAGGCCGACCGAACCAAAGTAGTCGGTGTAAATACACATACACCAAAGAGTGTAAATGGCGAGCTCGGAGTGAGAGGGACCAGGCAGCGTGGAGGCATGACTCAAAAGAATGTTTTGAGGTGAAGAAAAGTGAGGAGATTTCTCTTTCAGCTGAAAAACATGGTTCCCCCCAAAGGCTCAAGAGGAGGGGTAGCCGGTCCTCCACAAGCAGTGAACTCAGCACATCTCTGAGTGTTTCAAGCGACAGCATAAACAGCCCTAAAAGCATTGAGCGCATTGAAACAGACTATGAGAAGAAGGCCGATGCTATAAACCAAGAATTTCAGGAGGAGAAAAGTAACAAAAAGTCCTCCCCGAAGAAGACAAGTAGTGAGACCAGCACAATAGCGCTGAGGTTTACTAAACCTTTCAAGAAGTGTGAAGTTAACCAAGCCAATCCCTCTGACAAAAAAGACTGTACAAAGAATTCAACTAACGGTATTGCACATTCAGAGGTTGTTAACCCAATCTCATCTTCATCAAAAATGACAATTAGTAAATCAGAAGAATTGATGTCGAACAGCAAAGAAAATATCCCAACTGTCACTTTGGCCACAAACGTACTAGAAAGCACAGACAGTCTGTGCCCAAAGGAGGAACAGATACATTGCAACAGTGCAGATATCAAGGCATTGCAGTTTATTTCACACTCTTCCACTAGCAACAAAGAAACTGATTCCAATATTGACAAAAATAAGAAGAGCAAAAGAAGACAGAGGCCCCGCTCCACAACAGAAGAAGTGTCAGGCGGCACTCAATTTGAAAAACAGAGTGACAACACGTGCATGGCGAAGGAGGCTATTGCTTTAGTAAATGAGCTCGACTCACAAAAACCTACATCTCTTTGCACCTCCCTAATGGATGAAGTGTGTCTTTCACCTAGCCGAAACCAAGGTCCCTTGATGCAAAAAGACACAATCCACCTCATGCCCTACACCCTAGATCAGGATCAGGGGCTCATGAAGTCCCCGCTTACATTTGACACATCATCAATGTTTAGCGACCTAGCAACGTTCGACACTGGCCTTTACCCTGACATGCCGATTCACAAAGAGGGTTTCCATTCATTAGAGAACACCATTGACAAGAAAGACGAGTTTGTGCCCTCATTTTCTCCTTTTCTGGAACAAAGAGATTGGAACCTAATAGTAAGCCCAGTGCTACCAGATGAGATTTCTCAGTATAAAGGCAATTTTGATAAATCCAACGAAAAGAAATCAGATTACAATGATGTTTCCTTGTCTCTGCCAGAAAAAATAATTGACTACAGTGCAAGCCCTAACAACTGTGCTTCCGAAGATGAATTGGAAATAAAGCGAATTGTGAACGAGCTAGAAAACCAGCTGCAAACAACTAAATTGGAAACTCCACTCAGCCGGGAGGAGCCAAAGCAGCTGCAAATGAGCAAATTCTCACCTTTACGTCTGAGTGAAGAGTCAGAAAATGATACCAGAGATGTCCCGGTGCCCTCAGAAACTTTCAGTGAACCAGAACTTCCATGGAACGGGCCATTCAATTTCGATCTGGTGGGTGGGCACACCAGCCCCCATGGTAGTACTCACAGTGAGCCGGGGGTTCTTGAACATTATGCCAAGAAAGAGGGTGGTGATTCAAATGTAATAATAACAACCTCACAACTCTATCCTGAACAGAAGCCAGAAAAGAAAAATCTAAAAAAAGACATTGCGATTGAAACAACAGAGGACGTCTTAGAAAAGAAACCATACACAGAAAACCTGATGAGAAGTCTTGAGGTCATGTCAGACTCTCTATTCAAAAATGAATCCATTATATCAGAACACAAGGAGCCAAATGCCACCTCTCTCACCATTCCACAACAAGAAAGTGAGTGTCATTTAGCTGACGGACAGGATATCAATGAAAAGAAGGCAATTACTGGGAAGCAGAATACATTTTCACCTTCAAATATCAAGGACCAGAAGGACGATATTGAATTCATTCTCAAAGACTCACAGTCATTTCTCCCTCACAGTACTGACCACAGACTGTCTGTAAACCAGCAGATTTCATCAGAGGCAAGTGAGCCCACCAAAAACAGCATTAGCAAGGCCGAGATGGAATTAATTTCAGATGGCCACGTACCTGAGGCGAATACGCTGATTGAATCTTCTCATTGCTCAAGTGTGGCGGATTCACATGCAAATGAGGACACTGACACAGACACAAATATGAATCCGTTACCTCAGAATTGTGACACCCCACCACATTTAACAGACTGTTATCAGGAAGCGGAGACACACATTCCTTCTCTCCTCCGGTCCAGTGTAGACATTCACAAGACAACAGAAGAAGTGATGGCCACCGTCGGTGAATTGAAATGTAACCTCGCCGAAAGTTCTATTGAAAACAAACATTGTTCAATGAAGATTCACAATGTTAGCCCGAATCCTGACTTATTAGTTGATATCGTGACCCCGGATAAGCCTTGCAGCCCAATTCTGTTGGAAAGCAACATGGACAGTGCCCGAAACAGCTTAACATTTCCAGACATTAAATCAACAGAACAAAACAGTCTGTTGGTACTTAGCCAGATAGAAAGACTCAGTAAAAGTGATGCTAAAGGTTATCCCTGTGATGCTCTTCATTGCGATGATTCATTGAAAAATGAATTAAACCTGTCATTCAATGCTGAACGTAAAAAAGAGGATCTTTTAGATGTTCCCATTCAAGAAGACCCACCCGTGGACTTCATAGCAAGACACCTGAACTCACCATCCGGAGAGGCAGCTCAATGTACTTTTCTACACACTTCCTCACCTATCAGCCCGATTTTGGCCCAAAAGGAAATAGACATCCAACAGACACATCAAAGTCAATGTCATGGCTCTGTTGTTATGAAGACAGCTGCAGTGATAGACTATTCTCTAACTAGCCCTCCTCAACTGGAATGCCTTAATTCTGAGCCCAATATACATTCTACAGATCACGTGTCCAGCAAAGTTCAGCAATCAAAAACCTTTGACAAAAGCGATCCTTCTAATGATTTCAAGCTCAGTACTCTGAATTACAAAAACAACTCAGATGAACCCCCCCAACTGACTCAATATGACTATTTGCCAGTCTCACCACAGAGCAAGTTGGATGATAGTCCCAATATAAAACCGAGTTACAGTGACGAATGTGAAAAATGCTTCACACAGACATTGATTTTTAACAAACCAGCCACTGACACAACTATGACACTAAACCCAGTTGGGGAAGATAAAACTACCTTATTAAAGGACCAACTGATCACACAAGACATGTGTTTGGGATTTGCAACTGAAATTCAAAGCACAGATTCCTCAGCTTGTAATGTAAACGAGGATGCGGAGGTTGGGTCTTATCCGGGTGAATCAACCACCAAACAGCCTCTTCAAAAAGTTGAATCGTCATTATTAGCAGAGGTAGACGCCAGTCTACTTCCCATCCAAGACCTTCCACCGTTACTGCTCACCCCTAAGTCACTCATCCCCTGTGCAAATGGACCATCAGTGGAAACTGAAGGGTCACTTAAAAAGGTTCAGAAGCACCTTCAGCCGGGGAAAGTACTTTGCGAAATCTGCTTCCTGTGTTTTAGGACTGTGCCAGGTTTGAAGAGACATAAGGCCATGAAACATGCGGCCAGAAGTGAAAAGCCAATTGGTCCGCCAAGCACATCAGGCAATCGAGGGATGCCGTTTATTTATGAAGCATCACAAACGGGAGAGAAGGAACATAAAGATGACTCACAGCCCTCTCAGACCCAAATAAATGTGATGACGGAGGCAAATTCAACCCTAATATTGAAAGCTTTGGTGAATGAGTCAGCCAGGGAGGAAATGGCAGGCGAGGCAAGTACAGTGGCAGGGGATGAAATAGGCAATCAAAATTCTCTGCTGCCAACCAAAACAAAAAAGAACAGTAAAGCCCGGAAGAACAAAAACAATGAGGAAAACACAAAGCTTGACCCGTTCTCAGATGAGCTTTTGAATATATTAAAGACAGACCTCCTTCAGGCTATAACTCCTGATTTTAAAAGCAGTATGCAGCCCGAGCAAGAACAGCCTGACAGACATGTAACTGGAACAGAGGAAACACGTCACAGTCTGACTTCAAACTCTGGTGCTGAGAATACATCGCAATCTCCAACTGAAGAGATAAATGCTCTCAGTGAAACTACAGGAATCCGTCAAGCCACAGATACAGACAAGATTGCATGCCAGGACCTGTGTGATGAAGTGAAAGGGGAAGTATGCTCAGAAAATAATCCAACGTTTGAGCTAAATATCACAACAAAACACCAGGCATCCAGGAAGAGTCTGTCCTCTGCAGACGGGATCGATGAACATGGACAATCAGATGAGAGACTTGCGCAAGAGATTCTCAGAAAAGTAGCAGTTGAGGTCAAGTGCGAACTAAATGAGTCACATCCGTCCACTTGTCTGACTCCGCCTCCGCCAACTCCTCCAGGTATTAGTCCTGATCTGAAGGCCTTGCTTGAGGATGACACCATATTCTCGCAGTTGTTTCCCAGAGATGAAGAGGCAAAAAGGAAAAGGTGCCAGCGAGTTTACGGAAAAAGAAATAAAAAACTGAAACTTTCATCTGATTCCGATGTCTCGCAGAGCTGCACCAATCAACCAGAAATACACACAACAACCACCCAAATGGAAAGCCAAACAGATAAGACACTCAGTCAAACCCCGCCCTGCGAATATGAGACTATATCTATTGATGATACCATCATGCTAAACATGTGTCACAACAGTGCACTAAAGGTCCCTGATGTCAAGCCAGTATTTGATGCTAAACAGAATGATCAAGAAGAGCTCCAAAACAACAACCTTTCAAATCAATTTCAAAGCACTGTTGATCTAAGAGGCATTAATGCAGACTCTTCGATGACTTGTGAGCCAAACACCAGTAAAGCAGGGACTTCAAGCCCAACTTGCTCTTTGCCCCCGCCTGGCGATGCCTCCACTGTGGAGCAGAGTGGCACAGAGAGTACGCAAAACCTCAACATTGACATCCAAAACATCAACACCACCTTTCAACTACCCGAAATTCAGTTCTTTGACTCTAGCAAAGATGTCTCGGTGTCTCCTCCAACTGGAACTGGTGATGTGGAGAACAAAGATGATGAAAAGTCTAAAAAGTTCATGGAGCGGCGCGGCCGAAAGCGACAAGAAGGTGGAATGAAAGTTAAAGAAAAGCAGTACAAGTGCAAGGTGTGCTTCACTTGGTTTCTCACTCTCGGGGAGCTCAACTTTCACAAGTTGTCCCACAATCCTTCGCCTCCCCCAACATGCTACATGTGTGTCCAGCGCAAATTTAGCTCAAGGGAACAGTTGCGAGATCATCTGTGGGAAAAGCATGCAAAGAACAAAACTGGGATTTGGACATGTGGAATGTGCTTGAAAGAGATCTCGGATGTGTGGATGTACAATGAGCATTTGCGAGAACATGCCACTCAGTTTGCTCGCAGGGGGCAGAGCCAGGGCTCAATGTTAACCATTCCAGGCTGTTTTATGCAAGAAACGGCTGTAAAGAACTTCATCACTTCCATCATGCAGCACCGTCCGGGCAAAGCGAACAGAGAGTCCAGCAAAGCCCCTAACGAACACGAGAAAACTAGTCCTGCGAACGGCACCTCGGAAGTAGCTAAAACCCCAGAAAAGACTGAGCGAAAGCTTCAAAAATCAAAGGGCAGCGGTGGAAGTGGCAGCAAGAACACGCTTACCCCACTCGAGGTAATTCACAAAACGGAAGCTCCGAAAAGTGTGGAGATGCATCCCAACTGCAAAGACCCCTCCAGAGACTGCCACCACTGTGGGAAGCGCTTCCCTAAACCCTTCAAACTTCAGCGCCATCTTGTTGTACACAATTTGGAAAAGATATTCCTCTGTCACAAATGTCCAGTCTCGTATCAAGAGCCCCAAGATCTTAAAGAGCATTTGAAGATGGCACACAAGGAAGTTGACGAGCTCGAGTCTAAGCACACCACCCTCTACACCTGCGAGCTGTGTGCTGATGTCATGCATGTGATTAAAAAGTCTTTCATCTGCAGCACTTGCAACTATACCTTCTCTAAGAAGGAGCAATTTGATCGCCACATGGAAAAGCATCTGTCAGGGGGAAATAAAATCTTCAAATTCCGAGGCGTTCACAGGCCTGTCAAAGCCTCTTTGCGCAAAGAAGATGAATGTGATTCCCCTGCCAGTAAAAAGAGAAAGATTCTCTCGGACAGTCTGCAGGAGAACAGCACAGACAGTGGCATTGCCAGCGTGGGCTCACTGCACTTAAATCAAGCCATGGAGACGAGCACTCCTAAAGAGACTGTGGCCATGTTAGATGACTCTACACAGACCACTACTAATGACTACCACAGTGATACAAACAGCACAAATGTAAAGACAGAGGACATAGCTGAGGATTACACTGATCTCCTGGTAGAGTTGGAGAAATGTATTTCTATCGGCTCCTCGTCTGCCGCCCCTAAGGAGGAGGAAATTGACAGAACACCCACACCTAATCTCAACAAAGGGGGTAATGGAGAATCGACAGCCGAACCATGTGACGTGAAAGAGGAAAATGAATCCGTGTCCATTAGAGTGGAGACCCCCCAGTGGTCAGCATCTCAGGAGAGAACTAGTGTGAGGGAGGAGACAACTAAAGTGAATCAGTACTCTGCTTGTGGTGACCCAGAAACAAGTGATTCACTTCCACCAAGTCAAGACTCTTTCAGTAGTCTGAGAGAACATCAAGCCACTACAAAGACACCTGAGTCACAGCTAGCAGCTGATGTAACGGCTGATAATTGTACTCACACTGCTTTCAACAAACAAACTTCATTTAATGCAGTGGAACACAAGGACAAAGGCAGAACAAGTGATAGCGTGAAGCCCAGCATGAAGGTCACCGAAACAACGCATATCCTCCAATTCAAGGCTCCGGCCCCCTCTTCTGAGTCAAATGAAGAGAAAGAATCCCAAAGAGCACAAAAGAAGAAAAAAGATATAAAATCCCCACACTACCAACAGAGAGTTTCCTTCCCAGCAACCCAGGAGAACTTTGTTGTGGACTCAAAACCCAAGAAGAAGTATCACCCAAGCAAGTGTTTAAATCCGTCATCGCAAAGAAAATTCGATGGCCCAAATGACTACCCCGTTCTTGCATCTGTGCGGGATGATGTTGTGAGCAACAAAATCCTTTCCAAGTGCAAAACGTCAACCTTGGGGTTGCAATTAAAACGAAGTTTGCTTGATAACTGTACGCCAAAGAAAGCCGATATTGCGTCTCAACTCAACGGGGATTACAAAAGCAAAAAGGGAACTGTGGGTCGGCCTCTACATACCTCCATTTCAAAAGTGTCTTCTGTTCCAATGAACAATTCCTTAAACAAGTCCAGGCTCAAACAGGGGGTTAGGTCAGTGGAGAGCCACTCCTACAGGACAGCAGAGTCCCAAAATCACCTACTAAGTCAGCTGTTCGGCCAGAAACTCACAAGCTTTAAGATTCCTTTAAGGAAGGACACGTCCGAATCTATTAACTGAGCGGACATTGAGTGGTCTGTGAATGAAAAACGTTAACATTTCACAGCTTTAATAAATTTAATACTTAATTCATTATGGTGAATGAGATTGCACAGCTCTTTTCTGTGAAATGCTATCTTAAATACATAGTCACTTTATGTCTTCTTTGTACATGTGCTTGTATCACACAAATGTGAGGACAAATGCCAAATATGAATCTTTTCTGCTTTTGCTTATATATATATATATATATATTATCTGTTCCAGAGATTTTATTTCAGATGTCTATAAGAAAAAAAAGAATACTTGAAAAGACAATGGCATCCTTTTAAGAAATGCATGTTCATTTTGCATTCATTACATGGTCTGATCCATGTACGTTTTTCTTTGAAAGGACCAAATGTTGTAATTGTTGACCTGGACCTTTTGTCCATGCTTCCAATATATTATTGTCTATTATTGTAACATTACTGCACTGCATTCTATTAGCCTTTTGTATAAACGTTACATGGTGCTACGTTGTGTTTTATTGTAATGTGAATGCCAATGTCCTCAGAAGGGAATATGCGACCTGTAGCAGTTATACAGCACATTGATCACATTGTGTGTTTACTGGCTCATTCGAGATACTGTGTAAACTCTCCAAGGGCTCTATCTGTAGGCTGCTCCCAGACTACATTAGGAAAGATTCCATTGTATAAACTCAGGTGCATACAAGGGCTTCGCCGTCCTTCCACCTGTATTCGGAGTTCTTCCCATGCACTGATAATGCCAAACTCTCATACATACACACACAACACAAAGACAATCATCTGTGTCATCTGTTTAATACTGAAGAGTATTTACTTGGACAACAAAAGGTGCTTTATTTTGTTTATACTGTATGTATCTTGTTTTGTATAATATTGTAGGTAGGTCATTGTTTGGTGTAATGCATCATGTCAAAGTTTTATTTTAATAATAATGTGCAAAAGAATGACAAGAAAGGGAAGTTCTTAAGTGCAGTCGGTGCCTCGTGCAAGCTGTAAAGTGGATCACCAAGTGCCTATTTTATAGATGTTATTAAAGATTTGTATCGATCCCTCCTGGCTCTTTTTCTTCTGTTGTACATCACTTTGTCATCCCTGCAGATCTGCTGTCATGCTGTGCATCAAACACAAAGCGGTGCCGGTGCCAGAAGGCAAAAACAGATGCACACACATCAATAAGTGGCTTCATATTTTTTCCACACAACTCAAAAGGATGGTCGCAGAAGTAGCTCATGTGTTCTTCAGCAGGCACACGTCATGATGTCTTTACACCACGTGTAAAGTGGCTTCTATTCCTACATGAGTATTTGCCATTATCACATAGGAATAAAAAGCCATAGTACACACTGGCACCACACTGGTCTTGAAAAAAGATGAAAACCTTCAGAAGAGAGCAGGGTGGGACAAACGGTCTGGGGTGAGACAAAGAAATAGTATATTTGATCAATTCCCAGAGAAAAAAATAATACAGTAATGCACAATGGATTACATTCTTTACTTGATCACTCTATGACAACACAAGCTTCAGTACTTAAAATGAACTCTATATGGTGTCAAAGATATTGTCCCCGAGATACAACTGTCCTGTCATTGGTTCCCGTTGGATTTTAAATAATAATAATACTAATAATAAATAAATAAATAAATCACTGCTATTTTTTAAGAAAAGCAACTGTCACTACTAATTACTTACTGTATACTGGAGAGTGCAGACGACCATTAAAATCACCACTTACCGCTGAAATGACATTCTAAAATGGCGTCAACTCATAATTTGAAACCTGCTATTGATGCATAGGTGAAAGCTATAGGATGTCAGGTTTCATGAGGAAAGTCAGCCTACTTCATATTAAATGAGCTGCCACCTTTGCACTGTGAAAAATACATTTCTTTTCACATCAGTGCCTCAAAATATTTATAGACAGTGATTATTTCAAGATAGCAGGTTCTTGAAGACATCTGGGATCCTTAAAAAAACTGACTTGATAGAGAAAAGCTGAAATCAGATTTGGATTTTGCACCCGAATATTTGTTTAAAATAGCCATCAGACCTAAAGACAATGATATGAGGTTCCCCAGTGTAAAGTACTAACTTCATGACACAACTATATATTTTAAACTGATGATGTTATTTGTGACAATTATGCATTTGAAACAGTTCATGCTAAATTGGACGTTAATCTAAAATTGGAGGTGTAGTGCAATATTCACAACTCTAACATCTCAATGTTATGTTATTACTATATGGCAAATGAACAAAACATGACTAAAGTTTTTGCAGGTGGAAATGTGTGGCCAGTGTTTGTATATATTCTTTACCTCTTGTTCCTGTGCTAATGTCATCTAAGTGGCCAAAATATACAGTATTTTCCGGACTATAAGCCGCTACTTTTTTCTTGCCGTTTTTACCCTGCGACTTTTAAAAGGAAGCTGTTTATTTATGGATCAGCTGCTACACTAGCACCAATAAAGCTTGCCAGAAGCTCGTCAGACTTACTCAAAAACTCATGATTTTATAGATGAATATGGCTCCATCTGATACTATAAGCTGCTACAAAACAACAATTTTAAATGGATGGGTATCCACTATGCTACGACAAGAGAATGCGGTGCTAGTGTTGATTAGCCATTTTCAGAGGACTTTATTGCCACAGTATGCTACAACAAAGCTGCTATGTAAGGGTTAGCGCTAGCTGTTAACTGTTTTTTCATCCACTTCAAGTTTAGAAGGCAAGGTAAAGTGGATTATATATCTATGTAAATGTAGTGACCTGTTTGTTAAAGTTAGTTTGTTTTTAAGCATTCAGACAACATGTGTTGGTGATGTTGATGTGTTTTTATCAGGTTAATAAATATATTTTTGATCAATCAATATTTCTGTGTAACATCTATGTTAATATCAAATGTTAAGATATGGACACCTGCGGCTTATAGTGGGGCACGGCATATATGTGGCTTTATTTCTAAAAATTTTGTGATCTTTGGTAGGTGCGCTTTATAGTCCAGAAATTACGGTATGTCAGCGTTACCTTTCAAATTGATGTACCTTATTGGCCCGAATATAAGACGGTGTTTTTAGCATTGAAATAAGACTGAAAAAGTGGGAGTCGTCTTACATTATACCCATTCACGACGCTAGATGGCGCCAGATATCAATTAAGCGAATGCTGAACTTAAAAGTAATTTTCTGTCGTGACAAAACTCAGCTACTCTCAAATTTAACCAGTTTGCATTATTTTATTGCAATGTTTTTCCTTATTCAGATTTGTTTCAAGACTGCAGTTACAGTTAGACCTCACGTTGATGGTTAATGCAGTTATTGCAATTTTGTTGTTTTATCCCAATAGATTGGTTTATTTACATTTCAAAAACCAGAAGCCATTCATTTACGAATGTGATTGCACTGTAGTTTACATATTTAAATATTCAGATTTAAATGAGGCAAAATAACATGCTTTTTCTCTCAAATATACTGCTATAATCATTTGTTTCAGATGTACTGTAATTATTTTCTGTATAAAAATTAATTTGGTGTTCAAATTCCAAATTTTCAAGTTCAAATTTTTTCAAACTTGACTCTTGAAAAAGAGGGGGTCGTCTAATAATCACGGCCGTCTTATATTCGGGCCAATACGGGTAATAGTACAGCATTCAGTGAATCTCTTTATGCATCCAACCGTGTGGTCAAATATAGTGAGAGCCGAGTATGTTTTCTTCACGTTGAAGCCAATGTATGTCACACAAAATATGGGAGACACACAAACGCACACTCCCACACCCCACTGGCAAGCCTCCTCCCTCCTATTCTTTTATCACGTGAACTATGAGGAAATTCTCCAGAGGCCCACTCGAGCAGGAGTATGACAAGAACGCGTTGCACTTTGAAGCGGAGCGACATTATCAGGAAGTATCGTTTTGAAATATTGTCTCTTCGCTCCGTTTGCGAGGCTCCTTCCCTGTCGCTTGGCATCTTCTGCTCCCCCCTCTGTCTGCTGACAGCCTCTATTTCTTCTCCTACTACCAACTCAGCAACTCGCTTTGGTCTGCTTTCCTCGCTTTTCCTTTGTCCATCTGTTTACCTCATCTCTGACAATTTCATTCTTCTTTTTTTTTATTTTCCATTTTCATCTCACCTCCTTGCGGTCTCTCGGGGAGGATGTGGGATGAGGGCCGCAGAAGCGAGACGCTGGTCAGCGGTAATGACACTCGGGCCGAGGGTCACTCGGGTCGCATCTGTTGGGAATGTGAGGGGAACTGGAGATGGATGGAAGAGAAGGAAAGAGATGACTGAGCACGTTGACTGTATTGTAATGATGCTCCAGTGGGATGATGTGATCTGAAAGCAGTGTTCTACAGTGAAAATGTGTATGAATAATTCAATATAAACACATTTCCCGGGCGAGAATAGAGATGACACAGTAATCAAGACATCAAACCAATGTTGCCTGACAACAATTGCAACCTTTCCTCCATTCTAAATATACAGAGGAATCAAAACCCTCTCACTTTTAAGACTATATAGCCCCCGACATTGGAGTTGATGAAAGTAGAATATAAGGAGCATGAAAAGAGATCACTAAACAAATGAGAGGAAACATGAAAGTAAAGTCAAGCACACTTTAATTAGGGGCTTCTCAGCAGGAAGTCACTGCTCAAAGAGCTTTTATTTACTCCACAATTCATTGCTTTTACTTGAGTCTAGAGTGAAACCATTAGAACAAAAGCTTAAACCTGTTTGAAATGAATAGTGCTGTAAAAAGGCCAAGCAAACAAAACACTGGCCAAGAGTGTACCCGGCACCCTACTGTGGTGTCATAACAAATAGGTCAATTTTGAGGAGAGGAGCACATTAAAGCAGCCAAAATTGAAGACATGCCTGTGATGTGGAATGTGTTTGCATGTTCAAGGTGTTGTCAGGGACACCACTAAAATGGTCCCAGTGGGAAAGAAAATTGTGATCTTTAATAAACCTTCAGATCCTTATCTTTTTTGCGCAGCACCATCCATACAATGTAATGCGAAAAAAAAAAAAACTTATACTGACTTCGTGTGTTGTTTGTACAACAAAACCCCATTGATTTGAACTAAAAACAATTGTTTTTTAGCTATTGATATGATCAATGTTTCAATGCATTGTGATTGATGATGTTTACTATTTTTTTTTTAACTGTAGATAAGCTTCTTTCTTAATGTTTTCAATTTTTTACCTCACCAAAATTGGTTGGTAAAGAAAGCATTTTCATGGTACTCACCTCCGTTAAGCGCGTTAAGAGTGTTGCAGCAAAACACACGTAATTGTAGATATACATCAGATTGGCTATATATATAAAATATTTCTATTTATCTGTTTTCAAATCTTTATTTTGCAGTCCGTAATGACGCCAAGTGTAATATAGTTTAAATGTTGATGTTTTTGTGATTATGTTTTCAGTATTTTTATCAACTGAACTCACACAGAGTAATCAATTATCCCACCCACATTGAAAGTGGCTCTGGAAGCTTTACACCTGTTGGCCTGCCGACTCGTCTCTCACTCACTGAGATGTGATAGACCAAACGCTAAATTAAATCTTTCGCCCTCAGCCTACAAGTAATTTAAGCATTGGCTAATTGAGTGACATGCCCGCAGCTTGAGTGTTTAAATCCACCACAATTGCTGTTGAAAGGTATCTGTTGGTCACCTGTTCTCCTCTGCACCTCATGGCGCAGCGGTTGATGCCACACAAAGGAGAGGACGGCACACTAATATCACACACGTGCCATTTTTTAGTCAATGTCACCTTAAACACGCCGTCATCAATCCATTCGCCCACCGATCTTCCTGGATTGGGGTGTGTGACTTTGTATATCACTATTGAGATAACAGATAAACCAACCTACTGTGTTTTCACAACAATGTTACAGGATGACTCACCATCTATACACAGAGACAAGTCACAGCTTTTTCACTAAGGCTGTGCACAAAATTATGGCTTTTACTAAGATTATGTTCAATTAGGTTTGAGAGGGATTAATTGAACAATGCAATTGTTGTTTTAGTTTGGAGTAGTATTGTATCCAAGTGAAATATTTAGCTGATGAGATTCTAGGGGAAATGATTAGCTCCCATGAAGCAGGTCACATTGTTGAATGAATACCTAAATAATCAAAACTTATCATTCCTGTATTTGGACATCTCTTGCACTGCATAGTACTTGTCATAATGTTGTGTCTGGTCACAGTATGTCACCTTACTGAATCCAGAGGGCATTGCTGTCATGTCCAGCATGTATCATATCTGAATAATCTTCACATGCCTGATAATTACAAACACTAGAGCATACACGGTGACACGTTCCAAAATCCCTTTGAGCAAATGTGTTACCGAAACTAAAGTCTGGTAGCAAGCAGCACACAAATACACACAACAAAAGGCATTAATGAATGAACTCTGGGATGCACGATGATGTGACATACATACCTACAGCTCTTTCTTCATTCAGAAAACCCTCCCTCATCTTTCTTCTTTCTTGCTCACTCTCACGTCTGCCTGAGAGACTGTGTTCACCCCATCGAATTGGGGACCGGGGCTCAGCTGCAGAGACTGACATCATCCCTTTCACAGAGGAGGTTTTCCCCACCCGCTATCTGCACCTTCTCTCTCTCTTCTCTCTCCCTCACTCTCTCTCTCCCCCTAAATCGCTTCGTATAGTAGCGTTCTCTTATCTCTCATCTCTCCCCCGCTCTTTTTTTTTTCAACCTTGGTCTCATGTTCTCTCTTCCGTTTGCTTCTCAGTGCTCTCTAAAGTGTCACATGGAAGCTCAGCTAAGTAACAAGTGTTAAATCAGGACTTCTCAGGGCTTCCCGCTGTTGTGTTTTAGCCCTCAGTGGGCTGTGTGAACCTGTCATCATCAAGCAAGTTATCTACGAGGGCTTCTCTTTCAAAGCTCATATTAATAGATGTGGCTGCCTGCAGCTCTCTCACATCTCGATTCCTTTTTTTTTTTTTTTTTTACACTCACTTTCTCCTCTCCGGCAATGTTATAGATCAGGGAATGCGAGAGTAGATGAAGAGTGAAGCGTAATGGGCAGCCTCCTTTTACGTTTTCTTTCAGATCAGCAGCCACAATGAAAGTCGAGCAAAGCGAACAGCGGGAGTCCCCGTGATTGCAAGGAGATAAATGTCCGCTGAGGTGCTTGCAGGGAGGAGACGGGTGTTGCTGTCCATGGTGCTGATTGCCACACAAGGAGTCATCACCAAGGACACCAGTGACCTTCTAGCAAGGCGGAGAAACCTGTTTGCACCACAGCAGAAGAATGGATAAACACGCATGCACACGTACTCAAATACAGACACACACGCACTCACGTCGTCCACCACCCCCTTCCTCTGTCTCCCGCAGGCATTTCTCTGTGTCTTCACTCATTTAGGATTACATTCATCATTGTACGGTAACTGTGGCAGGTGAGATTAAAATAGATTATCCCTATTAAAGGGATTCATATTACACGCACACACACGGATACAGATGTCCACTGGTTGACATACACACAAACACAGCTCATCAAGACCAGCTAAAATGTGGCAAAAAACGCCTCTAAATGTGAGCACACACACTCAGGGGTATAAACACTGCAAAAAGATGCTCGAGTTGTACTGCTGTGTTGCTGTCTTAACTCTCTTCTCAAGAGGTAGCTTTTAGAATCTTGCCTCCTTGTTCCCATAGTGACACTCCCCCCCACCTAACCTCCACATTTCAGTGTAAAGAGACCGGGTGTGCATTAAACAGTCTTAAAGGGATGCGTGTGTATAGGGGGAGGGGTACAACCGCAAGCAAGATTCGATTTCATCAATTAGATAGACAGATAAGATGGACGGATAAGTCAATCCATCTATCCATAACACAGTATTTACGTGCACAATTGTTTATGTAGTCCTTCACACAGTTGCCATGACTGCTCTACGTATTTACAACTACTCAGCGATTGACTTTATTTTGCTTTCCGTCCTAAAATCAGCCAGGGTAGATGGCTACAAGTAGTTACAAGAGTATTCCAGTATGCTAATGAACATTCACATTGACCTTGAAGCCTAAGGCAAGGATATAAAACTCCAATGCATTCTAAAATTTAAGCACGGTTAGTGTGCTGAGTAATTCATTAGGGTTGAATTAAAGTCGGAATTGTCACTTTCAAAACAACTCGGGTGACGTCGGAGATTGATGGGGTGCGCGTGTGCATGTATGTGTGTGTGCGTGGCTCCGGTCGGAAGCAGCACACAGGAGCAAATCCCTTCTCCTCACCTAAGCCAAGTGTGTTCCACATGAGCGAGTGGGAATGAGCAGTGAGGGCACTGGAGGCCTGTCTGAGATAGGATTATCTCAACTAAGATTTCCGCCATCTTGAGCTGTCACAACTCTTGACAACAAACAAGGAGATGTGTGACAAACTTAATGAAATGACAGATGAGAAGGGCCTTCCGCTGTGGATTCTTAATCATTTGCCATCTCGATAACACAATTCATTAGCACCTGAGACCGGAATAGCAAATGTGTTTCTTCATTCAGTCCTTCTAAAGGTTTGACTTGCCTGCGGTTTTTAGGAACTTAACAATGACTAACGTGACGGAAGACACAATGTGAGTGCAGTGGCAGTCTGGTATTAAATAAATCCAAGCAGTTCCCCATGAGTGCTTGGAGGTAAGTGGTGCTTCTTGACATCCTTTCTTCAAGAAAGGACTTTTCTCCACTGTAGGAGCTCAAGGAGAATCCAGACGGCTTTCAAATGAGGATGTACTTGTCAGCGGGTGTCATCCTTCAGTGCTGTTTAGCTGTTGCACCATCTCCCAGTTATCTCGACCAAACTCTCATCTATCAATCAGTAAGTCAGACAGACTCGGAACCGGACCAAGATGTATAGGGGGGCTGGGGTGGGCACGGCCCACCCATACGTGAGTCATGCCCACGCAATCAAAATGTCGGGAAATGTCTATTGTAACGTCGCACTGGGTATAGCGAACGCACAGAGAGTTGGTCTCACCTACTTTTTTATTGCAGGATTAACGGTTACTGTTGGCCGCAACCACGCCGAACAAGCAATCACCAAAACAAGCTGTTTTTCCAACCTCGTTTGTTATCCGCGCGCTTCCTCTCTCTCTTCCAGACACATTCTCGCAGTCGGACATCCGGGCATTAATGACGTCACCAGCCACAACAAAGCGTCGCCATATTGAAATGGGGGCAAAACACGAGTCACAAGCAGTTGCTCTGTCGTGCATTGTAGTACAAACGCGTTGAACCTTTGTCTTATTTGCGGTCTTTTTCCGTCGGAATGTCTAAAAGTTGACGTGTTGTGGGTTGTAACACAAGGAAGAGTTCGGAGCCGCATTTGAAGTTCTTCATTCTTCTTTGTGAGAAGAAAAGGACAAGCAAATAGCTGAAAGCAATCAATCAAGGAACAGTAAAAGAAGACGGTTCCATGGACCATTCCCCCCAGTGGGAACCTAAATCCAGGCACATTTACGTTTGCAGCTGACATTTTATTACTGGTGAGTAAACTTTAATCGATTTTTTTTTTTTTTTTTGCCCCAATTAGCTGCTAGGATTCAATAGACTACTAAGCAGTGGTTACTATTACCGAAACCGACAACTCGCAAAGCGTTATTTTTCTTTTACCTTGAACTGCTCTGATCGGTCAATCGGTATATTATTGGCCTGGTGGGAATTGGTTATTTTGCCGTGACCTGTTCACGGCTAAATAACGCTTGGAGGCGAATTACCGGTTACGGCAGAAATAATCACTCCGTATATAGTACCAGTTTTCTTAGTTCCACACAGTACATACTCCACGTAATTGATAAAGGTCATCTTACTGGGTGACTTCATGAGGTAGTTGTAGATGTTTCCGAACTCCACTGCAGGCAATTCCTTTGGATTGTTTATCCAGCTATCAGCTGCGACTTTGTATGGGCAGATTTGCAGGCCAATACACGCTAATTTTAAGTTGTATCGCTTCCTCGTGTCTGTCGGCAGTGACTCGTGATAATAAGTCATGTTTAAGACGTTTTTATGGAAAAAAAGACGCAAAACACAGCTGAAATATATGAATTTCAGACAATGTTTGTCTATGGATGTTTATCTTTGCGTACCCGCATCTCAAAATGGTGACACCTTGCTAGGCGAGATGACGTCATCGTGACATCACGCCGACTGCGAGAATAAGTAGATAGATGAATGAAAAAAAAAAAATAATAATAAAATAAACTCCCAAAAAATTAATGCAGCCTCAACGGGACACAAGCCACTGTCCTACTTGCGCCGGTCCGAAGCCCGGAGAAATGCAGAGGGTAAAAAAAAACCTACATTGGGGGTGCCCCCTCAAGATTTCTTAGTGCCCACTCTGGTGGGTAAACCTAGATCCGGGCCTGCTCAGAACAACTCCTCTACTGGATTTTTCCTATCACCGATATATTGGAGTCGCTCGGTCATGTGATTCCAAATGTGTGTGGCTCAGAATCGGTGGCCATAGCAGACTGTAGTGTCCTCAGTGCGTTTGCACTTGAATCAATCCCCGGTGTGCAACAATGCCTATTCTTCTCTGTATAATTGGACTGGATGACAGCCCGTCTCAAGTCAGCCCATGAAAGCCTCAAGTGACAATGGGGTGCCTGACCTGTCGCATGACTTGAATGAGGCAGAGATAACACGCACACATACGCACACACGCTGTGCTTGTCCCCCATGTCAGAGTACATTGCCTTACATTAAATTTCTAGGGGCCTTTCAAGGTGACTGAATAAACTGTGTTTACTGAATCCTATTCGTAAAATATTGATAGCATTTTTTCATCCAAGGGTCAATCCAAAATTGGAGGACATTTGCACATCTAAATTTTTAAAAAATAAGTCCTCACGTTTTTGATATTATGGATTCATCGATAATAGGGACAAGTAGTCTCCGGGTTACGAACGAGTTTCGTTCCTTTGCTGGCGGCATAACCGGAATTTCCACGTAAATCATAATTAACTCTTAAAGTACCCCTAAATATCCCCTAAATCTCAAAACAATTATCCAAAAACATGTATTATTCGTCATTGCACTGTCCTCGCCAAGATGTTTGAGCTAAATCGTAGCTATAGACAGTGACCTAAGCTGAAATCTTTCCCCTCTCTTCCTCACTCAGCTGCGTGACTTCTTCACGGAAGCAAGTGCTCTCTTTCACGTGTGTGCGCTCTACTTCATGTACGCAAATGGGTTATTCTTCATGTGTACATGTACTCTTAAAGCTTTATGCTTCTGCATTGCAGTGACAGTGAACCTATGCCATTAACGCAGACCTGATTTACGACCCTACGCTGTAGCCTGACGTGCGCCTCCAAAAAAAATCCTAACTACGCATCACGTCAACGTGTCATGACGTGAACGTCAAAAAACTGCACTCCTTTGCGCTCTGGGTGATCACAGCTCCTGGCTGAATCACATCATTTTTGTACCCGAGAGATCTTGTTCATAAAACCTTCGAAGCAAAGCAATCCATGGTAGGGGTCGTATTCATTTCTCTAATCGAGCTATCGAGGGAACACTTGTCTGAGTGAGTTCAAATTTGAGCTTCCCTGACAAATTTGTCAGTTCAAATTGAGAGATTTCAAGGAGAAATGGTTGCATTTTGTAATTTAATTATGTTCTATGTTCTACTGCTGATTACAAAGAACAGACAAAAAAGGTGGAAACAAACTATAGTACTATTCTATTCATTTAATGCTGTATATTTACAGTATATTTAGAGCACACAATATTCTGCGCTTCTTTGACATTCAGTCAAAATTCTAATATATTTATACATATTATAGATTTTTTATTATTTTAGTCTAATCTCTAACTATTTACAACGGGAATTTATAAAAGGGCAAAACTACTTGCTGCCAGTGCTGCTGGTTCTGCATAAAGCTGGTGTGACTGTGACAGAGTGTACATTTGAATGGCTGCCAGCGAGATACATTATTATTCAGTCCCCCCACTATTCTGGCTCGCCTATTTTTATCTGCATGTCAGGGTGTGAATATAAAATCCCAAATCCTGCTGCATATAAAGTCACAAATATGCTCATGTGTGAACAGACAGTGAAGCAGCCACTGTGAATGTGTCTTAATATAGATTTCAAGGTGGTATTTGTTAAAGCGGATTCCCAACTTGTGCTTCCAAAAGCACATACTGTGTCTCTGTGTCCCTCAGTTTATTTGCTGTCCGCTTTGTCACCACAGGAACCACCATTACCCAAGCATCCCCATGCTGTCGGACACTTAAAGTGGCTTCTCTCCGCTCGCCATTAAGCCTCTTCTCCCATCTCCTTCCCTAGTCAACACTTACTGTGTATGTGTGAAGCCTGATCGGTAAACATCGGTGACAAACACTGAGACTCAGCTGCTAGTGGTTAAAAAAGGCTTGGTATAAAACACAAAATACCTTAGTGTATTCAGTATTTGGAGCACAGTGTGATGCCTTAGTCAAGGCCTTGACAAGCCCATAGAGTTAAAGGTTCGCCACATGATATTGATTTAGCACACTGAAATGCATGCTATTATTTCTATTGAAACAGTTTGGGTAAAATATGATCAAAAACACTGAGACGTATATATCATTATCAGAGGTGGGTAGTAAAGTGTTACATATACTCCGTTACATTTACTTGAAAAACTTTTTGAGAAAAATGTACTTCCAAGAGTAGTTTTACTAAGCCATACGTTTTACTTTTACTTGAGCAGATTTGTGAAGAAGAAACACTACTCTTACTACTACTACTTATTCTCTTTGGGCTAAACTAGTCGTTACATTTTTCCTCTTTATTCTAGATTTTACTTTTTTTTTGTAGCCAAATATGCCTTACAATGGCTCAACCTGTTTCACCAATTAGACGCTGCAATAATAATGACATGACTCCATTATACCAATAAGACTCAAGCTTGCCGTTCTAGGATCGTGCCGGCCTGTTCAATCACGTGGCGTCTTTAAAGCACCGTAAAAAAATTAAGTATTTGACATAGAGCGCCGCCGTCGACATGACTCCATAGCGCGGATTTTAATCTCTCTCCCAGTTTTTATTTGGCATCGATTGACCAATGAAAACCAGAGAAATTATCCTTTCAGTTTCATAATAAGAAACATGTATTCTCCACTAGAGGGCAGTCATGCTATTTGGACAAATGATGCTTAATTTCTGTCGATTATTTTTCTCTCAATTCAATGTTTTTTGTTGTTGTATTTCTTTGGCTGAATGTGGTCATGTAATATGTTACATTCCAGTATAATAATAACAGTTCATATAGTTAACTCTGTGCTGTGAAAAGAAAAATCATTATTTAAAAAAAATAAATAAAAAATCTTAAAGCAGTTAGTCACAATGTTACTCATTACTTCAGTATTCTTTTCACCAAATACATTTTTACTTGAATTTGAGTACCGTATTTTTCGGACTATAAGTCGCACTTGAGTATAAGTCGCACCAGCAATATAATGCCCAACGAAGAGGAAAAAAACATATATAAGTCGCACCGGAGTATAAATCGCATTTTTGGGGGAAATATAATTGATAAAATCCAACACATAGAACAGATATGTCCTCTTGAAATGCAATTTAAAATAAAAATACAATAGAGAACAACATGCTGAATAAGTGTACAGTATGATAATGTCACACGATGCATGAACAACGAAATGCAAACGGGGCCGGTATGTTAACTTAACATACTGTAGCTATTAAGAGTTATTCGGATAACTATAGCATAAAGAACATGCTAACAAGTTTACCAAACCATCAGTGTCACTCCAAAACACCAAAATAACAGAAATTATATAATAATGCGTTAGTAATTACACACATAAAACGCTCCAGAGTATAAGTCGCACCCCCAGCCAAACTATGAAAAAAAAACTGCCACTTGTAGTCTGAAAAATACGCTACATGTTCTGGAAGACTACTTTTACTTGAGTAATATTATTTTGAAGTAACGCTACTTCTACCTAAGTACAATTTTTGGCAACACTACAGACCTCTGATCATTATTATTAAAACAGTTAATGTATTCAAACGAAAAGTCTGAAGCTAGTAAGCTAAGCATTCCACAAAGGGATGATGTTTCCTGCTTTTCCCTATTCAGGATAAACATTTAGGATTAGCTTCTTCAAATGTTGTCCTTTCATTGAATTCTCTCTCCCACCATTTGTTTAAGGCTAATTTCCATAAAGGTTTTTGCATTGGTCTTCTAGACGGATGCCCTTACTGAATCCAACACTGCCAATTAACGGAGACCACCATTGAGATAGGTTGTCTCATGCCCCGCCTCGAGGCAGGGAAAAAAACACTCAAAATATAATGCTATACATCATGCATGAATGCTGTAAAATCTGCATTTAACTGAATTCTGACTTCCCATAAAAAAATTTTTGCTTACATTACTCAATTTATTTTTTCGTGTGGTTTATCAATCCGCAGAATTACACTGTAGATAAAGTCGTACTCATCCACCGTCCAAAAGTGAACTTTTGTCAGTCAAGCAGCTATGAACACCGTGTGTGATGATAATTATCTTAAGTAGCGCAGGAAAACCTCACCTGATTTTTCATTTTCACACGTAACGGGCGGACATTCATTCCAAAATACAACTACTTCTGTAAATGTTTCATTTGGACTGTACCCTTTAAGTCTTTCTGCCTTCCACATAGACATTATTATTGATGTTTTACATAGTTAAGGGTTCTCAACTTTTAAAATTGTTTCGAGTAAAATCCTGTGTGCATGCATGTCCAGTGTTTCCTCTAGGATTATTTTTTTTGCAGTGGAGGCAGAAATAAATTTAAATAAATAATCAATTATTTTAATTGTATTTATTTTATATACAGTATCAATATAATAATTAGCTATTTTATTTTTTAGATATATTTTATTAAATGTATGGTATATATTATAAATGTAATGAATTTTATTTCATTTTAAAAAAATATTGAACATAGTGCTGTTTTTTGCAGCTCTTTTTATTTTCGTCTTAGTGTTTTGGACGATAATAATTATTAATCATATTTTAGTCATCTCAGAATGTGTCTTCGTCTAGTTTTTGTTGACAAAAACGCCACTAATTTCGTCTAGTTTTGGTTGACGTTTACTAAAAATGTTTTCGTCTGTAAAATTAAAACAATTTACTCCAAAAAATAAATAAATAAAGGTTTCCACTTTGCAACAATTTTGAATGAACATTGACAGACGACCACATATTGTAGCGTCTACAAGGACAACGCCAACTTGGTGATTATACACACTCAATCGGAAAACAGTAAATTATTTTCCAATTAATTGTACCCACCTGGACGCCACAAACTGTATGTAAAATAAATTGTCCAAGAGTTTAAGAGGACGCTTGGCGTGACCATTAGCCTAATCCAGCTTGTTTTCCATGTCTCCCTCCTTGAACACACCTGAATCAAATGATCAGCTCATCAGCAAGCTCTGCAGGAGCCTGATAATGATCCTGATTATTTGAGTCAGGTGTGTTGCAGGAGAAATGGAAAACAAGCTGGATAGGGGCTCTTGAGGACTGGACTTGAGCACCCCTGGCTTAATACTAACGCGAATGTTATGCTAACGCTATGAGTGACATTTAGGGTGTGATGATCACTCAGCACAGACCAAGATAAGAAAACAAATCTTACCGTGTGTGCCTGAAGACTGAAGAGGACACTGCATGGTGAGTTGGAAGGGGGGAGGGGGCGCAGCACGTCACATACGTAAGTGGGAAAACCAGACACTGCTACGATGCAGGTTAGCTAAACATAAATATCACACATTGTGAACATATGACACAAACTATTGCGCATTTTCATCTCATTCTCATCTCGTTAGAGAAAAACTGGCATTCGTCTCGTTTGTTTCTGTCTCCCAAAACATGTTTATAACTCATTATCGTCTGGTCATCGTCATGAAAAATTTGTTCGTTGACAAAATGTTATGGTTATAGTCATCGTTGATGAAAACAACACTTATTGAACAGAACTACGGTATTAAAATACTACACAAAAAATACAAAATAAAAGGTGTGGCATAGGGTCTGAAATGCGTGAGAAACGTTCAGTGCGTGAAAGTTTAATAAATGTATTAGGTTAATTCATTTTTTCTGAGGTGTAACAACATAATACAGTGGGGAGAACAAGTATTTGATACACTGCCAATGAGAAAACCCATTGGCAGTGTATCAAATACTTGTTCTCCCCACTGTATATAACTGGTGTAGTTGTGCAGAACACCATAAAGCATCAATATTTTTCATACACACTTTTCTTTAAATTAGAATAAATGGGTACGAAATAATTGATCTATTTAATTTGGTGCTCATAATATGTCCGCTTTAAAAAGTGACAAAAATATCTATATAATTTCCACAACTTGCAGATCTGCAAGGCTTTTACACCTTTGCAAGCAAAGGAACACATTTAATGATTTCTCCCCCTGCAGCCTGTATCCATCATAATACGACTGATGCCACTTTGGTCAGCGGCAGCAGGTGGTATCAGGTGGTCTGATGTGACGGAGGTGTAAGTGGCTTTCAGATTGCAGGATAGCCTGTCTGCCAGCAGGCCCTTGGGGTTGGGGGGATGTGTTTGGTGGGGGCTTCACACCGTGTTTGGTTGCCAAATGGTCTTTCCAAACTCCCTGGCCTTCACTTTTATTCAGTGTACATGTGCGTGCGTGTTGGCGTGCGTGCGCATGGGTGTGTGTGCTAAGTAAGAGAGAGAGAGAGAGAGAGAGAGAGAGAGAGAGAGAGAGAGAGAGAGAGAGAGAGAGAGAGAGAGAGAGAGAGAGAGAGAGCGAGGTGTAAATCTCCAGATGGGTGTTTGGGGACTGTTTGGGAAGCTGCTTCACAGCAGCTTAGATTGATGAAGTGATAGTGATGGATGGAGGCAATAAAGGTCTGGATGTCCTGTCTGTTGGTAGCGATGAGGTCGCTATGAATCTCTCGTCTGGGGATACTGAACAAGACCACGCTCAATAACCAGCCGTTCCTTAGCCATTTCTTTCACCATCAAGATGATGAAATAGTTTTGTGAATCAACAATGTAAGATGCAACAACCTTAGGGCTAATAATATCGATTACATTTCAGCTTTTAGTTTTGCTAGTTAACTAGTTGAGCTCACTTAAAAAAATATTACCTGAAGCTTTAAGTTTTAAAATGATGCAGTGCTGTTCTGCATCACTTCAAACTGCAACTGTACATTATTGTAGGATCTCCAACAGGGCTGTAACACCAAATTCTGGGCCCTGGACACTCACAATGTTAGTTGGCCCCATCTATGCTAGTGCTTGAGATGTGAGACTCAAAAAAAAAAGTTTAACTTTCAGTTAATGTTATTAAAATACTGTATGTATTTGAAATGATTTATGACACCAGTTAATTTGAGGTCCCAGTTAATATTACGACATTTTTTATGGTACTGTATTTTTTGCAGCTGCTTAGACACGAAGAATGGTCAATCTGGGTGTCTCTAAAGGCTGGAACAGTTTTAATGTGTCACATGGGTATTTGGTATTTGAGTATTTGGCTCTTTATGCTGTGTTTATTCAGCGAATGCGGCTGTTACAGAAAAGGGCTTGGAAAAACAGGAAATAGTGATACAAAAACATGATTTAATATACATGCTAATTAATGTAACTACCACAGCTATCATGATATGACTACTCTTACCAAGGGGCCACCATTTGGGGAGGGACACCAAAAGGTAAAAGGAATGATATATTAGAGATAGGTGTGATAAGGTAAGATGAGTGTGCAAAAAATGTTAGTTAATGTGTATTGGGGAACCTAGAATTAGGACAAATAAGCTGTGAGTATTTTTGTCAGTTGACATGCTACTTTTAGCTATATTAGAGCTGTAATCCTGGCATCAACAGTTATATACGTACAACTTACAGTTATATACAATGTGCGGGAGCCGTCGGACCGACCTGTCACCTCCTGTATCATCCCGGGGGGAACAAGCATGGCGCACCCTTCCGCTTGCGTCCGACGGAACATTATCCACGTTCAATTTTCGTTATGATGAATTTCCAATAACCTGAAATAATTTAAAGGGAACCTCGGTCTTAAAGACATGTAGGCTCTAATAAGCCACAATTGTTCTCTTTTACTAAAATATGTTATTAGAAACACATATATTATTGCCATTGATTTTAAAAATTTATAATATTTAGTACATGCTTTGACCTCCGAGGGCACCATGTTTTACACACATAATGCATGCTGGGGCGATGACGCAGTCGGGATGGACTGGGAGAATAGCTGTGGTAGCTAGCAAGCGGAGCTGGTATGACGACTGGCATGATTTTGTGACATTCTGCTGCTGGTCAGATTGTTTTGTTACAGAGCTGTGGGATGAGTTCTATCGTCGTACCTGCATTCAATTCTAGCTCATCAGCAGTGTCTTTAAACCGATCCTAGGCGGCTTGCCGAAATATTGACTTGCTGCCATTTGACAGTTTGTATTCTTGAGCCCTTCGTTGCAAGTTGCATTTTTGCTTTTGTTTTTTCATTTGTCTGCCAACCTGGTTTTTGGTATCCTCTACCATGTGTAGGTATTTATGTTCATTATGTTTTCACCTTGCTTTTACGGCCTCTTACCGTGTTTTTTTTTTTTTTTTTAATGGAGGCCGACCTGCTGTCATGGAACGTTTTTTTTTTTTGTGTCTCGTTTTTCGCACTTACGTGTTTTTTTTGTGTGTTCAATAAACACTTGTACGCAATTCCTCTGCTGTTGTTGTCTGCTTTGTGGTCAAGCCTCGCTTCCGCATTCGCAAACCGTTTGTTGTTTTTCAGCTGAGGACTTGAGTTACTGATTGCAGCTAATAGATCGATAAACAATACACATACTATCGATGTAGAAAAAAAAACTTGGTCCTTGTAGTGTTCGTTAATGTTGTCAAAAGTGTGGTCTTGAACGCTCCCTTAATGCAGTGCCAGATTGGAATAAAAAGAGAATCACGTTTGCTCACAATGTGTGTAAAAATAAATTACACTGCAGTCCTCTTATACAGTATCTCTATGTGCAAAATAAAGCGTAATTATAATCTCTTGGGCAGAAAATGATAGGAATAGCCAGCAATCAAACCAAGTTTAATACATTTATTCATTCGTCTTCTGTGTAGCCGCGATGCAAACTTCGAGAGAAACATCTGGCAAGTCTGATAAATCTTAGAACACCGCCATGATGATCATCAATCTGGACAACGCTTTTACGTGACAAAAATCAGGTAAGGCAGCATTCTCTCGTCACTGAGACGTCTTGGCAGAGGTAAACTGCTCAACTTTTTCGTGTGCTGTAGTGCACGGGCTATCTGAAAAAAATAACCCAACTGCTGTGTTGCACTGTATACCGTAATCATATGCAAAGTACATGACAGCTCGGGATGCTAACTATCGCCATAATAATGTTTGAATTAGTTGGATCACACTATAGTTTACCGTGAAGATCTGCAAACATTTTTTGACATCAAACACTCACCTGTTCTACACTAGAGCAGGAGAGTGCCGTCACTAGCGAACTTGACACATGAACGCTTCTCTCAGCTCATCCCATCTTTCCTGTTCATTTTGCTTTTGCTGCTCGTTTTGAGAGATATCGACAGGGTTGTCCTACTCATTAATGTTCCGCTCGGGTTCAAATTGGAAGGGCAGAACCGACGACATGTTGATGTAGGTATAGAGTGACACTATGGAAGCCCAGTAGCGTAGCCCATTGACGTCACAGCTCAGAGTCCATTGCATCTTAAAAAACAAGGGCGACCTACTAGTTAAGACTTAATAGTTAGGCAAATTTTACATAGTTTATTAAAACGAAAACATTAAGAGGGGTTTTAATGACAAATTATTATAACTCGCACTAACGTATATTTTAAAAACTTTGTCTTTCTATCTGTGGTTTCCTTTAAGAGTATACTCTGATAGACACCTTGCTATGTAAAGAAGTGTTTTAAACCCTCTCAAAACACTCTCGAGCATGGCAAACTGTTCATTTTTTGTGTTCAAACAATTCTGAAGTGATTGTGAGGCATACTAAATGAAATCCAATCAACACAGTCAGCCGCAATTTCTGAATAGTGTCATTTGAACAAACGGGTCTGGCAAATTGCATTGTTTGTGTCAACATAAGTTAATGATCGCAGATGATAATTGCTAGTTGGAAGCAGGGCCTCCATGTTGTGGCCTATGAATGTTTGGTGGCAAAGAGCTTGTGAGTGATTTTAAAGTGGCAGCACAATTCATCAGTGGGCCATGAATATTCATTCAGCTCTCGACTCCTCCAGGGCAGCTCACAATACGGCTCTACTGCGTCTCATCTTTGCGTTGTCAGCTCCACAACACATGAACACTGGGGCTTCTCATTACCAGCCAGAAAACACACTCAGTTGCCTGCCAAAGAGGGTTGTGTCACTTCATTCATTTCAAATACGACTAAGACTGACACCAGGGTCACAACAATTCAGCCTGTTTAGTGGGCTGCACACAGAAAATAGGAAGATGCATTTAGCATCCTGGATTGTTTAAATGTGGAGCCAATCTGTTGTTTGCAATTTTAGAACATTCACACCAGTTCTGGGCGAAATGAAAATATATGTACAGTGTATCACAAAGTGAGTACACCCTTCACATTTCTGCAGATATTTAAGTACATCTTTTCATGGGACAACACTGACAAAATGACACTTTGACGCAATGAAAAGAAGTCTGTGTGCAGTTTATATAATAGAGTTAATTTATTTTTCCCTCAAATTAACTCAAAATATAGCATTAATATCTAAACCCATGGCAACAAAAAATGAGTACACCCCTTAGAAACTACGCACAACCCTAAATGTCCAAATTCAGTACTTCTTGTCATTTTTCCTCCAAAATGTCATGTGACTCCTTACAGGAGTGCTGTCAGCATTCCTGCTGAGATACGAAGAGGTGGGGGGTCAGCCTGTTAGTGCTCAGACCATACACCCCACTCTACATCAAATTGGTGTGCATGGCTGTCACCCCAGGAGGAAGCCTCTTCTGAAGACGGTACACAAGAAAGCCCGCAAACAGTTTGCTGAAGCATGTGATGTCAACAAAGCACATGGATTACTGGAACCATGTCCTATGGTCTGATGAGACGGGGGGGCTTTCTTGTGAAATTATGATGATTGCAGTTGCGTCTGGCATGCCCATTTCAATGAGGCATTGAATATCTATTGTCTATGTGTCTATATGTCAAATGAGAGTCAGGCCTGGCCTGTGACGTCACATAGTCCGATGGCGTCAGTGAGAAAAACTGACAAAGAAAACAAATGAATAGTTACGTATTTCTCAATAAAATATTTATGCAATACATTGTATATCGTTTGTATTGCTCAGCTACAGACAGTTTTAATCGTTTTAGTGTACTCTCTGTTTTAATAATATAAAAATACTCAACTTTTCAGTGCTTATACTTCATAAATTAGTAAAGCCGAGAGGCCACTAGATGTCCCTATACTAGCTACCACTCAGGGGAATCCTAAATCACCACACAACACAAACATAGGGTGCAGAAATAAATCAAACAGAACTCATTGGCTTTTATTGATGGTGATTGACATCCAATCCAGTTGAACTGGTAGGGCTGGCAGTGATTGCGGTCAGCAGTGTTGTTAATAACGGCGTTAGAATATTACGGCATTACTAACTGCATTATTTTCTTCAGCAGCGAGTATTCTAATTAATTACTTTTCTCATCTTGGCAGCGCCGTTACCGTTACTAAGGCGGGAAAGGCGTGCGTTACTACGTTGGTTGACTGATGCGAGAAAATTCTGAGAAAGACCGACTCACGGAGACGAGAGAGCAGAGTAGGAGTGGGGAGGAGGCAAGGGAGGGTGACACCTTTGCAAACGCGATGCTACTATGCTAGGTGGCTCCAATAATATCTGACTGTAGCCGATAGCCTACAAACTACACCAACATGATGCGTCGGTCGATATCAAATATATACAGAACTAGATGCAAATCACAGACACGGCTGCATTAGCAACATGTATAATAAAGAACTAGATGCGTTAGTAAACAGCCGCCATCTTAAAGCAGTAGACCTCTCAGGAAGGCTATGTTGTAGAGAACCTTCCTAGCGAACCTAAGTAACTTTTTATCTAAAATGCTTCTAAATCAGCAAAATCTTGACTTAAATCTATCCTTAAATGATGAAATAGTTTTAAAACTTACACATGTCAAAAGTAGACAGAAGGGAACTAATGCAATAAAGGGAGCAATTTTAACAACTTTAACGGTTGATTCACAACATTAAATGACTTCCACACATAGCAAAGGTTACTATCTAATTATTGCAATATCCGCAATACCCCTGTGTCTAGTTAAATTTAGGGTAAAGAATTGGGCTTGGGCCAACTGTCCCAAAAAACCCTTTAAACTTCATATTGTGTGAACTGTTTTTTTTTTGTTTGTTTTTTGTTTTGTTTTGTTTTGTTTTTGAGGAAAAAAAAAACTGAAAATTATCGCCAGTTCCTTTGCCAAGTAACTAATTAACTGAGTTACTAACGCAAATATGTTACTGTATTAAAACAAAAAACAACATGGCATGGTTTTAGTTATTGTAATCTAGTAGCAGCAATAAAACGAGACAGAGGGTCAGATACACGCGTACACACCCCGACAGACAGACACAAACAAACACACACGCATATACTTTCATCCTTTAAGTACATAATGAGATACTACACTAACTCATGGCTTTATGGAATTTGTGTCCAAAGTTGGCTGGGCAAAAGTTGCAGAATCGGCGATAGTCATGGTTGTTGTTGTTGTTTAAGACGACGCACTCTTGTGGGCGGAAGCGGTAATGCAGAGGAAACTACGGTGGCTTAGACAAACCAAAATGGTGCTGTTTTGGAAATCGAACGTAAAGATTTGAACATTTTTAACATCGTTTTAACCAGAAAAGTCGGTTTCGGTTAAAAATCAAATAATCGAACAGCCTTATAACGTTATCATGACATAAGAATGCCTATAGACCCCATTCACGTGACGTCACAACTCCGCCCCCCTGAGTTGAGCCGCCATATTGTTCATCAGCTCAACGTGTTTACATATTACCGCTACGTACATTCCTCCTATTATTGTGTGTTTTTCTGCTTGTCTAAGGAATCACCGCCTAGTTAACGAACCCAAAAATCTTCCTGACACTCGTTAACATTGATTAATCAAAATGGTGAAGGCATGTGTGGCGGTTGCTTGCAGTAACAGAGAAGATAAAGGGTCATTTTAGTAGTTACTGTGTGCCCATTGTTAAGGGCAAATATCTAAAGCAGCACGGTTTGTTTATCTCGGTCCATCATGCGTTTGTGTCGACAGCCGTCAGACAGCGGCGAAAATATTAATAGTCGCGATGCCAACATGATCGCAGACATCATCAGACAGAGACTACGAAGCTCGTCGCCACGGTCGCACAGCAAGAAGGTGAACGCTACAACAGGAGTTGTGCCGAAAAATAGCCACCCCGCGTGAAATGTCCCCCCTGACGGGAACGTCCACACGGAAACGACTTTCTTGTACCGTGAATATGTATTATTTTACTCTGCTTGAACTAATAAATGTCATACCTGTGTGATTGTCATTGGGATATGGTTGTGAAAACCTGTAGACTGATACATTTCTGTTCAAAGATGGTTATGTGGCCCAGTCCACGACCACGATTTGTTACTAAAATACAGTACTAATATTTTGTGTAATTTAATTATTTATTTAAAACTGATTTTACAGTCGTAAATCGAAAACGGTAATGCGTCCATGAAAACATTTCATGTTTTCACTTCAATAAAGCGTTATAAATAAGCGCACCCGTTGTCGAACCGCCGATCAAGTTTCATTTTACAATTGTGACAATGGTGATGCTCAGCTGCCCAAATGTCGGTTTATATTCGGGCAGGTGCCGATTTTGGGTACCCAATGCCTCATCGTAACATCAACTGGAGTATGACTGGAGGTTTTTGCACGGAACGGGACCGGACAGAAGGAAACATCGATTTGGGCATCAAATATGGATCTGGCAACTGGATCGACCAAAGCTTTTCCAAATGATAGCTTTTATGCAACTCATCCAATGAGTTTACAGCGTCTGAGAGCACCGAGGCTTCCATAATTTGCAAGTGAATCCACCTTTAGAAACTACGATCACTGACAATACGGACACACAATGACGGACAATATGGCGGCACAATACAGCGATCACGTGATTGTGTGACGTTGGTGATTGGGGTCTATATGGTGATGGAAGATTTTTTTGGTAACACTGTATTTACTTTATTTGAACGCAGCATCATAAGAGTGTCATATGACCGTCATAATTATGACGACACTGTAATGAGCATTAATGAATGCATATGACAGATATCATTAAGTTTCATCTGGCAAATTATCTCACTTATGAATGGATGTAAAAGATCTGGACTGGACATAAATGGAGTTAGTGACATAATTTGACACATAATGACAGCTGTCATTCATTAATGCTCATGTCAGTGTCATGCCATAATTATGACGGTCTTATGACACTCTTATGACGTAGTTGTCAAATAAAGTGTTACAGATTTTTTTCTATGTTACCCAGGACTAATAATACGCACTGTCTATTCCCATATGACAGAAGTCAGAAGGGCCACGGATTGGATTCTAAGGCATCCTTTCCTCATGTTATCATACCTGAAGGCCCCTTTGGTGTTCTCCCCAGATTGTAGCTGGGAGCTAGTAAGGCTTCTTGACTGACAGGCCTTGGCCGCTGGGGTCCTGAGGGATGGAGGATAGATGGGGAAGGAGCGTCAGCGAAGGCTGCACTTGGCTTGTACTTTGCACTGGTTTCAGACTGTCAGGCTGAGCGAAAGGCCTCACTGCATTATTCATGATATCACCTCATTTTTTCACAGCTGTGCACTTATTGGAAGGCTGCTTAGACCCACTGTTTAAAGAGAAGGAGTAATGGACCATGTCAAAATATGTTCACCTAGTTTACTGCTAACAGCAACAAAGCGCAACACATTTCTATTCTAGCAGTGCACAAAATATGGTAGGATGCTGTGGAGGCACAAAATACGGTAAATCACTGGCGAAGAGATAATCGCAGAGGAGGTGCAGCTTCATACTTTTTTTGAGCCTATATTCGAAACCAAAACCCATTTGTGGTCAGTAGCACTGTAAAATTATTTGTCGTTTTAAGTTAAACAATGAATGGCTGTAATATGGTCGTTTGGGCCCAAACTAACAATGCCCTCAAGGAATACAAAAAATACTGTACACAAATGCGATTTACTAAATTAAAGATGAATTAAGCAGTCATTATTATTTTCATATAATTTTTATAAAATAGCACAAAATCCCCATAATACCAATTCAGATAACATGTCTGGCAATAACAAAGCTAGACAAGCTGCTTTTTGACAAAATCATTTCTGTCAACATAATTACAGCAACTCTGTGATGGTATACTATGCAGATGCACGGGCAGGTACGTATATGTGTTTTTGAACCGTGTTCACTCTCCGCTCACAATCTGCTTGGCATTTACTTCTTAGGAATGTGTCAGAAGAAAGATCTCGTCTTTGATGCAACATGACGTTCCCCTTCATCAAGATGTGACTGAACAAAGCGGAACCTTTGAACACTTTGTTGAAGGATCTGATTGAAGCAAAAAACAGACAGTGGGGCAAATAAGTATTTAGTCAACCACTAATTGTGCAAGTTCTCCCACTTGAAAAGCCTGTAATTGTCAACATGGGTAAACCTCAACCACGAGAGACAGAATGTGGGGGAAAAAACAACAACAACAAAACAGAAAATCACATTGTTTGATTTTTAAAGAATTTATTTGCAAACCATGGTGGAAAATAAGTATTTGGTGAATACCAAAAGTTCATCTCAATACTTTGTTATGTACCCTTTGTTGGCAATAACGGAGGCCATACGTTTTTCTGTAACTCTTCACAAGCTTTTCACACACTGTTGCTGGTATTTTGACCCATTCTTCCATGCAGATCTCCTCTAGAGCAGTGATGTTTTGGGGCTGTCGTTGGGCAACAGGGACTTTCAACTCCCTCCACAGATTTTCTATGGGGTTCAGATCTGAACACTGGGTAGGCCACTCCAGGACCTTGAAATGCTTCTTACAAAGCCACTCCTTTGTTGCCCTGGCTGTGTGTTTGGGATCATTGTCATCCTGAAAGACCCAGCCATGTCTCATCTTCAATGACCTTGCTGATGGAAGGAGATTTTCACTTAAAATCTCTTGATACATGGCCCCATTCATTCTTTCCTTTACAGCCCCAAAGCATGATGTTTCCACCGCCATGCTTTACAGTGGGCATGGTGTTCTTCGGATGCAATTCAGTATTCTTTCTCCTCCAAACACGAAAACCTGCGTTTCTACCAAAAAGTTCTATTTTGGTTTCATGCGACCAAAACACATTCTCCCAGTCCTCTTCTGGATCATCCAAATGCTCTCTAGCGAAATGCAGACGGGCCTGGACGTGTACTTTCTTCAGCAGGGGGACACGTCTGGCAGTGCAGGATTTGAGTCCCTGGCGGTGCATTGTGTTACTGATAGTAGCCTTTGTTACTGTGGTCCCAGCTCTCTGTAGGTCATTCACTAGGTCAACAGCTCTTTGGTCTTGGCCATAGTGGAGTTTGGAGTCTGACTGACTGAGGACGTGGAAAGGTGTCTTTTATATCGATAATGAGTTACAACAAGTGCCATTAATACAGGTAACGAGTAGAGCCTTGTTAGACCTCGTTAGAATAAGTTAGACCTCTTTGACAGCCAGAAATCTTGCTTGTTTGTAGGTGACCAAATACTTATTTTCCAATCTAATTTGAAATAAATTCCTTAAAAAATCAAACAGTGTGATTTTCTGTTTTTTTCCCCACATTCTGTCTCTCATGGTCGAAGTTTACCCATGTTGACAATTACAGGCCTCTCTAATCTTTTCAAGTAGGAGAACTTGCACAATTGGTGGTTGACTAAATACTTATTTGCCCCACTGTATTTGATGGTGACACTCATCATGCTGTTTTATTTCTTAACGTTTTCCCAACAAATTGAAATGACAGAAAACTATGCTGAAGATTCCAACATTGATTCAAATTGTTTTTCCAAATGTTTATGCATTCTTTTACAGAAAAAAGTTGGAGGATAAGGTAGAACTCGTACCAATTTAAAGTATTTGTGACATGTCCTAGTAAAGTCTATTCAGGAGTGCTGGAGAGGATTGTCCGTCGGGGAGTCGATTCTCGGTTTCAGGAGGAGCAATGTGGTTTTCTTCCCGGCCGTGGAACAGTAGACCAGCTCTACACCCTCGGCAGAGTCCTCGAGGCTGCATGGGAGTTCGCCCAAACGGTCTGCACGCGTTTTGTGGATTTGGAGAAGGCGTTTGACCGTGTCCCTTGGGGATTCCGGTGGGGGGTGCTTCGGGAGTATGGGGTACCGAGTCCCCTGGTAAGGGCTGCTCGGTCCCTGTACGACTGGTGCCAGAGTTTGGTCCGCAAAGCCAAGAGTAAGTCTGACTCATTCCTAGTGAGGGTTGGACTCTGCCAAAATTGCCCTTTGTCACTGATTCTGTCCATTACTTTTATGGACAGAATTTCTAGGCACAGCCAAGGGGTTGAGGGGCTCCGGTTTGGTGGCCTCAGCCTTGCATCTCTGCTTTTTGCAGATGATGTGGTGCTGTTGGCTTTATCAAGTCGTAATCTCCAACTCTCACTGGAGCAGTTCAAAGTCGAGTGTGAAGCGGTTTGAATGAAGATCAGCCCTCCAAATCAGCGACCATGGTCCTCAGTCAGAAAAGGGTGGCGTGCCCTCTCCAGGTCGGGGAGGAGTTCCTGTCCCAAGTGGAGGAGTTCAAGTATCTTGGGGTCTTGTTCACGAGTGAGTGTAAAAGGGAGCAGGACATCAACAGGCTGATCTGTGCAGCGTCTGCAATGATGTACCGGTCCCCCGTACCGGTCCCTTGTGGTGAAGAAGGAACTGAGCCAAAAGGCGTGTGGGTGTGGGTGGGTCGTGACTGAAACAACAAAACCCCGGATACGTGTGAGGGAAATGAGTTTCTACCGCAGGGTGTCCGGGCTTTCCCTTAGATAGTGTGAGAAGTTCGGTCATCCGGGAGGGGCTCAGGGTCGAGCTGCTACACCTCGCGTTGATTTGGATGCCTCCTGGATGCCTTCCTGGAGAGGTGTTCCGGGCATGTCCCACCGACAGGAGGCTGTGGGGACGACCCAGGACACACTGAAGAGACTATGTCTCTCAGCTTGCTTGGGAACGCCTTGGGATCCCACCGCAGGAGCTGGTTGAAGTGGCTGGGGAGAGGGAAGTTTGAGTTTTGCTGCCAAAACTGCGAGCCCCGCGACTGGACCCCAGATTAAGGGGCTGATTGGATGGGTGGATGGATCGATAGATCGATGGATGAAGGGTAACATGTTCTTGAATTGGCTAATCATTCATACACTACTTGTAGAAACAAATACAAGAGGGCTGAGTATCTTCAAGTGAGAATTTATTGCAGTTAGTGGGTGTACTCTTCATAACTTAATATTCCACCAAGATGTAAAGGATACGTGTGACATGCAATAAACTTCAAAGACAATTACGCTAAATATGGAATGACAGCTGTCTATGTGCATTTATAAAGTGACACACAGATGGCCTGAAGCCAAGCCGACACATTTGAGTGCTAAACACTAAGTCTACGGAAGAGGGGTCTCAGGTCTCCATGGCAACACTTTTCCTAAATACTTTGTGTACTTCTAATGCAAATCAAAGAACCATCTTGAAGATTAAGGTACTTACCTTCCCAAATTCTTGCTATTTCTGATATGGGGACATAATACAGTTGGAGCTGTGGATGATTCTGCCACATTGTATTGATGGTCTCGATTGTTGATGAATACAGTGAAAATATTAAAATTTGAAAGTCGGGACACAAAATGTCCTCCAATTCTGAAATGACCCATTTAATGTGTCTTTTTATGTAGCTCATGCACATTTGTATATCCACTGTGGAGGAAAGGGAGATACACCCTTGGTCAAACGTTTTGAGACTTTCTCATTATGACCACGGGTGTGCTTCGCAGTGAAACAAATACAAACCATTTGATATACATGCTTAAATAGCAATTGGAATATTATAGGATGCATCTTGTCCCCTCTATTTATTTGAAAGGTCTTGCATAGAATTCCAACACCTCTCACATAGTTATGTAAAGGAAAGCTCAAAATGAATGAGTTATTTCGTTGAAGTTTCTCACCTGTGCGGTTTTTGACTGTATTCTACTGGCTTTTGCACGACAAAATGTTGCGCAAACCAGCAAATTTGACATCGTTGACAGTGGTACATCACATCGCACCTTATTACACAGGTAACTGCCACACGCTTCACACACACACACTCACCGTTAATGACCACGGAAAGGCTAAACACATGCCCAAAGAGACAATTACTCGCCATAGCAAAGATAGTCAAAGATTCAAAATTAAAGATACATAATATTAATACAAATCTGGGTGTTTGCAGAGGTACACAAAAATGACTTATTAAAAACACCTTAAAAATGACATTCTGACTGGGAATCTTCCAATCAAACTGTTTAGTAAACCTTATAAAAAAAATGACAAAGGTTCTTCAAATTAAAGAACATAGATGCTTATACTGTAATAAAACATGGAAGGATTTTAATGGTTGGACAAGTGTTGTGGTGGCAACACTACTTCACAGCAAGAACATATACAGTGCTGCTCAAAAGTTTGTGAACCCCCTCAACATTTTGGAATTTTCTATTATTTCAACCTGATTTCCTAATCAATCAATTCAGTAGTTTTTTTTTTGTTTTTTTAACAGTTGTGTTGTCGAGACTAAATTAAAAAGAGTTTTCATCAACTGATGTAGGTGCAAAATTGAACTGTTTGGTCACAACCAAAACCGCCATGTCTGGCGAAAAGTCAACACTGCATACCACCAAAAGAACCTTCTCCCAACAGTGAAGCATGGAGGTGGGAATGTCAAGATCTGGGCTTGCTTTTCATCCTCAGGACCTGGACAACTCCACATAGTCCAGGGAATCATGAATTCTGAGGAATATTGTCAAATCCTAGAACATAACCTGACGCCATCTGTTTTGAAGTTAAAGCTTGGCAGAAGGTGGATCATGCAACATGATAATGATCCAAAGCATTCCAGCAATACAACCAAGGAATGGCTGAAAAAGAAGAAGATTCGTGTTCTGGACTGGCCCAGTCAAAGTCCTGACCTAAATCCCATTGAAATGCTGTGGCGGGACCTGAAGCGAGCAGTTCATGCCAGACGCCCATCAAACCTCTCTCAACTGACTGCGTTCTGCAAGGAAGAATGGGCAAAAATCCCCCAAAGTAGATGTGAGAGGCTGATTAGTCACTACAGAAACCGTTTGGTTGAGGTAATCTCTGCAAAAGGAGGCGCAATATCCTATTAACTGAAGGGGTTCACATACTTTTGCACACATGATATCTGAGTTTTTCTTAAATCAACCACTTTTGTTAAATAAAGAATGACAATATAACTATTTCTTTTGTTTCAGTCCATTATTTGGAATGTCAGTATTGTGGATTTGTGTATAACTTAACATTTAATAAGGTTATTTTAGTTTTTTTTTACAAAAAATCTGACCATCGCTGTGGGGTTCACAAACTTTCGAGCAGCACTGTATGATCGTATGAGAAACTTTTAAGTAACAGCTCAAGTCCTTCAGTGCCAAGCGAGTGGTGATGAGTCCAGGCCAGTATGTATGTATGTACAGTGCTGGCCATAAGTATTGTCACCCCTGCAATTCAGTCAGATAATGCTCAATTTCTCCCAGAAAATGATTGTAAATGCTTAGTAGTAATGTGTTCATTTATTTTGCGTCCAATAAAAAAAAACACAAAAGAGAATTGGGGGGGGGGGTAATCTAATCATTATCATTTTACACAAAACTCCAAAAAAGGGCCGGACAAAATTATTGGCACCCTTGGAAAAATCATGTGATGTTTCTCTGATTTGTGTAATTAACAGCACCTGTTACTACCTGTGGCACATAACAGGTGGTGGCAATAATTATATCACACTTGCAGCCAGTTCAAATGGATTAAAGTTGACAAAACCTCTGTCCTGTGACCTTGTGTGTACCACATTGAGCATGGAGAAAAGAAAGAAAACCAAAGAACTGTCTGAGGACTGTCTGAGGGCAATCTCAAGACTACGAAGTCCATCTCCAAAACCTGAATGTTCCTTTGTCTACTGTGCGCAGTGTCATCAATAAGTGTAAAGCCCATGACACTGTAGCTAACCTCCCGAGATGTGGACGGAAAAGAAAAATTGACGAGAGATTTCAACGAAAGATTGTGCGGATGGTGGATAAAGAACCTCGACTAATATCCAAACAACTTCAAGCAGTCCTGCAGTCCGAGGGCACAACAGTGTAAACCCGTATTATTCGTCGGCGTCTGAATGAAAAGGGACTCTATTGTAGGGTACCCAGGAAAACCCCACTTCTGACCAAGAGACATTAAAAAAAAGTTTGCCAAAGCTTACCCGAGAAAGGCAAAAACGTTTAGGAATAATGTTCTATGGTCAGATGAGACAAAAGTAGAGCTTTTTCTGAAATGGCATCAACATAGAGTTTACAACAATAAAAAAACAGGCCTTCAAAAAAAAAGAACACAGTCCCCACAGTCAAACATGGCGGAGGTTCCCTGATGTTTTGGGGTTGCTTTGCTTCCTCTGGCACTGGACTGCTTGACCGTATGCATGGCATTATGAAGTCTGAAGACTACCAACAAATTTTGCCGTGTAACGTAGGGCCCAGTGCGAGAAAGCTCGTCTCCCTCAGAGATCATGGGTCTTCCAGAAGGACAATGACCCAAAACACACTTTAAAAAAACACTAGAAAATGGTTTGAGAGAACGCACTGGAGACTTCTAAAGTGGCCACCAATGAGTCCAGACCTGAATCACATAGGAAACCACTGGAGAGATCTGAAAATGGCAGTTTGGAGAAGGCACCCTTCAAATCTCGGAGACATGGAGCAGCTGGCCATAGAAGAATGGTCTAAAATTCCAACAGAGCATTGTAAGATACTCATTGATGGATACCAGAGGCGGTTGTTCGCAGTTATTTTGTCTAAAGGTTGTGCTACCAAGTATTAGGCTGAGGTGCCAAAACTTTTGTCCGGCCCATTTTGGAGTTTTGTGTTAAATGATAATGATTTAATTTTTCTATTCATTCTCTTTTCAGTGTTTCATTGCAAGCAAAATAAATGAAGATATTAGTACCAAAGCATTTGTAATTGTAATTATTTGGGGGGGTGGGACTGAGCATTATCTGACAGAATTACAGAGGTGCCAATACTTTTGGCCAGCACTGTATGTACTGTATAAGTATGTTCCACCTGTAAGTTGTTTATCTAGACCTGAACACATCTGCGGAGCATAAAACTTGAAGCTTCGAACTTTCTTTTAAGCTGATTTTAAAATCAATACAAAAAAAAAAAAATCGAATCAACTTTACATGTTTAAAGGCCTGCATACACATTGCCCCCTCGTGGCCTAATATGATAAAACAAGTGATTACTCTTGCTGTATTTTATTTTGGGTTTGAATTGAACAGCCACAATATATAGAATAGAAACAGTTGATTTACCTTTCTAAAATGAAATACTTAGCTCAGAAATTAATTCTAAGGGGCCCAACAATTTCAAACTTTTAAGATAAAATCGTCTGTTCGCAAACCGTTCCAAAGATTTCTGGTGAACATACTGTGGATTCAAATCCTTAAAAATGAAAAATACGGAGACCGCTTCCTTTTGTTCTTTAATAGACATTAAATAGGAGTGGTGAGATTCATGGCAAAAATAAAATAAAATAAAAAATAGTCGCATTTGAAATCAGCTCACCACTCCAAGTAGCAAAGTGGCCATTCATTCACTTCCCTAACCCAGGACACAGACACACTAGTCACACACAAAGCGCAGAGAAATTCCATCAAAGCAACATTCTGCAAAGACACCAATTTACAAAATATGCACCTTTCAGTATCACAACTATACAAAAGTTGTTAACATATGATCAATGTTGAAGTGATTCATGTGAGAAATCAACTGTTGGCACACAATCATGGATTAAAACCTAAACACTTCAACAGGTTTTGTAAAAGACAACCTTTAACAGCTTTTAAAATATGTTTCGGCTGACCCCCAGTGGTCGGAGCTCAAACGGTGGAGTAACACCCTGTGTGGCCTGTGCAGTGTTGGCAAACATGGGTCACTAACCTTTAAACAGCAAACACTGATTAAAAAAAGTGTTCAAATGGGGTGCTGCCATTCAAACTGCTTTCTGCAAATAAACTCAATTGAAAATTAAAGCGATTCTGTTAATTTGTGCCTCATTTATACATCAAGACAACACACTAGTCAGTCACTAACAGTGAACTACTAGTCTGCTGGATGATTTCTACCCAAAGGTGGACTGAAACAATCCCAACACTTCAGGGTTTTAAATTCTTTAAGCAAAATCTAAAAAAAAAAAAAATCATTTTGGAGACCCGTTGATGAAGCAGGACCATGGAAAGGCGCATCATACTGAACACAACCTGAACACCACTTTCGGTCTAGCAGAAAGAAAATTTCATTTTACCCCAAAATAACGACGGCCTCATGTTTAACCAAAAAATAAAAATGTGGTCCTACACATTAGTAATATCTGCTTTTAAGCTATAAGGTTAACAGATGTATAATGTAGAGAATCCCAATGTCAGATCTTTAAAGGTATAAACAATAACGTCACATGAGAAATAAGGTGTTACTTTTATGGACGTGTGAAACCTGGCAAATAAAGTACAAGGCTAGAGGATCATACAATTAGTCATGTACAAACATTACTGAAGACTTAACTAGACTCGTTTTGACTTGGGCCAGCAGTCATTGCTGCCGCCGCCATCAACTAGAGGCAGTTTGCTATACGCATGTCATCCGAGCCAAAATGCATGCAAACAAAAATTAGGTGAAATAGTGCCACCAGATACAAAACCCAAAAAAATAGTATCCATTTTAAGTTGTAAGAACAATTTAAGTCTAGTAAAGGATTTCATGCATACATATCAGTGACAATAGCACATTTGAGGGATGAATAGTCATTCTTTGGCATGCCATGAGACAACCTTTTGCCAAAGGACTAAGGAATCAAAAGGTCGACAGGCATGTGCGGTGATGCAGTTTACCAACAGCTTGGAGGGAGTTAAATCAACATCACCCAGTAAAACCAAACCAATGCATGTGAGAAACTGGCACTAAAAGAGGAAATAAAGCTTATTGGGGTCAAAGTAGCAAGGAATAGCAAGGCAGACAAAGTGGGTCAAGTTTAGTATTAGTTACAGTGGGTATTGAGAAAAAGGCTAATAATTTAGTGTGATGTACAAAAATGTATTACTTTTTCTGTTCAACATAGTTTCTTTTTTTAGTCTGTCTGGAAAATGACTGATTATTCACATGAGTGTGCACTTTGTCTTGGACTTCTTTTTCTTCTTTTTGCCCTCCTTGCTCATCTTCTCCTTATGCTTGCGAATTTCTCGTACTAACGTGTAAAAGGCATCGTCGACTCCCTGCAAAAAAAACATAAAATGCAAAAGCAAAGTTAGAAATGTACAATCGTACATAGAAACGCCAATGGTTGTTTATAATTGTAGATGGTCAGATGGAACGGCCAACCTTTTATTCATTGATATCACAGAAAGTAGCTGCATTTAATTTCACTACATAAAATGTGGATTTAAGAGAAGTGGTTGGCAACATTTGTGAACGTGTGCCATTTCTCTGGGCAAAAATGATTTCTGTTGAATTCACTCAAAATTGTTCACAAGATTTGGAGAAGGATATGAAATCTGGAAGGGTCAGTTAAGTTTAGAGGTTGACTGATATATCGGCCGGCCGATGGATAACAAACAAAAAAGGCATCTGTTTGGGCAACTGTGGCCGCCGCTGACTGACGGTAGAACCCCGAAAGGACCCCGCAGTAGCTTGAAGGCAGGTTGCTACATGAAGCTTCAGGCTTGCCTGTTTTGTAGATATTGTTTTTAAGATGTTGTTTTTTTATCTTGCATAATAGAATATGCAAAATTGCTTTAGCCTTTCAAGGTGTTTACGGAGCTATCCTTTCACTCTAAATGTAATTTGTAGCATTAGCGTAGCATTTGCGCAAGCATTAGCTTTAGCATTGCAAGCATCCTCTTAAACTCTCACTTGTTTACACCTCGTCGTCACGTTCTGGTGGGTTTAATTATTTGAAAATAATGTACTGTTCTTGCTGAGTGTGTATAATCATAAAAAGAAGTGTTGCGTTTGTTGGTTTGGTAGCACTAGACCAAATGAATCCTTAAGTCTCAGGTCATCCTTGTAAATTTAAAGCGTTTGAAGCAATTATTTTAAAAATTGCCTTTATAATCTACTCGCTTTAAAAAAAATAATAATAAAGTTTATTGGCTTTGGATAGCGGCAATCAGCTGGAATTTTTTTTTTTAATATTGGTATCGACATTTGAAAATCCCCTATCGGTCGACCTCTAGTTATGTTAGTCAACTTCCTAACATCTTTGATTTAGAGTGAACTATAAGTATTTGTAAATCACACTAAAACTCAAAAAGTTGTAAACAACTTTTGAAAAAAATTTCCAGATGAGCCTACGATACACTTACTCGTAATACTATGACTTTAACCTCATAATATTACAACATGACTTTATTCTAATAAAATTTAGACTTTAATCTTGTAATATTATGATTTCATTCTCATAGTTCTATTTACTCCCCTCTTTGTTTAGCCCTAAATACTCTGCGTATCCAAGTGTACACAAATGCTTGAAGGTTCAAATCAACTTAAGTGAAAAGAGTATTATACAATATAGGTTAATCCGGAAAATTACGGTAACTCTTAAGTCAAATATCCAAAACTTTTTTTGTTAGGGTGTGTGTACAGCAAATTTGCTTTTGTACTATAGGCTGGGCTGTGACTGCAAACGAATAAACACATTGAACATAAATGTAACTACTTTACAGTGAGAACAGTGATAATGTGATAATTCCATGGTGCCCTCAGGTTGACAGGAGAAAAAAGAATTACCAACAGGAATTTGTATCAGCAGGGAAAGAACAAAAAATAAGCACAAGTCTAACCTCCACTCACAAGACATGTCCCAACTTTTCATCACATCCACACCACACTTCCCTCCGGGAAAGAGCTCAGCCAATGACGGTGTCCCAAATTCAGCGTGATCTTGATTCATCACCCAAGTTGGTTTACAAACCCACACACCTTTTAGAGCATTGACCTCAGCACATTGATAGAATTTCATACTGTTAGCTTATCCGGAAGCTAAGGGAGGAACTGTGTTGTATTCAAGTGAATGAACTGATTATATAAATATGAAACCACAAGATATATTTCAAAAGAACGGAAAGAGTAACTTTGTAGTTTTATATGTGAACATATCTTTTTTTTTTTTTTTTTGTAATTAAATAACATTAACTGAATATATTATAAAGTAAGATAAATGAACATGTGTCTTACTATTTTCAGTGAAATCATAGAAATTTATGTGAACTTTCCAGGTACAAAGTACATACCATATACCAGCATCTGTGATACAAAGCAATAATTAGACATACATTAGCTTCAGGAGTATTTGTTTTGGAATTTTGCTGCTGCTCAAATTAATTTCCATCAAGTCACCAGCCACAAATTGAAGCGCAGGTCTACTGGAGAACCAATGAAAAATAAAAAATTGAGTACAATAATGCGCCTTTACGACTATAATGTTTACTTTTGATAGACGCAGTAGAGGATGGTGGCTTGCACATCTGCCTCACAGATTTTCAGTTTGAATTTTTGCACTGCCCATTATGTGGTGATGTTTATGTGTTCCCAGTATTGTATGAGATTTCTCGGGGGGCCCCAAATTCTACCCGCATTTCATGATGCTCTAAATTGGAGTGAATGTAAGTCTAAGTAGTAGTTAGTAATGGGAATATCTCATCTCTCAAAAGTAACCTGTAACAGCGGACAGCATAAGCAACAGATATAGATGGTTTTATTGTTGATTTGCTACGTCACATAGAATCTACTTTGGTTACCTTATTTGTGTGTAAACAGGCATAAATGCAAAATTGACTACAAATTAACCTTTCCGGTCGTTTTTTTTTTCCTCTTTTCATTTTTTTTAACAGCTCTCATGCAATTAAATTGTGCATGTGTAGTTCATGTTACAGCCCGGTGAATCTGATTGGAAAAACCACTTGCCCCAGATTAGACCAAAGGCTTACAAGCGTGAAAGAAGAAAATTCAACTAGGCCAAGTCAGTATGACACCATTTTTAGATGATATTCAGCCATTACACAGAGATATAAATGTAGAGAGAAATCATCCATTGGCTCCTGTTAACACCTCGCCACAGCCCCAACAGGAAAGTGCATATTAGTATGGAGAATCCAACACCACTTTTGTACCCCTGTCTTACTATCCACAATCCAGTTGGAACGCACAAACACAAAGAGCTGGTGGGTCGAGGCTGCTGACACTTACCCATTCACATCACAACACACTTTTTAAGCTTGACACAGCGCGGCGTCTTTTCTTCCTTGCTGAGCTTATTGACGCGGTACTGCCTGATCTCCCGAACCAGAGTGTAAAAGGCATCTTCCACTCTCTGCGGCATGAGACAATACTTCCCTCAGTAGTGACCAATACAAAAGGCGGGCAGGTTGTACAGCTTCATGCAGCGTATAGACAAAAAAGGTGTCAAGTTGGGTGGTGGGTTCAGGTGTGTCTACCAGCTGAGTCTATAGGGAACTTTAAATTCTGGTGATGTAAATTATGATTTGAGATTAGAATAGATAAATACTTACCTCATCCTGGCACTGTGATTATTTTCACATCTAGCCCACTCATGCCACTATGATGCTTATTGTTTATTATGTACATATACAAAAAAATATTTCTGTCCATTACTCAACATTAACATGTTTGAATCATCAATGTTTAGAAAATCATCCTTTTTTCTTTGTCATGATCTTTAAGTAAATCCAACCAGACCATATGTAGACGGCTGCTTTACTCTTCCACAAGTGAAATTCAATTGTTCTAGTTGTCACCACACAAAAACAGCACTGAGTAAAGCACACAGTGGGAGTCAGAGTTACAGGCATCAAAAATAGAGAGAAACAGCATCCCCTTGTGGAGGAAAAAGTATTGGTCCCCTTTTAGGAATCAGAGGTGTGCAGAATTAAATTACATTTCAAATTTCAACACAACAGAACAAATCAGAGACACAAAGCAAGAAAGTGCTCACTGCTTCAGCTGCTCAACCACTAAACATAACGCACACTTCATCAAATGAAACCAACAAGACCAAAATCACACCCAGTGAAACTAGCGACACTCAATTACCCTAACCCCATAAGACAAAATTTTTGATAGTCTCTGATCAATCACAGTTCTTCATTGGGAAACAGGCCGCAATGGATTTTCAGGTATTCATGATACAGCAGCATCTCACAAAGACAACCCAAGTTAATGAACACATTGTCCCAAAAAAAACACCCCAGGTGAAAAAAAAAAAAAAAAAAATTCAATTGCGTACACATTTTCCCTTAACTGGGGACATAATTATCGCAGTTTGACGAACCAGTGGTCAAAATTTGATGACACGCTCACCCAATTATCATGCTATACAGTCCCTGACAAAAGTCTTTTCGCTTATCCATTTATTAGAAACAATTACTAATAACCTGAATTTTAATTATTCAATTGGTTTCAGAAATGGCTCATGTGAAAGCTAAGACACTCCCAAATGATGTGGAATGTACAAACATATTTGTTTCATTGAAAAAAGATTTATCATTTAATGAAGACATAATGGTCAAATTTTGGCAAGACAAACGTTTTGTCGTCTACAGAAAGTAGTGTGAAAATTGAACAAAAAATGTACTTCAAATACAAAAATATGTTACATAACATAAGCGAATTGAGGAGTGGTGCTGTGAGATCCAAACTTAATATTTTGTATGACTTCCATGGGCTTCGGCAAGGATTCATACAATTTATTGATGAAGTCTTCAGGAACATCAAAGAAAGGAGTCTTGAATGCCTCCCAGAGTTCAACACTCTTGGGTTTCGTCTTCCATGCTTCCTCTTTCATCTTACCCCAGACATGCTCAATGATGTTCATGTCTGGTGACTGGGCTGGCAAGCCCTGGAGGATCTTGATCTTCTTTGCCTTGAGGAACTTTGAGGTAGAGATTGAAGTATGCGATGGAGCACCATCCAGCTGCTGAATTTGTCCCTTTTTATGGTTAGGAATGTAAGAGGCAGCTAAGATTTGTTGATATTTCAGACTATTTATCTCTCAGGGTGCAGACAATTAAAAAACCATGTGGCATTTGCCAAGGCCCACAGCCTGTCAAAAGGATGGACGTTGGAAAAGTGGCAAAAGGTGGATTTTTCAGATGAAACTTCCATTGAATTACACCACGGTCGCCGCAAATATTGCAGGAGACCTACTGGAACCCGCATGGATCCGAGATTCACTCAGAAAACAGTGACGTTTGGTGGTGGCAAAATCATAGTCTGGGGTTACATCCAGTATGGGGTGTGCAAGAGATCTGCAGAGTGGAAGGCAACATAAATAGTCTGAAATATCAACAAATCTTAGCTGCCTCTTACATTCCTAACCATAAAAAGGGACAAATTCTGCAGCAGGATGGTGCTCCATCGCATATTTCAATCTCTACCTCAAAGTTCCTCAAGGCAAAGAAGATCAAGATCCTCCAGGACTGGCCAGCCCAGTCACCAGACATTAACATCATTGAGCATGTCTGGAAGACGAAACCCAAGAATGTTGATGAACTCTGGGAGGCATGCAAGACTGCTTTCTTTGATGTTCCTGACAACTTCATCAATAAATTGTATGAATCCTTGTCGAAGCCCATGGAAGTCATACAAAATATTAAATTTGGATCTCATAACACCATTACTTAATTCAATTATGCTATGTAACATATTTTGTATTTGAAGTAAAGTTTTTGTTCAATTTTCACACTACTTTCTGTAGGCGACAAAACTTTTGTCTTGCCAAAATTTGACCTTTATGTCTTCATTAAATAATAAATCTTTTTTCAGTGAAACAAATATATTTTTGTACATTCAACATCATTTGGGAGGGTCTTAGCTTTCATATGAGCCATTTCTGAAACCAATTGAATAATTATAAGTCAGGTTATTAGCAATTGTTTCTACAAAATGGATAAGCGACAACACTTTTGTCAAGGACTGTATTTTGCCAGCCACATCTTTGATCACAACAACATTGAAATACTGTCATTGTTAGTGCTGCAGAGCTACCTTGATGCTTTTACACGTACCTATTTTGCTCACCTTTTGCCACTGAGCAACGAGTAGAGATTATTATTTTATTCTACGTTGTGTTTTCTATTATGCTTGACCTTTACTATTTTTAAAATTCTTCTCACTCTTCCTTTGGCACTAATGTAGCATCAATTCGGGCTTTGCTATATTCTTTGCAGCATCTAGATCATGAGTCTCCAACTGAAGGGCCGCGGACCGGTACCAGTCCGTGGCCCATTTGCTACCGGACCGCACAGAAATAATAATTTATCAACGACTGCATTCTGGCCGAATAACTTTGGCCTGTGCCCATTAACACACCAATCTACTCTAGATATAATATTACAGGATAGAACCTCGTCATAGAAATCCATTGATTGGACTGCGAGCAGTACATCGTTTTGTATATCTATGTGCGCTTGTCCTCGATAATAATGACGTAGGGCGGGTGCATCACATTTGTTTCCGGAAATAATTAGCCCCAACACTAGAATGACTGAAGTAAAGATGTCTTTGGACAGATTTTTTACGGGGAAAAGTGTACCTGATGAGCCAGAAGATGAGCCTACAACCTCAAAGAAAACAAAATCTACGCTACTTCCCAATCACTAAAGACCCACGAACTGCATAGGAGTGGATTCGTGACCCGTTTGTGAATAAACCGAGTGATTCGAGCATGTCTGTGCAACAGGAGGATCAGCTTGTAGAGATCGCTACTGACAGCGACCTTAAACGTACTGTACATTTGAGACAACAACTCTAGCAAGGTTCTGGATTAAAGTCATTCCAGAATATCCTGACATCGCTACAAGACCACTGAAAACCATGCTACAATTTCCAACATCATATCTTTGTGAAGCAGGCTTCTCTCACTCTCCCATCACACCAAGATGGGACCATCTCGTCTCAAAGAAACAAGCTCGGGCCTCCCACTGATTCAGCAGGTGAGTTATATTTTCCCTGCACTTAACACGACAAGGATAAAACAAATGTTATTTTATATATGCTGTATTTTTCTGCCGCACATTGCCGGTGTGACAAATTTGCATGCACGTAACATTAAAAATGGCCGTGAATGCAGCGATTCCAAAGTAAACACTACAAACTTTCTTTAAAGAAAGGAATGTTAACTTACGTTTGATCATCGACAGACATGTAGAAAAGAGTCCAACTGAATATAAAAGAGGGCTTTTCACCGCCACAAAAGCTTTGGTAGCAAAATTTTATAAGGGAACAAAATTTGACAGAACACCGGTCTGTGAAAAAAAAAAAAACCCCAAATCACACCGGTCCGTGGTGAAAAAAAGGTTGGGGGTCCCTGATAAAGATCATCATCTGATGGGCACACATTTCTTGGAACATTTCAGTGTTAATGATAAACTTTTTTATGAATGGCTACTCGATTTGTGTAGATTGGGCCTTAGATTATTAACTGTTTTTGAAAAGCCATGTTCAATTCCTCAGGCCACAACAAGAGGTTACAAATCCATTTACAAAGTTTTGAAGACTGTCAGTGGATTATCCACAAATGGAGAAAACTAAGAACAGTGATGAACATTTTCAGGCATTTATAACTAAGCCACAAGAGTCATTGGAGGGAAAAAAAACGTCATCAAAGGGAGAGTACCAAAATGAAAACCACTGTTAGGTGCCGACAAAAAATAAGACACATGCTTGTCTTATAGGGCGCTTTTACACTAGCACTGTTTGGTCCATTTAAAACGAACCAGAGTTGTTTTTCTCAGATAGTCCGTGTCGTTTTGTAAATGTGGACGCGCATCCAAACTCTAGTTCAGACCAAACAAACGAACTCTGGTCCGCCGAAAAATCGTGGGTCTCGGTCCGCTTTAAGCGCACCCTGCTTCGCTTGTGAAAGCAAGCAGACCAGGGTGCACGCCGCTCCGAGGAAGGTATTTCATCTTCTAAAATGTGTCCAATCAATGAGTGCGCCTTTTGCCGACGTGACGCTACTCGGAAAGTTCAGTTGGCTCAGTGTGAATGCTGAACCTTTTCAACAAGTAATTTGATAGTGTTGTTGCAAGGTAGCTCTTCAACCGGACTCCAGTCCTCTTGGTCTAATGTGAAAGTGCCCACATTTGCAAATAATTCTTTATGGTCGCCAAGACTTATTTCCAAGAGATATTTCAGACATTTTTTAAAAGTGTGTAGTCAACTGCATTTAACATAAAAATGAGTATTCCATAAAAAAGAACCTCACAGCATTTGCAACATGGTGGTGGCCTTGCCCTCCATCAGGACCCTAATTTGCCAAATTTTATGATTATCTTTGTGAGAGATTAGGTTCGATGATCTGAAACATTATGTTTGTGACAAAGATGCAAGATTTGTTGTGTATGGAATAGATTAAAAATGAGATCAAATTCATTTAAAAGGCGCACACATATGTGTCAGTCGAGACTCATACCTGTCTGGTTTTGGCTGAGGTCTCTATAAAGGGAATGCCGTAGCTCCGAGCTAAATCCTGAGCCTGTTTGGTGTCCACTGTCCTGGACGGGAGGTCACACTTGTTGCCCACCAGCACCATGGGGACATCCTCGGAGTCCTTCACCCTTTTTATCTGCTCTCTGGACATTAACAGCAAGAGATTTTTATTCACTAAGAGATTTTCGCGCCGACTGTCCAACCCCACCCCCCCAATTGAAATTTCTACCGTACCTAAATGTGTTAAAGCTCTCCTTTTGTATTGGTCGAAAGTTGAAAAAATTGGGAAAAGTTTCATGTAACAGCAACAGCCTAAACTATTATTGCACAATGTTCCCAGTGATTAAACAGGATTATTGTGAAACAACGGGGACCAGAGAGTCTCAAAGATGATAGGCTGCGATTGCCTTGGATTACCGGTAAAATAGGGGTGCAGAAAAATAAATCAGATGGTAAATAATCGGGTGCAACTTGAAGCCAATCAAGACTGATGGGAAGCACTGTATTTGCACACTCGACGCCTTTGATTCAATTAAAGAGAAGCAATGCTGTTTGCATAGCTCTTTGTAATGCTTACTGTTGAGTGTGTGTGACAGACTGGACACAAGTACTGGATTAGAGAATTAGTTATCGATAGAGAACAACTACAGTACAGTCAAACATTTAAGAAACACAATACGTGTTATTATACTGACAAGGCATTCTGCCCAGAAAACTTAAGAAAATTTAGCATGACTAGAACTTAAAGAAAAAAGTCCATGCATCAACGAAAAAAAACAAACATGTGTCCATTAACTCAACACTCAAATCTATTTTTCACACTTCCCATAATTAATTCACGATAACATTTTTAATATTTCATTGCCAATATTAATCTGTTTCCCAGTATTCCTGCAAGCATTAAGTCAAGGACAACCTTTCAAGTGGGGTCATCAATAAACTCACCTGTAGTGGTGAATGTCCTCAAAAGACTTCGTGTTATTGATGGCAAAGACACAGAGGAAGCCCTCCCCTGTCCTCATATACTGATCTCTCATGGCGCTGTACTCTTCCTGACCTGCAGTGTCAAGGATGTCCAGCAAGCACGTCTCCCCGTCAATCACCACTTGCTTTCTGTAAGAGTCCTGAGCGCAAAGAAGGCCACAAAAAAGCTTCATATAAGAATAAAATAGGAAAGAATGGAACTGGCATGGTTTTATTTTATCAACAATTATTATGCATTACTAACAACTGTCTACCATTATGAAAAGGCACCCTCATTGCTAACTGTAATTGTGTACGTAATAGATATAATTCTATAGGATTGCAAGTGATTGACGTAGAAATTACTTATGTAGACATACATTTATGTTTCGAAAAACCTTACTTTATTATTATTTGATTAATGAAATCATGACAGACATTTAAAAAGGGGTGGTACTTCGATTCATGGAATTGTATTTATTTGGCCCCTGGATAACTTTAATTTTATTGTTTTATTTAATTAATTCTGTTCTGTATATAATATGATAAAGAATAAATGGAATAATAATTGCAAAAAAAAATTTTTTTTTTTTAACATATTTCTATGGAAAAAGTAACAGGACAGAATATACTGTATTTAGTTTGGACATATAAAATTACCAATATCAGGATTGAGGTCACAGAAACATTGTCCACTAATAATTATTTGATGAGCGTGACTGAGTCATCAGTCATCATATTAAATGTGTATAGCCACCAATATACAGAGAACATGAATAATTAACTGGCACCATAGTAATCCAGCTTAATAGATTCCGCCTCCAAGAAAGCTGGCAGCCAATGACAAGAACCTCAAAAACCTGTTCGGTGTCTTTAATGCTAACTCGAAGAACCTGTTAGAACCACATTTACAGATGCGGTTCTCCTAGCCCTACCTCCCTATGAACTTACACACACAGTGCGGGAAATGGCATGCATCACAAATGCATATATTCACACACTGAGCATACATATCCATACATGTATATTAACATACCTCAATGGTGGGGTCATATTCATCCACAAAGTGATTCTGGATGAGCTGAATGGTGAGTGCGCTCTTGCCAACGCCACCAGCTCCCACCACAACCAATTTATATTCCGTCATGATTCACCTGGGCCACCAAAGAAAAAAGCACATCAGCAGGTAATTCAGAGTAGCTAATCAACTAATTTCAAGTTACCTAAACTGCAATGAGAAGCCAGAGCCAATGATGCATAACATAATACTATGCCTACATTGGAAGTTGTGTAGAAGTTCTTTAGTATTAACATCATCAAGGAAAAGCACTTATCAGAAGACGGATTCATTTTTTAAAAATTCTGGTTTGTTCTAATTCTTAACTTTCGGGATATATTATTTTTACAAAGCAACATTATTTTGTTAAAATCTCATAAGACTGTGCATTTTCAAATTGTGCCTTGAAAAAAATGTCTTGGAAAAAAACTAAATGCATTTACAGGCGACTAAAATTAGCATGAGAGATATGCTGATTTTTTTTTTTTTTTTTTTTTTTTTTGCATTGCATTGCATTGCATAGTTACAGTACAGTGTTATACAGCCCACGATTACATTATAGTCTGTGCAGTGAAAATACTGTTTTTGGTAGCAGAGATTTTATTAACTGCTGCACTGTCGTTTTTCTGACGCAAAATGACTAACATAACAAACGTAACCCTCGAAAGTCAAATGGTAAAGAAAAATTCCGAACTCAGTTTCGCCAACACGTAATATTTCACATCATACACATATTGTTATTTATATTTACTGACCTAACGGCCGTCTGACAAAGTTAGAACAAAGTTAAACATGATGATTCTTGTAAATGCATACTTATTACCCAACTTACGTCTATACTAGTAGTAGAATGTCAACATAAGATCACCTGTCACACAGACATTCTGGAAAAATTGCGATCCCTACATTATACACTATTCTTTGGATCCGAGTGTTCTCGAGTGACGTATCAACGCGCTCATATTTGGATCCTAAATCAGGTTTAGAACATCAAAAGGATTGGACTTCAATCTAGGCTGGGACAGGGCTGGGAGTCAGCAGGTTTGGTTGCCAGGTTAGATGAATGCTGGGGTGAAATCCTTCGAACCCGGTGAACAACCATACTACAGTGTGCTAAGGGCTAGGCTAGCTTCGGAGTCAACCCACCACCTAAAACATATACTGACGCTTATTTGCGGCGTTATAGCCGAAAACAAGCTGCAGACGCTACAGTATATGCAGAGCATGTGCGGGAATTAGTATCGTTGATTGAGGTTAAAGTATAAAAATGGAGCAAAGTTTAAAGCCGCCATTGACAAGCTAGCCGAAGGGGCTGTATTGCAGGGCCGACATTAGTAGGTTCACAACTGGGCGTAGTTTGCATTTACAATGAAAATAGATCCTACCTCTCTAATAACACCACGCAAACACAACTTTGTTTGGCAATTGACTTCAAATTAAGATTATGGACATCTTGGGTTAACATTACAAAAAAGAAGCTAACTATGTCACTCGCACCCAATTGTAGTGTTACCTTTAAACGAATGGAGTTCCGCGTCTAAAGTGGCGACTAAATGAGTCAAGCTGATCGTCCTCTGGTTTCACACGATGTCTGCATTGCCTGGTCCACGACGAAACACCCGCATTAGATCTGTCTACTCGGTGGCAAGCACGCGGGAAGAGGCGAAAACTAGTGTGCAAATTAATCGATTGAACTTTCCATTTGTCCCAACGTCGACCGGCCTAGCTGCTCAGGTTGGCCTCCTTTTGGTGAATATGGGCGGATACCGGGACGCACTTTACCCACAAAGCATCGCTGCTGATTCCACTTTGGCCCACACCGCTTTGGCACCCGTTCTCCTCTGATTTAGTGACTGATATCTTCAGATGTAATTGTTTTGTATGTATTTTGTCATGTTGAATGCATAACGATATAGTGTGCGCAATTTCTCGTTTATTACCACTCCTGTAAATTAATGACTTGGTCATTGAGTTACACGCCACTGCTTATTTTTAAGAAAGGCAGACTTACATTTGCATACTATATTTATATAGGCAGTATTTATGAAGTATGTAGGTCACGTGGTGTAAGTTTCAGAATAAGCTGTCGTGCTGCTGCCCTGCCGCAGAGTCAACAAAGTCTAGGGGGCGCCTCCACTATATATAGGCTCTAAATATAACTGCAACGTCCCGGTTGGACGTCATTCCAAGGCAGGGAAGTGATTTGGCAGTGAGTTTTCTACGTGTTTACTCAGATCCCTCTTGCGCGCCGGATTTGCATACACTCAGCATTTCACAAAGCATAGAAAAAATATGAAACGCGGGCTAAAAATTGAAAATGTCGACAACAGATATTTACTAATCCATTTAGAAAAATAAATAATTAAAAGCAAGGAGCAAGTTGGTGTCTCAAACAACTGGCGGAACGCTCTGTCCACCCAAAGAAAACTGGATGTAGTACTAACGGCAGTCTGGGCACCGCGTATGGTATCCCATTCATATAGTACTGATGTGTTCTAAGTTTTAACCTTTGCGTTGTAACCTCCTCTTTCACCTTAAAAAAACCAAATTAATTAATTAATTAAATGATGGTTTTGTTCCTAGGGGGCGCTACACACATTTACGCATATTTCGAATTTTATTTATTTATTTATTTATTTATTTATTTATTTATTTATTTATTTATTTATTTTATTTTTTTACATTTTAGCAAAGTTTTCGCCAGTGTTCACCTGGCTGTTGAGTTTGGTGAGTTTTGAAGCATTTTGAGGGGGTCAAAGTAGGGCTCAAAGCGTCAGCGGAACAAAGAATGACTGCTAGGGAGTGCTCCATAGGGTATTTGGAATTTGTCTTTACGAGGTATTAAATATTGCACCTGTCTTAACCTGCCTGCCGATTTTGAAGCATTCTAAGGGGGTCAAATTGAGCTCAAAGGGGCTGCGGAACAAAGAATAACTATAATAATAATAATAAAACTGAGGAACCACAATAGGTTGCCTAAAAAAACATTGTCACCTGCATGTCCATACTGTTCAGATATGGATGTGTTCTAAGTCAAATAAAATCAAATCAACTTTTATTTGTTTAGACCAAATCACAACAACAGTTATCTCAAGGAGAAAACAAAACATGTTTTAAGGTGTAGTAGCCCTACTCAGGATTTTTTTTTTTTTTTTTGGGGGGGGGGGGGGGGGGGCTGAAATAACTTCAGTGAGACACTTTTTGTAGCCATCTACCAGTCTTTGACATCAACACAGAATACTTTCAACAGTGACTGACTGTTGAATTGAGAGAAAACAGCATGGTGAGATCAAAGGAGCTGTCTGAGGCCTTCAGACAGAACAGTGTAGACTCCTATAAGTCTGGTACGGGATTTCAAAAGATCTCAAGAGAACATAAAATCAGCCATTCCACTGTCCGGAAAATAGTCTACAAGTGGAGGACATTCAAAACAACTATCAATATGCCCAGGTCTGGCTGTCCAAGCAAGTTCACCCTGAGAGCAGACCGCAAGATGCTAAAAGAAGTCTCCAAAAACCCGAAAATGTCATTGCAGGACCTACAGCAGGCTCTTTCTACTGTTGATGTGAAAGTGTATGCCTCTACAATCAGAAAAAGACTACACAAATTTAACATTCATGATAGGTGTGCGAGGAGGAAACCTTTGCTCTCCAAGAACATTAAGGCGAGAATGAAGTTTGCCAAAGTGAATGTAGACAAAGACCAGGACTTCTGGAATAATGTTCTTTGGACAGATGAATTTAGAACAGAGGACATGTTTGGCTTTGGAATGTTCTGATCAGCTAACTGACGACATGTAAATTAGTTGACGTCATTAATTCAAGGTCACACTCTAAAACTGAAATCATGGGGTAAAAAAAAAAAAAAAACTTCAGGAAAAAAAAAACAGGAAGTCAGAGAGAATCGTGGAGCTCCACTAGTCTGGCTCATCCTAGGTGGCAATTTCCAGATGCTTGAAGGTGCCATGTTCATCTGGTCAAACAAATATACTCAAGTATAAACATCATGGGAATGTCTAGTCATCACACCGCTCAGGAGGGAGACAGGCATCTCTGTGTCCCAGAGATGAAAGTGTTTGGTCCAAAATGTGAGACGCAACCCCAGATCAAAAGCTAAAGACCTTGTGAAGATGCTGGATGAAGGTGGTAAAAAAGTGTCTTTATTCACAGTGAAACGAGTCCTGCACCAACACGGGCTGAAAGGCCATTCACCAACAATGAAGCCATTTCTCAGAAACATAAAAACCAGATTACAGTTTGCAACATAAAAAACACAGAGACAAAGTTGGAGTAAATGGAGTTACACTTGGATAGCGCTTTTCCACCTTTAAGGCAGTCAAGGCGCTTTTACAATATATACTCATCTACCTGCTGGCAACGCAGCACCAGGAGCAAAGTGGGTTTCAGTATCTTGCTCAAAGATATTTAGATGAGGTCATCAGGGCGGAGATTTAAACCCACAACCTCTGGGTTGGGGAATAACTACTCTTCTACTGAGCCACAAGGCCCCGTTCAGAAGTTCTTAACTTTTGGAGACATGTCCTGTGGTCTGATCAAATTAAATTGGTGCTGTTTGGCCATAATGTTACATCTGGAGAAAATGGGGGAAGCTTCTACACCTGAGAACATCATATGAACTATGGCTTGCTAGCTGTTCGGCAAAATGACTTGCTGACAGAATATTTAGTTTACAGACTGACAACCTTTTCTCATGTTTGATTTTGTTTCAATTGGTATACACACTTTCTTCTTTCACATTATTGCTTTAATTAAGAACAGAGCTGGAGTCTGTTGTATAAATAAAATGGTCATGTGTTAATCCCAAGGGGCTGTTCTGTGTTTATTAAGATAGTTAAATTCATTGATACTTTCAGTTCTAACAAAGAGTTTGAATAAAAGACATTCTGAATACTTTATCTGTCATTATTTTTATTTTGCCAAGAAATTGTAATCGATATCAGAAAATCAGGTTTGAGAGAAAATAATTATGAGTTTCTCGTGAGACAAAGTCAAACAACCCTACCTTTGCGGCCCTAAAGGTATAAGCAGTGCTTAAAATGAATAAATGAATGACTTATTGAACATCAAAATTAAATACAACCGGGGTGAAAGTGGGCCAGAACGGTCAGGAACGCAGTTCCAGTATAAGATTCAGGGCCGGAACACAGTTCCGGTATAAGATTCAGGCTTGGAATGCTGTTCCGATACACGGTGCTTTGATTCTGAAAACATGACGGCAGCTGTCAAAACGCTGTGTTTGAAAAATAATAATAAAAATGCTAAGCTTCCACACATGCATTTCAACTCCAAGAAGAAAACAATCTACCAATATCAGATTTACATACACAAGTGTTAACAACAAGTATAATAAAGTCCTTGTGTAGCGTAATCCGTTTCCACCAATATTTATTATTTATTTTATTCCACGGACGGCATGGAGGTTTCCCCAGCTACTGCATTTATCTGAGTCTGACGATGATGAGTCACGTCAATGTGCGAATGCACGCAACTAAGCAAAACAACTGGACTGGATTTATCCATTCAATTGGCTGACATACTGACATGTGATCAGCGGAGATAGTTAGCTCTGATTGGTTCAGATGTGGATTTGTTCTGGAACAGCAAAAAAAAAAAATGGTTGTTGAATTGATGCGACAAAAAAAGGGCAATGCAAGATAAAATGGATCAAATCTTTAAAAGCAAGGAAAGAGTTGAGGAGGTTTATTTATAATATCTAGTTTTATTTGCTCTGATGGGAAGGTTCAGAACATCTTAGCTGTTAATGTGCACTTTACACTTATATTTATTCATTTATGTTAGGCTACTTATTCATTTCCTTATGGTTTTAAAAAGTCAATGTTTGCGCGATCTTCAAAATATATTGCATTTCACTGCATTGCATAATATGTAATTTTTACTTATTTTTCTGAATGTATGTTACTTATATCTTATTTTAAAAAATGGAAACATTTACTTTTTTTAACTTCAATTTTAATATACATCCTATGTTCTTCAGTAGTTAAAATTGAGATTTGGCATTTAGTATGTGAGGAAATGAGGGAAAATAAAAATTAGGAGATGGGGGTTGGGGTTATTGCTGTTTTTGTTTTGCTTTTATTTTGAAAATCATTGAAAAAATACTATCTTGAATGAAAATCAGTTTTTGTAGGTGTTATAGAAATAACTGTGCCAAAACCGTTTTCTTTGCATTTCAGTAGTTTTAGGAGGTTTGCCCCCCCAAAAAAGAAAGACAAATAAATAAATAAAATTTCTGACTCCCTGGCGACCTTCACGTCGGGGAGTTCCGGCAAGAAATTCTAGCCACTTTCACCCCTGAATACAACCGAGATGTATTTGGAGAGTCTTTCACATACCTCCAGAGGGAGCCAATGTTGCCACACTTTGGAAATCATCTGTTGCATACTTAGTAGGGGTGTAACGGTACACAAAAATCGGTTCGGTACGTACCTCGATTTTGAGGTCACGGTTCGGTTCATTTTCGGTACAGTAAGAAAACAAAATGCAAAATATAAATGTGCTAGTTCTTTATTACACACTTTTGTGCTTTCAACAATAGGAACAGTAGCCTATACAAAGCTAGAATTCTGCTCAAAAAGTAGCGGGTATTTAAAGATAATAATCCAACAACAATTTGCCTTTCAGACCCCGCGTATTGGTCAGCTTTCTTTCTGAAAGAAACAAGAAAAAAAGAAGTCCTGTGCTAAAGAGAAAAGCAATCCCAATGACAAAGATTTTAACATGTATTTTGCAAATGAAATGCCTCAATGATTTTTTTTTCTTCTTATGAACGGTTTTCAAAAGCTTTATTGGTGGATCTTCTCAAGTTAAAGCGCCACACAGAAATTAATAAATTTAATTGTGTAAGCAGGATCTGTGTATTCTTATTATTTAAATACAGGTGTTTTAGCTCATTTCAATTTATTTTATCTGAATGGGCTATTATTTATTTTTATTATGTGTTTGTATTTTACAAATATGATGTAGTATTCATTTATATTGTATATTTTATGTTGTATAACTTTAGTTCCTATGTGAATATTAGTTCCCACTTGTTTTGTTGTGGTAGGAAGGTTTTGTATTGAACACGGGTCCGTGTTGGTTACTATTATAGCAGAGAAGACAACTGTAAATCAACAAAGACAAGTCAACTGTGCCCCGATCTACCACTCAAGAGATCTGATTGACTCAAAAAGTGGGTTACGATTGCATATTAGTTTGAAAATCGACCGGATCCACTGTATTTTTACACGAGTGACTTCCAGTTTGCCCGGTCTGCTAGCTAGTAGTATTCACGCAGAAGGGCCGAGTCTCGCGCCAAATAATTAACTCTGCCGTTCTTTTCGCGTGCATCGCATTGAACCCCCTCTGGGACGCGTCCAACACGCGGCATCACTGCGACTGGTGTGCATTGGCTGATTGACTTTAACGGCCGTGTTTCACTACGTTCTCGCGGCGGCCACGTTGTCGAGCCGTTGACGTTTCTTACTGTCCTACTGTGTTGGTCTTCATTATAGTAGAGAAAACGGAGTACATATAATCTAGACAAAGAAACTGTAACCCGATCGACTCACAGCCTCGAAAAGTAAGGGTTACAGTACGTCAGAAACTCGTTCGGTACATCCTCCGTTCCGAACCGAGCACCAAGTACCGAAACGGTTCAATACGAATACATGTACCGTTACACCCTTAATACTTAGTGGGTACCCCACTCCTTCCACCTATTATAGCAGATGAAACACAGCTACATCCTAAACCCACAGTTCATTATCCAGAAATTGCATTTTCTAATTATATAACAAATACATTACTGTTTTCAGTTTTAGTTATTGATAATTTTTTGTTTAAACAAGTTACCAGCAGATTTTAAAAAGAGACAGAGTTCACTGTGCTGGTTGAAAGCCAGGTATATGGGGTCAACATGAAATCTTACGTAAAAGACAATGAATGAATTAAATTGGTTATGTTCCGCTGAAAATTATGGATTTTTTTTTTAAACCACAAAACAAACTGAAAAAAAATCCTGTGTTGCTGAACTTGTAGATGCATACATTTCAAGTTAAATAGCACTAGATGCATGACAATTTATCATGCTAAATTACTTAATTGCACTCCACCAGGTAGTCTCAAGGACTGCACAATGCACATATATTATCTGAGTCATTGCTGTTATTTCCAAATTGAACATCTAAATTAATGAAAGTTTTGCCTGAAAAAAAAAACTGTATTTAATGGGTTACCTTGACATTAGTTTCCAGAAGGGTAATAGGTATTCACATGCCCTATAAACTGTATTATCACGCATGCATTTACAGACACAGACGTTCTATAGTTTTTTAAACTTGCCGCTGGGTGTCAGTAATTTCCTATTTCATAAAATTCGGAGTTGCATCTCTTTCCAGTTGCCAGTGTCCAACTGAGTTTAAATACATGTTTCTGTATTGAAAATTACTTTTAACAATCGACCAATGTATACAGTTTCAATGACTTATTTAATTGACTGTTTGCAAAATGAATACCACTATGCGGTGCTGTGAAATTATGGATGTCCATCCCAAAAATGCTAACAATGTTCCAGGTAATTTATGAATTTCAAATCACCTCTACAAGAGTATGTAGTTTTTTATTAATTGCATCAGTTTAGCATAGCAGGGATGAACATTGCAACCTCAAGGTCATTAAAAACCATGTTATTAAAAATTATCTTTGCTTCTTTGTTGTATAGCCTGGTTTGATGGGAAAATGTGGCTAAATACCTACATACACAGTATCTCTCCAGAGTAGGTGGATATTTCTGTTAATTTTAAAAGCTGACTAAGATGTTTTGCAAAACTGTATGGTTCAAAATTAACTGATGTCAGGAGCTGGAAATTTAGCTTTATCAAATGTCTCCTAAAAAACTGAAGAACAAAATACAAAATTCATCATGCCTACTGAAGGGTTCTAGAATCAGTTCTTGGGTGCAGTTTATTTCAAATTGCTGTCTTCTGAGTGAATGGGGTAGAATGGGTTTGTTCAAAGTTTTTATAGAGTTAACATTTCTCTGTTTACTTGCATGAATTTTCTCTTTGTACTCCCTTTACAATAACAACTTTGTCTGTAACGCAACATCATTTGAATTATTTTCCAAGGAAGTGTGGACCAGTCGAGAAGTGCCATGGTGACGCGATCTTACTGGAAAAGAGTGAATGATAAAACTGAAATCAGTGTTGCATTCTAAAGATTCAGATTCAGAGGTGTATTTGTCATTGACACCAGCTCTCACAATATTACAACAGATGCAACGAAATTCCGTTCGATGAGTAAGCATCAGGCCGCTGCAGACTTTGTTCCGCGCCGCCACTTCTCTCTCTTCTTCAGAAATTACAGAGCAAGTTACAGGTAGACACACATACAGTGGGGCAAATAAGTATTTAGTCAAGCACTAATTGTGCAAGTTCTCCCACTTGAAAATATTAGAGAGGCCTGTAATTGTCAACATGGGTAAACCTCAACCATGAGAGACAGAATGTGGGGAAGAAAAAAAACAGAAAATCACATTGTTTGATTTTAAAAGAATTTATTTGCAAATCATGGTGGAAAATAAGTATTTTGTCTATACCAAAAGTTCATCTCAATACTTTGTTATGTACCCTTTGTTGGCAATAACGGAGGCTGTAACTCTTCACAAGCTTTTCACACACTGTTGCTGGTATTTTGGTATTTCTCCATGCAGATCTCCTCTAGAGCAGTAATGTCTTGCGGCTGTCGTTGGGCAACACGGACTTTCAACTCCATACTCACCCCGTGGCGTCAAAATGATAACTAGAACGGGGAGCAAAAATCCCAGAAACACACGGGGGGAACCTAGTGAATGACCTACAGAGAGCTGGGACCACAGTAACAAAGGCTACCATTAGTAACACAATGCGCCGCCGGGGACTCAAATCCTGCACTGCCAGACGTGTCCCCCTGCCGAAGAAAGTCCACCAGGCCCGTCTGCGGTTCGCTAGAGAGCATCTGGATGATCCAGAAGAGGACTGGGAGAATGTGTTATGGTCAGATTAAACCAAAATAGAACTTTTTGGTAGAAACACAGGTTCTCTTGTTTAGAGGAAAGAGAATGCTGAATTGCACCATACCCACTGTGAAGCATGGGGGTGGAAACATCATGTTTTGGGGCTGGTTTTCTGCAAAGGGACCACGACGACTGATCTGTGTAAAGGAAAGAATGAATGGGGCCATGTATCGAGAGATTTTGATTGAAAATCTCCTTCCATCCTCAAGGGCATTGAAGATGAAACGTGGCTGGGTCTTTCAGCATGACATTGATCCCAAACACACAGCCAGGGCAACAAAGGAGTGGCTTCGTAAGAAGCATTTCAAGGTCCTGGAGTGGCCTAGCCTGTCTCCAGGTCTCTACCCCATAGAACATCTGCGGAGGGAGTTGAAAGTGTTGCCCAACGACAGCCCCAAAACATTATTGCTCTAGAGGAGATCTGCACAGAGGAATGGGCCAAAATACCAGCAACAGTGTGTGAAAAGCTTGTGAAGAGTTACAGAAAATGTTTGGCCTCCGTTATTGCCAACAAAGGGTACATAACAAAGTATTGAGATGAACTTTTGGTATTGACCAAATACTTATTTTCCACCATGATTTGCAAATAAATTATTTAAAAATCAAACTGTGATTTTCTAGGGGGGGTTTCCACATTCTGTCTCTCATGGTTGAGGTTTAACCATGTTAACAATTACAGGCCTCTCTAATATTTTCAAATGGGAGGACTTGCACAATTAGTGGTTGACTAAATAATTATTTGCCCCACTGTATATCATACAACATAGCAGGGGTATGACACGACGCACGGGACACGTGCAGGGATTTTTTTGTACGAAAAAAAGGAGAACTACCAGTCATGGCTGGAGGAAGGGGGGGATCAGTGATGGTAAGAAAATGCGGTGGCAGACTGGAGGGGGGAGGGAGTTGTGTGTGAGTGTGTGTATGCACAAGTGTATCAGTATTTGTACCTGTCTGCAGACAAAATAAGAGTCGCAGGGCCGGCCTTGGGAAGAGATCAAGGGCAAGAGATAGGGCCATCTGCACACCTCTCTCCAGGAGAAGAAAGGGGGGGGGGGGGTAAGGGTGTTCGGGAAAATTAAAGGGAAATTATAATCGAATTAAGCCGAATAAGAATTTAATATGTGCAAATACGGGTGGTCTTCAGTTAAATTCGCGCTCCTCATGGCGTAGGCGAGATCGCAGGTCCCTTAAGTCGTTGCCAATAGTAGCAGTCTGGCTTGAAAGTTCAGTCAACTGCCCCGACAGTTCCGTCACCTGGTGCAAAGTAGCATCCACTTTTCTCCATCATTCCTCGGACAGAACCATGAGTCCACGGAGCCAGTTCTCGATCCGAGCCTCGACGCGGTCTTCCAATGCCTTGAATCGCACCGTTTGATCCGTGGTCAATTTGTTGATTTCCTTCAAAGCTGCCGTCTTGAAAACTTCCCGGCAGAGCAGGGCACCTCCTAAGCCAAGCAGAACGAACCCCACAACCTTCACGCCAAACAGCCACAGATAGGACAGTAAGACACGCTGGCTTCCAGAGCAGAGATTCTCAACATAGACCTATCTTGGGGGGATCGCAGAGAGTTAGAAAAGAATTGCATTAAATTCTATTCCAATTTTTTTTTTTTATGCAGAGGTGTACTACGTTCACGAACGTGGTAGGCAAGAGGTATGTAGTTATTCCTTGCACTCCAGCCATTAATTTAGTCGTTTACTAATGCAATGCAGCTCAGGCAATGGTTAGCAGAGGTCAATGCTTGAACTTTGCTTTTGGTGGCACAACAAAGTCATTTGAAGACCGTTTATGTAAAAAATATATAAATATTTATCAAACATATGTTTTTAAAGGCTTTATTTGAACTAAATTAACTTCTATAAAAGCCGGTTGTGACTATCCGAAACATTGGGGAAATTATGCTCCTGGGGTGACAAGTTGACAACACTAAAACCTTAAAGCACAGGTATGAAAATTCAAGGCCCGAGGACTCTGTCCAAAACTGGATTAGCACAATGTAAAGTTACATGCTTCACCAGACTGTTGTGTACTTACTTAGGTTGTTTGGCGTAGACAAGGTGGTGATCTAGTACAACACCAGATACAGCCCAGAGCTTGACTGCCTGTTGCAATACTATATTAATACATAATACTTTGGTAACGCAATTAATGCACTTATGGCTATCTTCTCAAATCGAAACGGAAACCAAAGAAAATCCATTATAATAGTATAGCACTTTTCTTTTTGGCAGCATTCCTAAGGAGGTGGATGATGTTGCTTCCTGAAAGGGATGTCACTTATCAGAATAGAATAGAATAGAATAGAATAGAATAGAATAGAATAGAATAGAATAGAATAGAATAGCCCTTTATTGTCATTATACAGTTGTACAATTAAATTGTGGCACATCTTCCTTTTAAGTGCAAGATAAGTTAAAAACTCAAAAGTGACTTGCAAGTATAACACTATAAAATCTAAATAAATATAAAATGTGGATGAGATATTCCTATGTTCTGTTATGATAAGGGGAATCGTATAATATGGATCCAAACACAGACTTTGAAATTAGAAGTATTTATTACAAAAACGAGAACAAAGGGAGCATGCAAAAACACGCGAGAGAAACATAGGGAGCACGCAAAAACACGCGAGGTAAAATGCAACGCATAATGGGCACGAACCGAGTCGGCGAGAGAACTAAGGGGAAGGCAATAATGGCCAGAAAAAGCTGAATCAAATGACAGCAAAGTCCAATAAAAAATACTACTAGCAATGAGATAACAAAAGATACAACCGTAACAGGCAAGAGATCTCCAGAAGACGCACACAGCGGTAAGCAAGCATGTAGAATGTAATAGTCCGACACTTGCAGGTGGTGACAGGCTTCCTTAAATATAGTGCTTTCCTAATCAAGCACAGGTGTGTCGCATTACCCTGCCAATCTGGCTCAATCAGGTGCTGCATAAAGAAAGAAGAACTGAGAACACACTCAAAACATGACATGTTCAGGCAGTGCAAATTATCGAAGTGAAGTAGCAGCAGTTTGACAATGAAAGCATTGAATATTGCACGTTAATATTGCACGTGAGTAAGTCTTGCACGTAGAATATTGCATGTGAATGAATATTGAACATTGGGTGATGTGGTGTTCCATATAGCTGTTCAAGGTGCATATGGCAAATGGATATGACAAAGAAACTGTTCCTCAGTCTGTTTGTTCTTGCTTCTAAACTCCTATAGTGTCTCCCAGAGGGGAGCAGTTCAAACAGCTGGAAACCAGGATGTGAGCTTTCCTTGAGGATGTTTAGAGCTCTGCTGAGGCACATGGAGGTGTCTAGATGTTCTAGATGTCTGTCATCAGGTAAGGGAGAGAACAGCCAATGATCCTTTGTGCTGCCTTGACTGTCCTCTGAAGCCTCTCCCTGTCTGCGGCAGTGCAGCTTCCGTACCAAGTGGAAATACAATGTGTTAGCACGCTCTCAATGGAAGAGCGGTAGAAGGCCAGCGGCAGCTTCCAATTCAGCTTGTTCTTCCTGAGGACTCGCAGGAAGTGCAGACACTTCTGATAACTGTTATGTTTGCTGTCCATGAGAGGTCATCTGAGATCTGGACTCCCAGGAACCTGAAGGTTTGGACCCTCTCCACACACTCGCCGTTGATGTACAGGGGCGGCTGATAGGTTCTGGTCCTTCTGAAGTCCATGATGACCTCTTTGATTTTAGTGGTGTTCAGGGCCAGGTTGTTGTCTGAGCACCAGACTGAGAGTTTGTGGACTTCCTCTCTGTATGCTGCCTTATCTCCCTCTGATATCAGTCTAACCACTGTGGTGTCATCAGCAAACTGGACGATGGTGTTGCTCCTGTGGATTGGGCTGCAGTCGTAGGTACAGAGGCAGTACAGGAGGGGGCTCAACACACAGCCCTGTGGTGAGCCGGTGCTCAGTATGCAGTTGGAAGAATTATGGTGGGGGCCAAGTCTCACAGTCTGGGGTATGTTGGACAAGAAATCCTTAATCCAGGAGCATGTGGGGGTGGGGGCTCATTTGACGTAGAACATATGGAGAGTAATAAAATATGTATATTTTTCAAAAAGGTCAACAATAAAATGTAAAACAACATTTGAGGGTTTTCATCAACATTTTATATGACTTGGTTTTACTATTTTTGAAAACCTATTGCAATGCAAAAATACATTAATTAAATATTTAAGTTATACAAGAGAAATATCTGGAAGGCTTTGACCCTGTTTTAAGGCGAGCAGGGCAGTTCGAAATTTGATTTATGCATTATTTGGAGTGTGTTGAAGAACAATAAAAAAAGTAAAACAAATTTGGCGGTATTTGAACACATGACATCAATAAACACTGCACCTACTTTATACATTAGGTCGCTTAATTCGCTTGGTGTATAAAATGGCCGAATGGCATAAATTAATCTTATTCTGAATGTGAACATCCCTCCTGAATTGGATAAATCATGAATAATTGAATTTCAATTGCGTACCAACATTGGTCCAAAATAAACTTAAAGAATTTTTTTAAGTGATTTCAGTGGATGTTTGAACCAAATAATATACACAGTCATGAAAATTGTTAATTGGAAAAATATTCATTCAATTGCATTTATGTACAAAAAATACAAAAACAATGTCCTGGACAAAAAAAATGTTAAAATATTAATTTAAAGTGTTATTTAAGGACCCCAACTTTTTTTTTTTTTTACCCTTTGCAAACATGATCGTATACTTTAGGCCAGTAGTCCCATACCTTTTTTTTTTTTTTTTTTTTTTTTTTTTTTTTTTAAACCATGGCCCAGTTTCATGTAGGAAATACAATATTGTGTTTTGACATAGCCTTGCATCTAAATGAGCTGGCTGTCTCATCTTATGTTCAATAACGGTGTGTTGTTAACAGAGGCAACCTTGTATCTCTCTCGTTCACTGATTTTATTTACTGTATTTACTGTTACTGTATTTTAGGATACAGATGAACCTGTTTTGCATTTGACTGTACTACTTGTCTCATTCCTGGTCCAATGCATGCTTCGACCGACTTTGATAAATAAAGAATTTTGTCAACAAGGATGGAACTTCAGTTGTTTCATTTAGCTGCTACATGCAGCGAGCCAGCAAAAAAGTCAAGAAAATTACAACAAAGATAGCTCAATTTAGCACATTGAAGTTTTTTTAATATACTGTATATACAAGTTTATTTATGTAAAACAAAATACGGAAATTCTCCGCAGTTTCCTACATTGATTTCTGCATGTCAGGTTTTGACCCCTGAGGTTATGGAGAGGCACTTTTGATGTGACACACCCCATCTAGTGTTAAATATGCGAGGTGAAAGATAGCATAGGCTGAATTTAAGATCCTTGTGTGGGCCTTATTAAGCAGTGGCGGTGGCGGTTTTAGGGGTGGGCTCACAGGGGCACTGGCCCCACCTCTACTTTGAATGGCCCCTGAAGTGCCCCTGTTCCAATTTTAGCACAAAGCATGGCAATTGGCGAATCCTTCTTTTCTGAAGTGAGAGAGAATGAGATAATTTTATTTCTGGAGCAAGTTAAATATTAATGCTACTTTTGTGTTTAAAATGGCTTTTCAAAAAAATGCTTAAAATTATTTTTCATGTATTGCGGGGTGGGCAAACTATTCCACAAAGGGCCACAGTGGGTGCGAGTTTTTGTTGCAACCCATCAAGAGGACAGCTTTTCACCAATCTGGTGTCTTACAAGTGCAATCAGTTGATGGCAGTCAGGTGTTTCACGTTTCCCCGGACCTCTCATTGGTTAAACTGCTTGTGCTGGATCAGTTGTAAAAAAAGACCAGGACCCACTGCGGCACTTGAGGACAGGTATGCCCACCTCTGATGTATTGGATCTTTACTCGCACACAGCATGATTAAATACAAATTATTACAAACTTCACACTTCTGAGAAGTTGGCCCCCCATCAGATGTAAATTTATTTTAAAATGATGTTAATCGTTAGTGCTACGTTTGTGCTGTAAAAAGCTTAGTTTGTGCTGCTATCCTTTTTAAGATATTTACAATTCTTTTATAGGTGAATCTGAGGTCAACCAGCCTCCGATTTTGATTAAAAATGGCTAAAAATAGTGTCAGTCGTTTGTGCTTAATTTGTGCATCCAAGTGAGATACAATCTATCGTCCTCGAATGCAGCACTAGGATACGGAATGGCTGCAAGTGACATCATCACGCGAAATTAATACAGTGATCCCTCACTACTTCACACTTAAAACTTCGCGCCCTCAGGCCATCACAGATTTTTTTTTTCAAAAAAAAAACAAAAAACTGATGAGCTGTCGCATAGTCTCACTCTCCCTCCCTCCTTCCTTCACCTCCCTCTCCCTGCTATTTGTCCGTCAGGCTGTGCACTGGAGTTGTTTTTAATGTTAACGATGTTGACAGACGTTTAATGTTTGAAGTTCGCTCATCTGGCAAATTCAAAGCGATGCATGCATCAATCATCGTTTAACTTGTTAAATGGTTGCTGTGGCAACTGATTGTATGTAAGTGAGCAGTGGACTACAGGGAGTGGACTCACGGCAAGCCAAGGATTTTTGTATTACTTTATTTTTGTTAAAAAATAATTCAGTGGGACAGTAACATGTTTAAAACTTAATATAATTACTACATTTGAAATGTTTGATAACCGTTTATTTTTTTTTTTATTTTTTTTAATTATACTTTAGGAAAAAAAGGAAACATGTCTGATATGTATCTCTTTCCAATGCTGAATCTGAATAAATACATGGAACATGCACTGTACTGACTAAGCCCTGTACCCAGTCAAGCACAGGATGATATTTAGAAGTTTGTGAGCATACACAGTGAGTCTGATTCCATTTATCTTATCTAATAGTTTATTGAAGTGTCGTCTAACAACTTAACTCAAAAGCACTTTCTTCAAATAAAATAACAAACCAAAAGACTAAAAAATGTATCCACAACGAAACAAACAAAACGAGTACATTCCATTCGAGTACAATGCACTAAGCCACAGTCAAAAACAGTTTTGCCCTCTGAAGTATCATTTTAAGCCTACTGGTGCCGATTCCAGGTCAGTTGTAGCCTGGTACACCAGACTCACCGCTGTTCCAGCTATTGAGTCTGGCCACCATTCAGGAGATACAATTTCCAGGGCGGAGCAAGCCACAGCAAACAGACAGCGGAGTGGACCAATCAGCGATGGGCGGATGTGACGTTAGTAAAGCGACGAGGGCAGGTCACAGACCCGGCGGCATGGGCGGGCATTAGGGGGCCGGGCCCGCCCTGAGAGACTGCTGTGCCCGCCGTAGCTCGATTAGACTGTACTGTATAGGGTGTCCCCTGCCTACTGCCCGTAGTTAGCTGGGATAGGCTCCAGCACCTCCGTGACCCTCGTGAGGAAAAGCGGCATGGAAAATGAATGAATGAATGTATAGTTTTTTTTAATCTTCCACAAAACACACTGTCATTAAACACACACACACACATACACGGAGAGGACGAAACCTCTATTCATCCTATCTTGCTCTGTCGTCATTCAATTCAACCAATCTGAGCACTGAACGAAGGCAATTTCTAGCCAATCACAGATAAGGGGGGCGGGCCGAGTCGCCGGCCATTGGGTGCTCATGTTTATCAGCGCATATGTTATGTTTACGCTGAAGCACTTTAGTTGAATAAATGCACACAGAACTGCACCATTGTTTTTCGCATTCCTGTCAAGTTGGACGGTTCCGGCGTAATTTGTACAAGTAAGCACTGATTTCTAAATGCGTATGCCGTATATTCAAAATCTGTACGTTTAAGGTGCATTACGTTTTTTTTTTCTCCGTTCGGACTTTGTCACCGTTTCGGCACCGAGACATTGTGCGTCCCCGTTACTACGTTGGTTGAATGTCGCCAGAAAAGTCAGAGACAGAGAGAAGAGTGTTTTGACGCTGTAGCAAACGCGAGGCTAGGCTAAGTGGCTCCAATATTTCCTGACTGTAGCCGACAGCCTACAATCTGCGACTGGATATCAAATGCTTATCGAAGGACATTCGAAATACAGACGTACATTTTGAACAAGTACACTTCTCAGAAAGGCTCTGTGGTAGTGAACCTTCCTAGCGAACTTAAAGCAGTAATGTGAAGTAATGTCTTCACATGCCAAATAGGGTCACAAGTAAAGTAATTAAACATTGTCCAACAAATAAAGCATGAAAAAATAATTTATATGTTGTATATTTGACAAAATAATCGCGTTTCCGAAGTTCGAGCCTGAAAGGGGACGAACCCGGAAGTGATACGTCACACCGGGAACGCGATGGCACCTCCATACATACGGCCGCTATACAAAGCCCTTCAAAGAATGATTCAAACAGCGATATAAGCGATAGATCAAGCGCAAGGGAGGAGATCCAAGTTTTTGAAGAGTTGGAGGAAGAAGAGGAGACTGGAATTTTATGTTATTAGCCAGACGCTAATCAGGATGCAAACAATGTGCCTAGACTTCCTGACATGGAATGGATACAAGACCCATCGAGATTACAACATTGGTAAGATATAGGCTGTTATTATTTTCATGATTTGAAGATGTAGGCATTTGCACATAATTTTATGTTTTTGTCTATCTGATGACATTGTTAAAAAAAATAATAATCAGACTTAATGTTCATTATGGCAGATCCGGCAGCTCTCGTGCATATAAAATAATAATATAAAAACGTTGGGGGGAAAGAAGGAGATGAGTCGTTGTTATATCTTGACCGAGTGACCCACACAACACCTTTACTGGCTTTTACAACTTTACTCAACGTCTTGCCATGTGACTCTGAACAACAACTTTTCTCTCTTTTAGTGAAGGAGTAAGGCACAAACAATAACACATCTAAATGACATGCGTACACTCTACTGGTGAACTCCCGTATTACAACTAAATAATATCCACTGTATAACAGTCGCCGATGGCTTTCTCCACTTTATTGTAGCAACAATAAGAAAACAAAGTGGTGTCTAATGGCGTGAAGAAATGTAGTTTTTTCACACAAGCGAACAGATTACAAAGCACACTTCAGTGTTGTCCCGAGACTACATTTCCCATGATTCACTGCGTGGCCTGCGCGCTCGCTGATTCGCTGCCAGACATTAAAGGCAACACTTGTCACCTGTCAGCGGCTCTTGCGAAGCGGCGAAACACAAACTAGAAGGCCATCATGCGATCACCGTGAAAGAAACGGCGAACCGTACAAATGCAATGCAATGCTTGAAGCATGAAGGTGGAAATACATAATACAAATACAAATAAATGTGCAAAAACTCACCGGCGGTGTGTGTCCCTTACTGCAATGTGACCATGAATTACCGCGACGGCGACCCGCTTATGTGCACATCCACACCCCTTTCCCGATTGACAGTGGATTAACCCTTTCGGACAAGATCGTAGATGACGCACAATTTAAACACGCTTAAACTAGCGAATGCAACAACAACTATGATCGGGGATAGCCTCGGCTAACGTCGCTAGCTTATACTGTTCATTCCACAACAGTTGGCAGCTCTGCTTTGACAAAGTCATCAGTCATCTATCCAAAAATCACACTTGCTTTTTGGCAAATCCTTGATCATAAGCAGACCGGTTAAGGAAGCAGGCATCTTCGAAGTGTTTGCAGCAGAGAACACTACTCGATGATGGCGTGAAATTCATTCGCTTCGTGCGAACGAAAGATGTCCATTTACGTGCTCTGCTATCCTTTGGCCATTCATTCAACTTTTCGTTTGAGTGAGAACAAAACATCGCCACACACCGCCGTGGCATCTTACCGAGAAGCAATGCAACAAACAATACTGTTCTATGGCGGACTTCCCTCGCACTTCCCGGTGTGACGTAATTTCCGAAGATTTCCGACCATTGCCGAAGAAAAGCATTTTCGTTGTCAAGGGCGTTGCTATGGGTTAAACAAAGAATCTGGAAGGGTTGCGTTAAAAGAAATAATTAAAATATGCTTATAATTGTTTAGCCATTGATATTAATCAAAAACATGGTTGGCCAACCTTAGTTCACATTTCCCCTTTAAGTAACTTTTTATCTAAAATACTCCTAAATCGGCAACATCTTGACTTGAATCTATCTTTAAATAATGAAAAAGTTTTAAAACTTTAACATGCCGAAAGTAGACAGAGTGAAACTAATGCAAAAGGGTAGCATTTTAACAACTTTAACAGTTGATTCAAAACAATTAAACGATTTCCAAACATAGCAAAGGTTACCATGTTTTTTGTTTTGTTTTGTTTTTTAAATGAAAAAAAAAAAACAACAACATGAAAGGTAACACCAGTTACCAGTAACTATCCATCCATCCATTATCTTCCGCTTGTTCCGGGGTCGGGTCGCGGGGGCAGCAGCTTTAACAGGGAAGCCCAGACTTCCCTCTCCCCAGCCACTTCAACCAGCTCCTCCGGCGGGATCCCAAGGCGTTCCCAGGCCAGCCGAGAGACATAGTCTCTCCATCGTGTCCTGGGTCGTCCCCTGGGCCTCCCGCCGGTGGGACATGCCCGGAACACCTCTCCAGGGAGGCGTCCGGGAGGCATCCGAACCAGATGCCCGAGCCACCTCAGCTGGCTCCTCCCTACGCGGAGGAGTAGCGGCTCGACGCCGAGTCCCTCCCGGATGACAGAGCTTCTCACCCTATCTCTAAGGGAGAGCCCGGACACCCTGCGGAGGAAACTCATTTCGGCCGCTTGTATCCGGGATCTTGTTCTTTCGGACACGACCCAAAGCTCGTGACCATAGGTGAGGGTAGGAACTTAGATCGACTGGTAAATCGAGAGCTTTGCCTTTCGGCTCAGCTCCTTCTTCACCACTACGGACCGGTGCAGAGTCCGCATTACTGCAGACGCCGCACCGATTCGCCTGTCGATCTCCCGCTCCCTCCTACCGTCACTCGTGAACAAGACCCCAAGATACTTGAACTCCTCCACTTGGGGCAGGATGTCATCCCCGACCCGGAGAGGGCACTCCACCCTTTTCCGACTGAGGACCATGGTCTCGGATTTGGAGGTGCTGATCTTCATCCCAACCGCTTCACACTCAGCTGCGAACCGCTCCAGTGAGAGTTGGAGGTCACGGCTTGATGAAGCCAACAGCACTAAATCATCTGCAAAAAGCAGAGATTCAATGCTGAGGTCACCAAACCGGACCCCCTCAACGCTTCGGCTGCGCCTAGAAATTCTGTCCATAAAAATTATGAACAAAATCGGTGACAAAGGGCAGCCTTGGCGGAGTCCAACCCTCACTGGGAACGAATTCGACTTACTGCCGGCAATGCGGACCAGACTCTGACACCGGTCGTACAGGGACCGAACAGCCCTTACCAAGGGGCTCGGTACCCCGTACTCCCGGAGCACCCTCCACAGGATTCCCCTAGGCACACGGTCGAACGCCTTCTCCAAATCCACAAAACACATGTAGACTGGTTGGGCGAACTCCCATGCACCCTCGAGGACCCTGTTGAGGGTGTAGAGCTGGTCCACTGTTCCACGGCCGGGACGAAAACCACACTGCTCCTCCTGAATCAGAGATTCGACTTCCCGACGGACCCTCCTCTCCAGCACCCCTGAATAGACTTTACCGGGGAGGCTGAGGAGTGTGATTCCTCTATAATTGGAACACACCCTCCGGTCCCCCTTTTTAAAAAGGGGGACCACCACCCCGGTCTGCCAATCCAGAGGCACTGTCCCCGATGTCCACGCGATGTTGTAGAGGCGTGTCAGCCATGACAGCCCTACAACATCCAGAGCTTTTAGGAACTCCGGGCGGATCTCATCCACCCCCGGGGCCTTGCCACCGAGGAGCTTGCCAACCGCCTCAGAGACTTCAACCCCAGAGATCGAAGAACCCACCTCAGAGTCCCCAGACTCTGCTTCCTCAAAGGAAGGCGTGTCGGTGGAATTGAGGAGGGCTTCGAAGTATTCTCCCCACCGACTCACGACGTCCCGAGTCGAGGTCAGCAGTACACCCACTTCACTATACACAGTGTTAATAGTGCACTGCTTTCCTCTCCTCAGACGCCGGATGGTGGACCAGAATTTCCTCGAAGCCGTCCGGAAGTCGTTTTCCATGGCCTCACCGAACTCCTCCCATGTCCGAGTTTTTGCCTCGGCGACTGCCGAGGCCGCAGTCCGCTTGGCCAGCCGGTACCTGTCAGCTGCCTCCGGAGTCCCACAGGCCAAAAAGGCCCGATAGGCCTCCTTCTTCAGCTTGACTGCATCCCTTACCGCTGGTGTCCACCAGCGGGTTCGGGGATTGCCGCCACGACAGGCACCAACCACCTTATGGCCACAGCTCTGATCGGCCGCCTCAACAATGGAGGTGCGGAACATGGCCCACTCGGACTCAATGTCCCCCACCTCCCCCGGGACAAGGGAGAAGTTCTGCCGGAGGTGGGTGTTGAAACTCTTTCTGACAGGGGATTCTCCCAGACGTTCCCAGCAGACCCTCACAATACGTTTGGGCCTGCCAGGTCTGGCCAGCATCTTCCCCCGCCATCGGAGCCAACACACCACCAGGTGGTGATCAGTTGACAGCTCCGCCCCTCTCTTCACCCGAGTGTCCAAAACATGCCGCAAGTCCGATGACACGATTACGAAGTCGATCATCGAACTGCGGCCTAGGGTGTCCTGGTGCCAAGTGCACATATGGACACCCCTATGTTTGAACATGGTGTTCGTTATAGACAAACCGTGACGAACACAGAAGTCCAATAACAGAACACCACTCGGGTTCTGATCGGGGGGGCCGTTCCTCCCAATCACGCCCCTCCAGGTCTCACTGTCATTGCCCACGTGAGCGTTGAAGTCCCCCAGTAGAACGAGGGAGTCCCCAGAGGGGGCGCTCTCTAGCACACCCTCCAAGGACTCCAAAAAGGGTGGGTATTCTGAACTGCTGTTCGGTGCATAAGCGCAAACAACAGTTAGAACCCGTCCCCCCACCCGAAGGCGGAGGGAGGCTACCCTCTCGTCTACCGGGGTAAACCCCAACGTACAGGCGCCAAGCCGGGGGGCAATAAGTATGCCCACACCTGCCCGGCGCCTCTCACCATGGGCAACTCCAGAGTGGAAGAGAGTCCAACCAGTAACTAATTACTCTTACCTTCAAGTAACTGAGTTACAAACTCAATTACTTTTTGGGAGAAGTAATTTGTAACTAATTAAATACTTTTTAAAAGTAAGATTACCAACACTGGTCATAAAGATGAAGTCTGCAGAATGAAAAGTGACGAAAGCCGAGATTTCATTTGCCAATTTGTTGCCGAACACAATTTGGCCGCAACTATTGCTGATCACTTCTCAGAATTAGCAAAAGAAATGTTCCCTGACTCAAAGATTGCATCGGTAAGTTAATTTTATTTTTATTTTTTAATTTATAATTGGACACACTAACGAACTACCTTCAAGACAAACTGAATAGCGAGCTGAAGTGCAGCCATCAAGACATGATAAAAATAGCCAAAAGTGCTACATACAATTATAACAAAAGTCACTGTTAGATTTTAGTAATCATGATGTAGTAGTTGAAGTTGTTTCATATTGTAAGGGCATACGTCACTATTTATAAGATTGCGAACGGCCTCGGGTTGACAGGTATGTTTTCGTTTGTCTTATAGATTTTACGATGAACTACCACTTGTGACTTCAGTGACAGTAAATATTTCAGTGCACTGATGTAGTAATGTACGGGTAATAATGCCACTGTTCAGGCTAAATTCATGTTGAAGAAGTGTGCCCCCCCATTAAAAAATGTGATGCCCCCCCTGTAATTTCTTTCTGCAGCCGGGTCTGGGGCAGGACGAGGGACTTTGCCTGGCATGGCCAGACTGTTCTTCCTGTGTTTTTCAAACACTGAGAGTATAGTCTGGGACCCAGCCCATTAACGGCCTCTCGAGCAAGTACAAAATCAATTGACAAATCAGATTCGTTTATTTGCGTGACGTATTTTTAAAGAGCAACGTCACTCTTCCGCGTTGGAAGTCGTCTGACTCGTCTCCACAACAACACAGATGGCGAACAGGAGAGCCGAGAATATGTTCCAATCCACGGTAAAATCAGTTTTAAATTACCAAAAACATTGACACAAGTCATTGACAACAGTCTGTCTTGCGCTAGCCATGTTGAATAAACTCCGCTCTCCTCGTATGTTTGCTTCCGCGCGCAAGTCCCTCGTCCCGCCCGTCGCTGATTGGTCCACTCCGCTGTCTGGTTGCTGTGGCTTGCAGCTTAATGGTGGCCAGACTCAATAGCTGGAACAGCGGTGAGTCTGGAGTACCAGGCTACGAGGGACTTACGTGCGGAAGTAAACATACAAGGAGAGCGGAGTTTATTCAACATGGCTCGCGTGAGACAGACTGTTGTCAATGACTCGTGTCGATGTGTTTTTGGTAATTTAAAATTGATTTTACCGTGGATTGGAACATATTCTCGGCTCTCCTGTTCGCCATCTGTGTTGTTGTGGAGACGACTTCCGACGCGGAAGAGTGACGTTGCTCGTTAAGAATGCGTTACGCAAATAAACGAATCTGATTGGACAGTTGATTTTTTCCGTGCTCGAGAGGTCGTAAATAGGCTAGGTCCCAGACTCTTCTCACTGTATTTGAAAAATACAGGGAGAACAGTCTGGCCGTGCCAGGCAAGGTCAGTGGAAAGACACGATCGACAGCCCCTAGTGGCAAGGAGGAAAATTACAAGTAATAGCACAAACCAGGAATATGGCTCATACAAGCTCGTTGACAAGGGGTGCGGTGGGGGGGCAACCGGGTGTGTTGTCCCGGGCATCAGAACCACAAGGGCCCCTGAATGACCCTAAATTTATTGTACTTTACATTCACATATTTCTTTTTTATTTAAATCATTGTCTGATTAAATATTGGGTTCTCCTCTATATTTACTTAAAAACTTTAACATATTCTATATTGTCTGATTAAATATTATGTTCTGCTCTATATATACTTAAAAACTTTAACATATTCAATATTTCAAATATATATTTTCACACTCAAGGCTACGCTACTTACGTGCCCTGAAGCGGGAAATTAAAATCTGTCATTGTTATAAACTCTAAACATGGCCATTCGTCATAAATTGGGTGCGCAAAAAAGAAAAGAAAAAAGAAAAAGACATTAAGATCATAGAGGTGAACGAGAAAAAAATTACGTTTGTCAAAGGGGGTCAAGAAATCAGTCCCGTCGTGCTGAATCCATTTTTGGAGATTCTATGGGTTCCTCTTTTTAGATTTCGCAGTTTTAACTTTGTCAACACACTGCTTAATTTCGACCACACTTCATGTTGTTCTGTCTAAACCGGACGTTCAGAGCAGAAATGATCAAAGATGGTGCCGCCCATATTTCGCTCAGGAAACGTGTCTATTGTCCCAAAAACCCTTTTAACTTCACATAGTACAGTAAACTAATTTTTCGCCTCGCCTTACCAACAGTAGGCGTGGTTTGGAGGGGAATGGCATGTAGCGTGGCTGTGCGTGCAGTCAGACGAGAAGGGTCCGACTGCATGCCGCAGCCACGCTACAAACCACACCTTATAAAAACTACGCCCCTCCCAACCACGCCTGCTGTTGTTACGGTGACGCGAAGAATTCATTTACTGTACCATGTGAAGTTCATATGGGTTTTGGGACAATAGGACCTACCCAATTCTTCACCCTAAACTTAACTAGACACAGGGGTATTGCGGATATTGTGATAAATAGACTGTAACCTTAGCTATGTTCGGAAGTCATTTAATGTTGTGAATCAACCGTTAAAGTTGTTAAAATTGGTCCCGTTATTGAATTATTTGCCTTCCATATTAAATATTTCAAATATACTGTATTTTTTCCCCTTTTTTTGCACAACGCCCCCCACCCCCTCTGTCTTAGCAGAGAATTGTTTGACCCCGCTCTGGCGCACTCAAGGCTACACCAGGGCCAGGTCTATACTACGTACATGCCCTGAAGCAGGAAATTAAAATCTCTCATTGTTATAAACTCTAAACATGGCGAGTCGTCATAAATCGGGTGCGCAGAAAAGGAAAGAAATAAGAAAAAGGGATGAAGATCATAGAGGTGAACGAGAAAAAAATGATCAAGTTTTTAAGGGGGGCAAGAAGCCAGAGAATTAGGGCTAGAGTTGGCTGTGGACGGTAATGTCGGTAAGTGAACAACAGCCGCTAACACTGAACGGTTACATTCGCGATCACCGTGACCAAAGCCTGATTCGAGTCTGTCACCAGCCGCTTGTAGCCTATTGAGCTGTGGTATGACAAGACATGCTGCTCACGTTGAGCCGAGGAGAAAGAAGGTGATGGGAGATCAGGGATATATGTTAGTCAGTGGGAAGCAGGTGCGCGAGGCTGAACAGACTCGGGTCCGTCGGCTGGATTTGTCTTGGGTTTACAACCCACTGTGTATTATAGCAAACGCTAATATCGTATTAGCGCTCAATGCAGAGTCCCCCTGGAGCGTGAACTTGCTCAAAAACTGGATTTCACTGATGTTACATATGACTTTGCTGTCAAAAAAATCTAGCCGCATCACTGTTTGAGGGCTTGATAATGGATGTGGAGGGGGCAGGCACAGGATGTTTAGTTATACCGTTTTGTTGCTTAGCAGGCATGCATAGCACTGTCAGTTGTATTGGATTGTAGCCTACATTGGACAATAGATGGAAATTGTTTATATTGTGACACATCACATTCCGGTCTGTTAAATTTAACTGTCAATCTCAAATAAAATAATTTGAAAATTTACACTGTCATTGCTTGCAAAGCGTTAAAAGTACTGCGTATGCTGTCGTGACAAGCCGGTGGCAGGGGTTGGGTGGGGGGGGCCCTATAATGGTCTCTTCTTAGCCGGGCCCCTGTAAGTCTCTTGACAGCCCTGGGCTCATACACACACACAAAAAGGGGAAAAAATTACAGCAAAAAACAGCAGTTTTACCGCCACATGCCTTGTTGACCAAAACAAACACTGAACAAAGATGGCAGCAACACTTGGCCCCTGAGAATTACATGTGGCCCATTCTTGGCCCGTTTTAGAAAAATCCTAGATCAATTGATAATCATTGATATGTTCATAATTTGCTGCGAGCCAACGAAAACGGACGCAGGCCGCAGCGGGACATAGTTCGGACACCAATGCTCTAAAAGACGTGTTTGACACTTCTGGCTAAAATGATATTTTCTATGTATTTTTTGTCCCTCAACCGTTTTCCTGCAATTTGAGTTGTCTAGCACACACAAAAATGCTGGTGTTCTTCCAAGTATTGAGTGTTCATCCTTCATAGCTTTTAATTGCGTCATAAATAATCGAACAAGGCCCAGATTAAAAAGCTTTCCTCCAGTGATTTCGGGTGTCGTGAAGGTGATGAGCTACAAGGTCAGTGTACTGTGGATGTTCAGGGTGCCTCCCCGTGACCAGATGCCCTGGATGCGGGAGTTGTGGCCGAGTTGCCTCTCCCTTTAAACGGTCCACAATGCCTTGCGGTGCCCCACTTCCATTGCGATGTGCGCCTGCCTGCAGGAGGAGAGAGAGGAGACAAGTGTGGGGAGAAGGGCTTTTTTTCTTCCCCCGCAGTTCACTGGCAAGAGAGCAAAACATGAGCACACTCCAAGAGGACAGACTCAAACTTTGATACACGGACCTCAAACGTCGCTGTAGTTTTTAAGAGTCGAGAAGGAAACATCACTTTGTCGCAGGTCGTTGCGGGTGCATTGGTGTAAAAGGACAGATCTTGTGCGATTCTCGCCTCTTCGAATGTTCCATCTGCAAACTTCACTTCGCAAAAGGAGCAGTGAGTCGAGCCGTCTTTGCGCCATAAAGGTAAGAGTCGTAGCGCAAATAGTGGAATATTAACTACTGCGGTTATGTAGATGAAGAATTCTTCGAGTAGTTTCTCTTTACCCACCAATGACGATGAGCATGTTGAGGCTGAAGTAACTCTTTCAAGCTTACTGCACATAACATCTTGCGAATACCGTTACATACTTGATAAGTTGCAAAAGTCAAAGTGTCCATTTTCAACAAACTATCCGAGTCTTTGTGCGCAGAGCCTTCTAGTTGCCATCAAGGTTGTTTTCTTTACATCCATACTTGTTTACTCATGAGAAGAGAATGCCTAATACTTCATCTCACATTTAAAAGATCAAGCTAGTAGATCCAACCTGTGGAATCATTTAACCTTCCCATTTGCTCAACACAGCTTTACATTGCTTTTGCGAACACAATAATTTACCACCCTTGATGCAAAAAATGGAGTCATCAGAGACATCAGATGAAAGCAGACAGAGAACAGAGGGTTACATTAAAGCCTGGCTGACAAACTTAAATTTTAAGTTTTACTGGACCTGCTAGGAAACCTTTATTTGCAAAGCTGTTGAGTACAGGAGTGTGCTTCAGCATGGTGTTCTCAAAACTGCTGTAACATTTAAAGCTTTTCCAAGGGCTCTCACTACCCTGCTGCCTCTTCAAAGCTGATGCATATGGCAGGGAAACAAAAGCAGCATTATTGCCTGGCCGAATGTGCCATCCAGATGTTTGAATTGCTGCCAGCGTTAACATCTTAAGTGGGGGAGGCTACTAATACTTTTTAATACAAGCCAGCTCGAGAGGCATGGTCCTTTAGGTTTTTCCCTCAAATACCTACATTTATGAGTGCTCACTCAGTAGAGTTGCAGCTATTCATACCTTTTTCTGGCACTTACCCTGCTTTAGGTCACAGGGGGTTGGAGCCTATCCCTGCTGACTTCAGGTGAAAGGGCAGACCACCCCTAGAGTGGACGACAGTCAGTTGCCAGGCAGAATTGGCTTTTATTTATTTATTCATTTTTTTTAATGTAGTCATTTATTTTTACAAGTAAAACATTTAACCAGGTTCTTGTTTTCATTTTCTTGGTGTGCTCTGCTCCTGCACAATTTAGCTTGTTTAGCTTAGGTTTTTACTTTGGAGGTTTATGCGAGGTCATGGCGATTTTTTTCTAAATTGTATTTTTTTTTTCCCATTCATACTTCAGCATTGCAGAGAATTGCTGACCCAGTCTTTCGTTTTGACTGTTTTCCTCTTCTCCTTGCACTCAACGTACTGTTTCCATACTTTATGGACTGTTTTCATTGATTTCACATATGTGGGGCCACCAAGGATTTCATTCATATGCACAAGAGATGCTGTTGCACCAGTTTTTAGACAAGGCAAGTTTAATTCTATAGTACAATTCAACACATTCAACATAAGGTACCGTATTTTTCGGACTATAAGTCGCAGTTTTTTTCATAGTTTGGCTGGGGGCGTGACTTATACTCTGGAGTGACTTACGTGTGAAATTATTAACACATTATATATCATTTCACATTTTATTTTGGTGGTTTGTAGTGACACTGATGGTTTGGTAAACTTGTAAGCATGTTCTTTATGCTATAGTTATCTGAATAACTCTTAATAGCTATGTTACATTAACATACCGGCCACATTCGCATTTCGTTGTTCATGCATGATGTAACATTATCATTAGGGGTGTGACAAAATATCGAAATGGTGATATATCGTGATACTTTGTATCCCAAAAGGTTATTGATATGCTACTGTCAAGAATCGAAATAATCGTTTTAAAAAGGTGTCAATTAAAAAAAAAAAAAAAAAAAGGCTGCCATTGACTGTGCTTGATGCCCAATCCGCTTAGACTGGGAACGTTCGCTCATTCAAAACCAAAGCATTCGCAGTCATTCAGTCCGATTTTCTGGGCATTTACAGGTCACTTGCTTTTCATTTTAGGGCATTTACGGGTCATTTTCTGTTGAGTTTGAGTCACTGCCTATTCATTTGAGTGATTCCCAGGTCACTTCCCGTTCTGTAACGCAAAATAAACAGCAAGTGACCCATAAAATACCCCAAAATCAACAGGAAGTAACTGAAAATCAACAGGTAAATATGCATTTAGTTTTCTTGAATTAGATAGATACACGCCCCTCCAGTGGCAACAATGAAAATGCCATAACTTGTCTAACATGGCTGAATCCAGCTGCTCCCTGTTAAGACCAACATAAAGTATGTTTTTGTCTGCGCTAATATGTTTGTTTATGCATTTGTTATTTAGTTAAGAAGTATAATTAGCCGTTTTTTTTTTTGTTGTTGTTGGCATACGTGTTTGAATGATTTGTTTAGAGCATTGTAAAAAAAAAAAGTTAGCATTTTATAGCATTTAGCCTAGCAGACCTCTGCAATGCAAGTTAGCCAATTGTTCTTTTGTTGTACTTAGATCCTCATTATTTTTTTATATCGTTTGATGCATAGCTTAGGTATTTATTTTAAATGCATTGCTTGCTCTTGTAAAATGAAATTACAATTCTGCATTGTTTGAAGAAAAATTCAGGAATTTTATTTTGTTTTCGCATTTAATGCTCTTTTGAAAGTGTAATCTTAGCAAGCCAGTATAAATTTTATTACAAGCATAAACACATATTTGTTTTGCATATCCTAAAATTTATTCTGCAATGCATTAAATTTTGTAATCCGATTACTCGATTATTCCAACTAAGTAATTGATAGATTAATCGATTACCTAAATAACCGATAGCTGCAGCCCTACAACAACAACAACAACAGTATCTTCATTTAAACACGACATGTACGCAAAGCCAGTTTTTGGCAACGATACCTGAACACCAACCTCTTGTCTTCTTGGGTCTTATCCAGAACAAGCTTTTGATATCCTTACAGAATTAGTTGTATAGGATCTAAGCCAAGGGTCCCCTGTTCCAACTGATTCAGCACAGACAGTTGAACCAATTAGATTTCTGCAAAACAAACATCACCTGACTGCAATCAACAGATTAAAAACACCAGATTGGTGAAGAGGTGTCATCTTGTTTGGTTGGAATCATATTCTGCATTCACAGCAGAGCAGGCCTTTGTCAAACAGGTTGGTGACCCCTGAGCTAAGCGATGGAAATATACTTACATTTGTGCGCTGCAGTAAATGTACACTTTGCCTTTTTACCCGAGCCTATTTTTTTTGGGGGTGGGGGGTACAAAGATCAGCAGCAATATTACACAACCAAACATAATTAAGCTTTTTTTAGCCTATAAATTAATTAATTTATTTATTTTTTTGATGCCATGATCTACCCACTCTAGCGTTGCGATCGACAGGTTTATCGCTATCAACATAATGAGCTCTAGAAGCTTTAGCAATACAAAAACTAAAAGTTCTATCAAGCACCATTGTTGTTTTGATTGCGACATACTCGTGCATGCCCAATCTGAATACTTAACTGATGGTTTTGTGTTCCACTTTGGCAGACAATGGATTTCAGTGTTAATCCACTCTCAGATCAATTTTCAAGTGTTTGTACTCTGCTGCTCTCATGTAAACGACAAGCAAAATGACACAGCGTACACTACTGTATATATCGTTGACAGCTTCATGAAGGTTTCTACTAGTTTAGTTTTAAAAAGAGTAACATTTAAATGTATTTGTTATTCCATAGCAACTGACTGTCGCATAACCACAAAGATCACAGAGAACTGTCTCCCATCGCATTCTTATCTTTTTGGTCATGCGCCGTTGCATTCTCACAGGGTAGGAATGTATACCCAGGATGTTATCAGCGCTACCTCTTTTGGATCAAGGCACGTTTTTGGCTACGGTCTTTGCTGTGTGCTTTATTGTTTACACTTCACAGAGGGCTTTTTTAAAACAGACCCTTGTGGCATAGTTGGTGATGAGAAACAATCTTATCATGTTCCCAAACCAAGAGCCTTGCCCCAAAAACACAATGATTGTGGTTGTCAAAGTTATACAAATGCCAGTCCATGAAGAGTCCAATTGTATGTACATACAGCCAACTTTAGCATTGGTTCAAACAGGTGAAAGCACTACGTCCAGGCACGGGTACATGTAGGAACTTTAGATGTCTATTATGTCTTATCCCATGTTTAGTCATCATTTGTATTTACATGTGTTTGTTTAGATCAGGGGTGTCCAAACTTTTTGCAAAGGGGGCCAGATTTGGTGTGGTAAAAATGTGGGGGGCCGACCTTGGCTGACGTCCTTTACGTAGAACAATATATTTAAGCAAATTTTAGCAAGCCATTCTGTGTGTCACATTTGCTTTAATATTATTATTTTTTTAATTAATAATTTAAACAATCTCACAACTAGCCTTTGTGGCGTTCGACTCTCGGTATCTTGCTGCTGTGAAATTAAACTAGCTTCAAGTTGCTTCAATTTCTCGCTGCGTATCCTCCCTGTAATCTTGTCGTACATGTCAGCGTGTCTTGTTTGGTAATATCGCCTCACATATAACTCTTTAAAAACAGCGATTGTCTCTTTGTAAATGAGGCAGACACAGTTGTGGGTATGTTAGTAAAGAAAAAAGTCCAATTTCCACCTTTCCTTGAAGCGTCGACTGTCGCAGTCAACTTTTTGTTGTTGTTGTTGATTGTTGCCATTTTAGAAAATTGGAAGTTAAGCGTCACACAGGGTAACATTGCTTAGAGTGCTGCTGCCTTTTAGTGGGTAAATGAGGAGCAGCATTTAATGTGTGAGCTACTTCATATGCTGGTAGCAGTACTGCTGACCAATTTATTAAGTCTGTGTGCGGGCCAGACGTTATTGATCTTATGACAGAGGCTGGGGGCCGGAGGAAATTTTACCACGGGCCGCATTTGGCCCCCGGGCCGCACTTTGGACATGCCTGGTTTAGATAAATGACATACAGTAGATGTCTTTAACTATCACTTGAAGACACCAATTTTTACCAAGTTCAGAATTTACCCTAATGTTGTTCAATCATAGTGATGCTTTTTGTGTACCATTTGCGGATTCAATATGATGCATTGAATCCACAACTGTAGAATATCAGAAAATATATCAAGTATTTACCAAAATTGAAGGCAGAAAAGCAAATGAATCTATCTCTGGATTAATGGCAATGCGCTAAATATTTCTTGTTGAGTGACATGAGCATTTTGACATGTCAGTGGATATGGGACTGTAGCCAAGTGTCACTGCCCTCTCTGAAGAAACAAAATTCCTGAGTATGCAGACATATTAGAATGACTCCACCAGACTGGGTAATAAAAGGCTTCAGTTTTCCATCAATCTTGAGTGGCAGATTTAAAAAAAAAAATACAGGGAAAAGTACAGGTATTTGTTCAAAGTGTGCCTCATGAGGATTTGCTTTTATTTCTGGCATCTCATTTAGACAGTAAAATGCTAAGCACATGTTGTTTGCTTCCAATTAGTAATATTCAACCTGTTCCAATCGCTTCAATACTAATGACTTTAAAGCTTAACCAACTATGTTGTTGTTCCTCCTCAAGGCTGATTTATGCTTCTACCTACGCCGTTAACGCAGACCCTACGCTTTAGCCTGACGTGCACGCGCGCCACCAAAGAATCCTGACTACGTGTCATGCTAACACCTCGGACCAGTCCGCTCAGAACGTTGTTTCCAGTTCAGCACAACAACACCGCCATTTTCAAACATTCTCAAACGTCTTCTGTGTTGCCTACACTTTTACCATTTGTATCAACATCATTTGTTACTCAATATTGATTAGCTGCAGCTGCAAATACACACATTCCATCTCCATTACCACTGCAATCTATGACCGGAGAAAAACTAAAGGAATTTGACAGGAGTTCCCCAAAACCATACAAAGACAAAGCCACACCCCTCTAATAGCTTGGCGGTGAATTAGAGAGCAACTCGTTCCCTTGACGCAGAGCTTCGAATGCTCAATGACGACGTAGGGTCTACGCCGTTACTCTGCCGTCACTGCAACACAGAAGCTTAACCCCTTCAGACCGAAGCATGCTGCTGAAAGACATGATGCGTTCGCATCTATAAACCAATAAATACACTGAATTTAGTTGCTATTGCAACTTCTGCGAGATAATTGGATGAAACTTTAATCATCGAAATCAAGTCATGAGTTTTGGCACGCCCTCTTAGCTATTTTTGGCTCTTTGAAATTGGCTGACAAAGGCAACTTCAAAAAGGATAACTTTAAGTGCTCATTTATCATTAAAAACACATTAACATTAAAAATAACCAATAAAAGCATGAAATATCCCCGACCAAAAAATTGCTTTTTGTTCTGGTGTTTGGGTAGGGTAGAAATCAGTGCCGATTTTTTGTTTGTTTTTTACCCAGCAGAAAAAAATGCGGGTCTAAAGGGGATAATTCAGCCCTTAGTCATAGCTTTTGAAAACCGTATCGACATATTTGTATATTTGTTTTTTTCCGCTCACCTTTTCACAAAAGATCTGATTGATTTGAAAGTTTAAACGATACTTTCTCCACAGAAAGTGCGGAATTGAAAGCTTTCACACAAAAAAACCCAAGGCTAAAAGCATTTATGAAGCCACCCATTGTGTGTCAGCAATTTGATGTACTTCGGTGTGTCACAAGTGCTCCATAAGATTCCAATTAAATGTAATACCCGTCTCAGTCAAACACAACACTGACTGTATTTGGCCTTTTTCAGCGTGCCTTGCAGAGTTCTTTTGTGAGATCAATGCTCTTATTTGGTTTAGTTGGTGCAACACACCTATCCCTTTGAATTGGTCTAACTCCAGGTTGTGTTTTGTTTAGCCCAGATAATACCTCCCTGACAGAGCAGCAATCTATTAAAGTACTCTTTCCAGGTCATTCTGAGATTTCTTCATTTTCGTAAATCCCTGGAAGAAGCAGTGCTAGTCTTAAGCTCCTGCACTGAAGGCTCTTTCAGCATTTCACCTTGGTGTGAGTTACAGCAGTCTGGTAGCCACTACGAAAAACCCACATGCACATATGGTCGGTTGTTTACAGCAGTTGAAGCCTCTTCCTGGCCAACTCGGCCTGCAGGTTAGTCACGGGCCCACAGACTGCACACACCTTTCTGCTCTCAAGGGAATTCATCTTGAGTCAACAACACCTTCTCACAGGGGTTTACATGTTTACTGCTGATGATCATATCAAAGGATTTTAAGCGGTCTTCAATCTTATGAAATGCTTCTCTGGCTTAGATGAGCTGCACAAATCAGTGAGTGGGCATCTACCCAGACTGTGGCTTTGACGTGCCAGTGGACTGGAGCGTGCTGAGTTTAAGATGGCTCTCTGCCCTACAAAGCTCTGCTCTGATCGTCAGGGTTTCTAGGTTATTAAATGGAATATGCCTGAACCAATGCAAGCTTCTACAAGATCAACTTCATTGTTTTTGCACTTATTCACTCATTTTGAATTTTGATGCTAGCAACACATGGCAAAAAAGCTTGGAAATTGTCATGCTAACTGCTGTATTACGTCACCTTTCCATTGACAACACATAAGAAATGTTTGGGAGCGCATGGCACTAAGTTGAAGCTTTGTAGGTGGAATTTTTTTCTTTTTCTTTCTAGATGTCTTTTGTTGTAGTATTTTGCGCTTAATATGCCATGCATTTTCAGTTGGAAGCAGGTCACTATTCTTTATACAGCCAAATTGTTGTAACATGCACATTGCACATAATGTAGCGTAGCGTTGTCTTACTGTGGAAAAAAAAAAGCAGGGACGTCCCTGAAAAAGACATTGCATAGCGGGCAGCATATCATCGCTGTCCAATGAAAAACACTGAAAGGGACCCTCTCGCCGAGATGTTCCATTTTTGCAAACAAATTAACCTTCTGTATTTTTTGCTCAGACAAATGAAATCATTCAGTTTTAGACTAATCTGCAAATAATGACTCATCCCCAAAACTCCTACTTTTCATCGGGAATATCAAACCCCCATCGCTGATACTGTGGTCCAGTTGTGTGACGTCATTGAAAAGGCACGACTTATGCTGCCTATGAATAATAATGTCCGAATACTGCGATTGCTTATCACCAAAATTAAAAATAGCAGTGAACACAGCCCCAATCCTAAACCTCAAAATATTTCAAACATGTGTGCTAGTTTTCCACATTTCTTACCTCTGTGCATGGGTCTCAGCACCAGGGCACATTTGTTTCAAGCTGACTTTAGGGTGGGGAAGACTAGAAATACTCTGTGCTCAGTTTTCAATTGCTTTATGACACCGTGAATTCCTAACATTTTATAGTTTATTTCCTTCCCTATGTAAAAATGTCTTCTACGATAGATATCAACAATACTGTGTTTATTTATTTTATTGTTTGACTTTTAAACCTTTGTGCTGTGTCTGAATGAATTGAGAAAAATTGTATTTTGGTCTGTCCTGGCCAGTTTGTGATTGTGAAGGCAGTGCTGCTGGGTAATTGGCAAATGGTAGGTGAACAAAAGGTCCTTTTGAGACATGAGTGCAGTATGTAGAGTAAATGCTCTCCTTGTACATACAAGGTCCTTGTCAGGAGTACTCTCTAGATGAATGTTTCATACGTGACATTATGTTGGAAACTGACCTTCATGTAACAACACGTTTTATAAAGCTGTTAAACGTTATTCACCAGTTGTTAAGTGTTTGCATTCAGAACTTACTGAACGGTTATAGCCAGTGGTGGGGTAGTGTAGCCAAAATATTGTGCTCAAGATTAGCCATACTCTTATACTATGTTATGATTGGCAAATCGTTTTCAGATAAAAAAACAGAGACAATATATTTTCAAATATTCATTTCTAAGGCGGCAACAACTAATCAATTAAAATCGATTAATAAATTAGGTACCAACTAATTTGATCATCGATTTTTACTGGCAGTTATGAACAGTCCCATTTGGGCCCTTGTTTGTGTGTAATGTGAGGCTATGTGCCTGCTAGTGGTAAGAGGGAGAGAGTTCACTGCTACACTCAGGTTTAGTTGCTGAATCAATAATATTTACGCGAGAGTTAGATTGTCTTGAGTCGTGTGTGTTGTCAGATCTAGTCTGCCTCCGTCAAAGGTGAGTAAATGAAGCCAATCATATTGTTTGTAGTCTTTGTTGATGAGACGTTACTACTTAGTGCAGCGTACTAAGCTAGTTAGCAATTATACTTATCAGTGTCTTAAGTGTCTGTCTGTATTGTGGTTTGGATAAGCATATTAGCACTTGAGTTATTGTTAGATAGTAAAGTTTTCTCATTTCTTTTTTATAAAGAAACCAGATTCATATAACAGCTTATTCTCCTTTCAACACACACTCCCCTTCAAACTGTAAATTGTCATTGTCATACAAGAGGGTATGCTTTGAAGTTTGTTTTGGATTGTATTTCTGAACAACTGTTTGATTAAAAAAAAAACTTAGTTCATTACGTCCTCCTCCCCCTTATTCAATTTTGTTGTCTAGTTTGTATAAAGAAAATAATTGCGTCATTGACACAATTTATATCAGCGCTTAGCCCACAAGTAGAAAAAAATGTCAATCAGTAGCACTTTTTTAAAAATTTGAATGAACAAGAATTTTGTTTGATTTGTGTACTGAAAAATTATTTTTAGGTTTTGTACTCAAAACCTTTGTTAAAAACTTTAACAAGTTTTATGTACTTTATGCCAACAGCGAGTGAAAGCTGGGCCAATGTTTATTCTTAAGTATCCTTGTAGCCTCCCTTTTTATCCTCCTCAGACAAAA